>NC_056745.1:955894047-956205297 GCF_019279795.1 Protopterus annectens
AGCTGTTGCTGTGTCTAAAATAAATATGTATGTTTTTAAATATATCTTAACAGACATGTATATACTTTTTAACACAGTTTATGTTAGAAATATCCAGTAGGTTTTATTGTATATATAAAGTTCGACATGTCATTTCCTTTCTGACTTGTTAGAACTTGGTTTGAATAATTGAATTATTAGTCTTTTGATTAAATTAATATATCACATGACTGTTGAAAAAGTTTTTATATGACGTTAGTCCGGTTTCAATTGTTTCAGTTTCTGAGGAAGGGAGGAAATTTTTCTTCCCGAAAGCGCTTAAATAAACAAGTCTTTTGTGGCAGATTGGCTCCGTGCTTCAACTTTTTGTGTTTTAAAAGTTTGTGAAGTCCGTTTTTGGTTAGTGGATATGTTATTGTGTGCAATGTGTAGTTGACGTTTTTTGTGTCGGTGTAGTGGTGTTCGGTTTTTTGAATTGTTGGTGTTGTGTGTTTTCGGTTGTTTGGGGTCGGTAACTTGTGTGTCTGTGAATCGGAAGTTCGGTGATAGAAAGTAGACCCATATATATATATATATATATATATATATATATATATATATATATATATGTAATATATGTATGTATGCATGTATATATATATATATATATATATATGTGTGTGTGTGTGTGTGTGTCTGTGTGTGTGTGTGTGTGTGTGTGTGTGTGTGTGTGTGTGTGTGTGTGTGTGAGTGTGTGTGTGTTTGTGTATATATATATATATATATATATATATACAGATACATGTATATATATATATATATATATATATATATATATATATATATATACAGATATATGTATATATATATATATATATATATATATATATATATATATATATATATATATATATATATATATGTATATATATATACAGATAAATATATATATATATATATATATATATATGTGTGTGTGTGTGTGTGTGTGTGTGTGTGTGTGTGTGTGTGTGTGTCTGTGGTGGTGCAGCGGTTAGCGTTGTCACCTCACAGCAATAGGTTCTCCCGTTTTATTCACGGCTGGAGCACCTCTGTGTGGAGTCTGCATGTCCTGCCCATGGTCGAGTGACATTTAAAGACATGCAGTATGTGCGTGCTTGAATTGGAGTTATATTTTTCTCCCTAACAGATTTTTTTTTTTTTCCAATTGAATTGTACAGGTTATAGCTCACATTAAAGGTGGAAAAAGTTTTGAAATTATGTATTGTGTTCTCATGTTTTATATCAGAAAAAACTGGCATTTTAACAGGCATGTGTAAACTTTTTATTTCCACTGTAGATATATAGGTTTATAGATGTGTATTAGGCTAATGGCCCTGGAGGCTTTACAAGCCTATCCCAAAAAAAATTGTCCAGGCACCGTGCCACCTGATGTTAGTTCACAATGCACCTATCCAGTAGAGCAACTGGAGTGATCCCTAGAGTGAACTGTCTGTTACCATCAAGATTTCTCTTCTTCTTCTACTTGTGCTGTGCCGATGAGGTCATAACATGGCCGAAATCTGCATATCCACAGCTAGTGGGGTTTGGCTTTATTGGCATGAAATTGTCCATTAAAATGATGAAACAAGTGATGGGCATTCAGAATTGCCAATTAGCTGAAACACCTGAAGTTCATAAGGATCATTTGCATATATCCCATGTGCCTCTGATACAAGAGGTTTGGGAGGTCACTTATTGGAAGTTCTAACACAACTACATAACAAAACATATTACTTTTCTCCAACTGTAAACAGAAGGTCAAGCACCCCTGCACACCCCTCTGCCCCCCACACCTCCTGCTAATTAAATATATCTACTCCGACATCGCACTCCACAGAAGAAAATGGCAAACATACCATTACATGGTTCTTGACTGCCTGTTGTAACCTTAGTCATGTTCCTTTTTATTTGCTATACAACAAGATAACTCCTCTTAGTGTAGTAAAATGTGACCTTGGAGTTGATATATTTAAGTAGCAGGGGGTAAGGGGGGGCGCCACCCCTTGCTAATAGTTGGAGTAAACTAATATGCTTTGTCTTTTATTTGTTTCTCTATGTATTTTTGGCAGAGTATAGTAAGTGTTAGTATGCTGTAGTTTTTTTTCAATATTATGAAATTCAGTATTTTGAGTTTTCATTATTTTAAACTTTCAAGAGTTTGGATTCAGTATTTTGAATTTCAAGATTATGAGCTTTCAAGATTTAAAAGTGGACCTATATATATATATTTGTACCATGTACCATGTTGATATTCTAATATGCTTGCACCATATTTAAACAGTGAAAAATGCATTTTTATTTAGTTCTGAAGAAGCTCTCGCTATCAATAAAGAGCGAAAGCGCTCAACATCTGTTCCGAAAAACCGAGTGGTCTCTCATTTCAGCGCTGAAGAGTGCCTAGCCAAGCTAGTAAGTGTTAGAAGTTTTTGCTCAGTGATTTTTGTTTTTTCTTCGCAGTAAGTAGTTCAGTTTTAACAGTAATATATATATATATATATATATATATATATATATATATATATATATATATATATATAGGTTCACTTTCTAAACTCGAAATACTTAAATGTCAAATTTCAGTATTTCAAGTTGAGAATATTAAAGTGCAATTTTTCAAAAGGAGCGGAGCACAGGGAGGTTATAACTTCTTTTTTTTTGGTGGCATTGCTCTTACATATGAGATGAGCAATATAGAATGCCTTCTTACCACTGTGGAGACATGGTGATCAAAGGTAAGATTGCTGTTAACCTGTGTACCCATGTCTCACATCACTGACAGAGTATGTAGGGTGTTGCTGCTGATGTGGTAGTTAACAGGAATATTGCTGTTACTGAAAGGGATGATGATACTTTTTTTTTGCATTGAATTTAAGGCCATGACTTTGGCACCAATCATTTGCTTGTGTAAGACCCACTTGGAGGATGTTGACATTAGCTGGAGATTCTATGACCACTCCCAGTTTGCAGTCATAAGCAAGCTTTGCCACAGACCTGTAGTTTTTGCTTGTACTTTGGAAAAATAAATTTCAAAAAGTAGAGGTCCCAGGACGTATCCTTGTGGAACACAACTGGTTGCAGGTCTGCTGTTGGAGGTGGATTCCCCTATTTTGACTATATGTATTCTATCAGTGAGACAGTTAGTAACCCATGTAACTATATAAGTGTTGATACCTAGCTGGTTGAGTTTGTCAATGATGTCTGAGTGGGAATAGTGACATATGCAGAGGTACTACCTAAAGCCTACCTAAAGATGACAGACCTCCCAAGGGCAAACCTACTGCACACACTGCAAACCTAACAGAATCCACTGCAAATAATGCACACAACAGTGTCTCAGCCAATAAGTCCCTAAGGCAAAACACCTCAAAACCAAATGTCGTGGTCATAGGTGACTCCTTAGTAAGACACACAGATGTCCCCTCACCAGACAGTACAAGGATAAGGTCATGGCGAGCTGCCTGTCAGGTGCCAGGATCCAAAAGATCGTGTACACACTCAAGTCTCTCAACAACAAGTACTGTTATGATTCTGTCATAGTCCATGTTAGAGCAAATGACTTGAAATATACCTCACTAGACTATATGACGAGAGACATGACTGAGCTCTCAAGATTGTGTGTCCCAGGCAAGTACTTCCCTAGCTCTAAGCAGTATTTTACCTTCACCCAGGATGATGCCTCCGTATAAACAAAAAGATTATCTTCAACAATTGGCTTAGCCTCTGGTGTCATTTCAGGGGGACCCAGTAACTATTGGCCTGGAAGGATATGCTCAACAGGCCACGCTACTTTGCCACAGATGGTCTTCATCTGTCACCTCTTGGCTTTTGTTTACTGGCAAAAATACTTGCCTCCACTATAGTGCCTTTTTTAGGCAATGTCATAACTGCAAAATTCCCAATGTAAAAAAATCCACTGTAGCGACACAAATTCAAGGTTATGCTGCTTAATGCTAGGAGTCTGAATGAGAAACTGCACTTACCTTGGAAGATGCTGATGTCTGTGCAGTCACAGAGATGTGTCTCTTGGCTGTAGAGAGCACTTCAGCCATACAAGACTACACTGCCTTTCACATGTTCAGACTTGAAACAAGAGTGAAAGAACCAAAGGTGGATGTGTATTCATCTTCATTAAAGACAAATACACCTCAAGATTGGTGAAACAGTATGACTCACTAGAGCTACTCCAAGTCTAACTAACTGTAGGTAAAACCCCCTTCCATATCAGTGTTAGCTGTAGATCTCCCACCATGAACCATGAAAACCACTGTGCTTACCTGGACCTTCTTGAGTCAGTAACTATACAGCCAAACATCTTGGTCATGGATGATTTCAACTATCCTTTCATTGATTGGGAGTCATATATGAGCAAAAAATATACCAGCTTTTGCCACTAGAGGCCCCCTTTGCACTATCCATAGATAAGTATGTATAATGAATTTTGTACTCTGAATTCTCTCCCCAAAATCAGTTTTGTTAATGTTTCAATATTTTTCTGGCTAGATGAGGTTTTAATTCTTTTTCATTTATTAATTTTTATATTAAGAAATAATGAGTCACATATTTATATCACAAAGTGTAATTCCGATATACTAATAATAACATGGAGTTTGAATTTCAACATTATTAACAAGGTATTCACTTTCTTCATGTATTCTCTACATGACTTGAATAAATTGTGTTGTTTTAACTTAAACTAAACAGTTTTTAATGATGCAATTTTAAAATACATATATTTCTATACCAATATTTATCACAATATGTTTTTATTTAATGATATTTAAATTAATTGTATATA
This sequence comes from Protopterus annectens, assembly GCF_019279795.1. Classification (NCBI taxonomy): domain Eukaryota; kingdom Metazoa; phylum Chordata; order Ceratodontiformes; family Protopteridae; genus Protopterus; species Protopterus annectens. The sequence continues at coordinate 955,898,843 of NC_056745.1, forward strand.
TATTTAATATATTTATTACTTTTTAATTAAAATAAGTCTATTACACTGCATTTTTTACGAATGAACTTGTTGTAAATGAATGGATTTATTGTGGTTTGTGTTTGGTACTTGGTAATTCTGCTTTAAATCTAAACATGAATGATTAATTGAATGTAATTAAGATTAATTGGAGGGTATATATACAAGCATATTTTTGGATGCACTGGTCTTTTCTGATGAAGTCTATTGGGAACGAAAACGTAATGTGTTGTTGGTTTTAACAATAGCGTTCATGGTTTTGGATTATCTGTCTTTCAATAAACGTGTTTGTGCTGAACTTGGTCTCGAGCATTGGACTAAACTGTGGTGTGGGCTACATTCGTTTTCATCTGCTGGCAAAGCTGTGTGAAACAGTATGACTCACTAGAGCTACTCCAAGTCTAACTAACTGTAGGTAAAACCCCCTTCCATATCATTGTTAGCTGTAGATCTCCCACCATGAACCATGAAAACCACTGTGCTTACCTGGACCTTCTTGAGTCAGTAACTATACAGCCAAACATCTTGGTCATGGATGATTTCAACTATCCTTTCATTGATTGGGAGTCATATATGAGCAAAAACACACTGGCCCTAAGGTTTCTGGACTTTGTTAATATAAGTGCTCTGGAAGAGATAGTCTGCACCACCACAAGGGGCTTGAATGTCCTAGACTTAGTACTCATCGACACAGGGTGTCTCTGCACTACCCCCTGTGTGTTGCCCACCCTGGTAATGTCTGATCGTAAATCAGTCTCATTCGAAATCATGATCATACCTGAGCCCCCCCCCAGAGCAAAAAGGATACAAAATTCATTTAAAGCAAACTATAGCCTCCTAAGCAATGACATAAATAGTTTCAAATCCCCTGCTACCACTGTCAACGATGGCTCCTATACAGAGGTGTACACAAATGCCCTGTATGTTTAGTCTCGGCTGTACCTGAACGGATTAACACAAAGTCCTCAAAGAAAAACAAGCCACCCTAGTGGACATCAAGATTAAATAAGTTATACAACAAAAGGAAGAAACTACTGTCTAAGAACAGGATGAAACTGACTCAGCAGAGGAAGGACACCATACAAAGCTTGAACAAGCAAATTAGATATCTTGTAAAGTCCTCTGAAACCAATTATGAAGCTAAAATAGCATTTCTAGCTAAGGATAATCACAAGGCATTCTTTAGCTATGTTAGAAATCTAAAAGGGAAGGCGCAGCTGTGTGCTGAACTAGTAGTGGATGGTACCACTCATACTGACCATAAGGACATCACCAACCTGCTAGCAGACAGATTTAGCACAAACTTTGCTCCCTCCTGTCCCCACCAGACATACCCCAAAGCATACCTGTCATTAGTCCTCTACTGAGTATCTCCAATGAGCAGATCAGAACTGCACTCTCCATGACAAACAGAGCCTCTATGGGACCGGACAACATCCCAGGCTGCCTACTAAATGGTCTAAAATGTAATCTAGCAACACCGCTCGGCACTCTCTTTAACCACAGTCTATGTACTGGCTTTGTCCCAGTAGAGTGGAAAACAGCAACAGTAATTCCCCTGCACAAAGAGACCCATAAGCCTAACCAGCCTTATCTGCAAGGTCATGGAGAGCATCATCATGGACCTTATCATCAATGGCAAAAGTGACCTTCAGACTCTTGACCCATCCCAATTTGGCATCATTAAAATAAGATCATGCTTATTAAACTTGGTGGACTTATTCAACAATGTCACCAAAGCCCTGGATGAAGGCAAAATAATGCATACATCATATCTTGACTTAGCCAAGGCTTTTGACACAATCTCCAACTCAGTCATCATTAAGAAACTCACCCAGCTGGGAATTAACCCATATGTTACTAGATGAGTAGCCAACTGGCTCACTGACAGAATGCATACAGTCAAAGTTAGGGATTCCACCTCTATCAGCAGACCAGTTACCAGTGGTGTACCACAAGGATCTGTGCTGGGCCCCTACTGTTTGGAATCTATTTCTCAGAAGTCCAGGTAAAAATAGATGACCAGTAGCTTACCAAGTTTGCCAATGACTGCAAACTGGGTGCAATCACTGAGTCCCCCATTGGTGCTGACATACTTCAAAAAAGGGCTTACACAGACAAATAATTGGTGGTAAAGCCATAGACTTAAACTAAATGTAAAAAATGGATTATCATCCCTTTCAACAAAGGGGAATTCCATGCAAATTACAATATTAACAGTACCCCCCCCTAGATCAAACACTTTGGAGATAGATTTGGGAACACAGGTTGATATCAACCTTAACTTTGATAACCATATGCCCACAGTGGTAAGGAACGCCTTCTATGTTGCACATCTCATAAGCAAGGGCATCTCATCCTGAGCTAAGAATGTTATAACTCCCCTGTACTCATCCCTCAACAGACCACTAATAGAGTACAGTTTTCCCTAATGTATGTACCTGCAGCAGCTGGAGAGATCTCAGAGGTTTCTCACCATGAAAATTCAGGGCCTTCAACACATGACCTACATGACAGAATTAAGGCCCTGTCACTGTACTCTGTATCTTATAGACTGCTGGGAGATAACGTGTGCCTGTCCTACAAAGCAGTCTCAGACCCTGCCCTAATCGAAATGCTTCATATCCACAAGTCAAATGGGGCAAGATTCACTCACTCTAGAGATCTTAACCTTACCTGCGACATTAACAGGACATGCTGGAGAGACAGACATGTCATGTCCCAGATTGCCACTCCTCTAGAACAAACTCCTAATTCACATAAAGCAGAGCTCCTCCATGACCCTATTAACTTAACATAGACAATGTAACTTAGACAAGTGGATGGGAGACAATAAATTTACCCCAGTGGTGTCACCTATGTCCCTCTTGGATAAGGGCAGTCAGTGCTGATCTTATACTCACGCTGCAAATGTAGACCTTACAACTTTGTCAATAAGGGAAGAAGGGTATAACATGGCTAGGCTTATAAAGGCCCTAGGCCAATAGCCTTGTAACTTCTTATGAACCTATGAAACTATGCAAAACAAGTAGTTTTGCTCTTTGTTATTTTTGATCATTTTAAATTCACTCTAAAATGATTGCTCTGTTTATATTCACTCTTTTGAGTGTTCAGTACTTCATGAGAAAATCAGTTAATTTTGGCTTACAATAACCAGGTTAATGCTTTTGTGTTTGGACTTTGATTTCAAAAAAAAAAAAAAAAAATATATATATATATATATATATATATATATATATATATATATATGTGTGTGTGTGTGTGTGTGTGTGTGTGTGTGTGTGTGTGTGTGTATATATATAGTATATATATATATATATATATATATATATATATATATATATATATGTATATATATAGAGTGTTTTGTTTCTTTTATTAATCAACAGTATTGGCTTGAATCTGTGATCAGAAAGGATGTCTCCTACATCTTCCACTCTCATCTGTTTAGATATATAACCATCAGCTATAAACATTCTGCCCTGTTGTCTACTTCTATCTGATTACAGTAGTTTGTCTTCTGCTAAGAATGGCAAGGGTAATAGCTTTGTGTCTGGGCTTTTTGTTATTTAATGTTTTTCACTTGTAGCTTTTTTTCCCAGATTTGTTGTTTTTTGCTACAGGTAAACATTTGCTGAAATTTTAAACTGTTGTTAACCCTCTCCTCATTCCTGGTTATCAAGACTGGACTATGTTGTTTTTGTGAAAGAACAGCTAAATTGTATTAAGGCAGGAGAATGATGCAGTTTATCTCAACCCTATATTTCTTCTGCTTTGAGACATCTTACATTTCTAAAATCCTGTGTCCCAGGGAAAATAATCCACACCAGTCAGGATGCCATCTGTGGTGCTCTGGATGTGGGTTTGGATGAATCAGACTGATGCACCTCAACATTTTGTCATTGAAGAGGATGACTGACTTCATTCCAATGAATCCTGTGTTGCTCAGATTTCCTTTGTTAAAGTTCTTTAGCGTCTGAAGGATTGATATGAATGGGGCTGTTTTGTCTAATTTGCCTAAAATAGATTTATAATTTCATTAAATTTGAAATGCCTAGAGCCATTATTTATCCAATGGTGACCTCTTTCAGTCACATTTAGAATCCCTGGTCTAGCTTTAAGGGCAGCAATGTGGTGCTAGCATATTCAGAGTCACAGCTTATGCATTATGTTAGCACACTCTTCCCAGCCATTCATTCTCTTGTACATAATACACCCACAGAGAGAGAAAGAGAGAGAGGGAGAGAGAGAGAAACCACTTACCTTATGCCTGTCCCCGTGCTTTCAAAACATCCCCAACGTCTCCTTTTTTTTCTGCTGTGGTAAATCACTGATGGTTACAGCTGGTCAGTCATTAATGCTGACATTAAATGTATGATAGTGTAAAAGCTGTTATACTAATGAATTTCTAAGTTTGCTGGAGGAATAATTTAAATCTGTCTTTGATTTTATCCCACCAGTAATAGTGGCTTTGATATGATTTCTTATGCAATGAGGTTGAGAGATATGCTTAATGTTCCATGCACCTCTCCCTTGTAAGTCATGAACTGTTGCAGACATTTAATAATGCCCAAGATGCTCGTTATATGTTAAAAAAATCCCTGCTACACTAATTTATCAGTTAGTGCAGTGGATTAATGTGGAGGTTTCCTTTGGCAAGGATGCAGGGTTTGAAGCCCCCCTCCCTTTGCTGTTTACTTATTTTTTAACATTATATCCCTTCTGTCTTGTGGTGATGCAGAGGACTAATGTACTGTGTGAGAGATTGCAGAGTTGGAATCCCCTTAGTACCTTTAAAGGCAAGCTACTCATAGCACTTCTGGTGTCTAGTCATTCTCACGATCCATATCTTTGGAGTTCTCCCAATATCTAATGTTTTCCTCTCACCCACATCTTTAGACTTATCCCTGGTAGCAGGTGGTGCCTCCAACCCAGTGTTGCAGACTTTGCTTATTAGACTAGGGGTGTATGGAAGTATGACATCCAACTGTTCCCATCCATCTATACGCACATGCACACACACATAAATGTGTACAAATGTACAACCTAACCTACCTCCTAACTAATTATCCTACAATGATCTCCCAGCCACAGGCAGACACCCCAACATCCAATCTACCCTCCCAACTTATCCCCCTACTACATTGTCCCAGTCAGACACACACAAACACCCACGTGTGCTCTCACACACACACACACACACACACACACACACACACACACACACACACACACACACACGCACGCACGCACGCATGCACACACACACACACACGCACACAGATAACACTGCATGTGATCACTAAACTCTTCAGTATTTACTTTTTGTATATTTATATACTATAGAACACCTGTGAGTTATAATGTTGTAGATACCAAATTATAGCTGACCCTAGTGATGACTGATCAGTTTCTGTTTAAACATAATAATGTCCTTGGTCTCTGTTTTGTCTGTTACAACATTTCTGGCAATCCTAGGCAAATGAGTCATCTGTCTTCATTATTAACCATTATAGCAACCGATTAAACTATGCCCCCATGACAGATCTTGCTTTCTGTTGCTGACATTTTAATGTTTCATGGTATTTAATGTGCATGTGCTTTGAAAAATTCCTTTTTTTCCTTTCAAAAACACTTTTATTGACAACCTTTAAGCAAATATATACATTATATATGAAAGAAACAGTGGACTCAGAAGTTAACTACAAATACTAATGTAACTCAATACTCATATTAAACAACTTTGTTAAACTCTGGAGTAAATGATACCATAAACAGCTTTAATTATATGATGAAAGGTCATTACATCATCCATTTCGTACATCAAATAGATACTATCATCCCAGCTAGTCCTAGCTTGGTTATACACTTATACCTCTTGGGAAGAGTTAGTACATGTCTTAGTCCGTACACCAGTAGTTTCACATTTATGCAGTTTGATCCCAAAATCTCCATTATGGGTTATCCTCACTTTGAGCAATAGACATTTAAATTTGAAACAACAAGAAATCCTATTGTCTTGTATGATCTGGTAATCACATTTTTAGCTATTAATATAAATGGATTCAGTAAACTGTAATCAACCACTGATAACTTAAAAGTTGGGACATACCCTAGAAGAAACAGGGAGGAATATAATTGAATTATACTAGGCCAGATCTTGTCACAAACTACCTGTACTTCTGTCTTGAGCCTCCCAAATCTTGGCAGTCCCCCAAATGTATGTACCCACCATTCCTGAGTCACATATCTAACAGGTTGAGGCAGTGACTGGAAATAAGGTACTATGCTTAGCATGTGTGTAAAAGTATTTAAATATGTGCTACCAGCAAAGAAAGTGGTACGTATGAGACTTTTTGGAATACCATGGGGTGGTAAGCACATTATGCCAAGTACCCAGTGATAGGGTTGCCACCAGTTCCCTTTCCCATATCAGTTTATATGAGTTGGTTACAATGAGTTCAAGGCTCCAGTAGATTCTATAAATCTGAGATATTGCACCCCCTGACTTGTTAAACTCTCTCTAGAGTGGAATTCAGGTATGGACGAACTTGTTTACCAATTACTCCAGCCATCATCTATCTATAGCCTCAAGTTGAAACTTTTTCTTTCAGTCCCAACCAACCAAGCCTAAGATTGTCATCAATTGGCTCATAGGTTAGTACTAGGCTAACTGCCTTTGTGAGCCATTTTAAACCTAGCCATTTACCCCATCTGAGAATCAAACTCTGGACCTTGTGTTTGTAAGGTAAACACCTTAACCATCATGCCAACCTCCCACCCTGGCTGCTTCCAGTACCTGATTTCTCAACTAAGCTTTTAATCTGTAATTTGTGAAGCCTCATATTTTACTGTTGATCAACAGGTTAAGATCCTGACCCTGTTTTTTTAGTTTTAGTAGTTTCTAAGGGTGTATATTATATTAACGAATGCTTGAAATTGCGAATGTTATATACCCAAACAGTCCGAAAATGCAAAATGTCGAACACACGGATCAGCAATTTTTTTCCCAGGAAAAAAAATAGCTGATCTGTAAAAAAAAAAAACCCAAACACAAAATAAAGTGGGGGAGTTTGCCCCCCAGACCCCCTGATGTGGGGGGCTGTACCCCCCACTTAAATATACCAACTCCGACATTACACCACAGTGGAGGAAATGGCAAAGTCCCAAAAACGGCCCAGTGATTTTTTTCCCCTAGGAAAAAAAAAAATCACTGTTCTGTGCTTTTGGCATTTTGCCATTTTGCGTAAACACTTTTGACGAAACAGCGTTCGCAACTTTAAGCATTCGCTTAAATAATTGGAACCCATTTCTAAGGCCTACCTTGTATCTCCATTTAGTTTGTCACAATGGGTGGTTTACCTCTACTTGTCTTGGTTACTCCACTTAGTAGGGATGTGTATATGTTTGCAGACCCACCCAACTGATATACCATAGTCATCTTCCACGTAGTTTGACATAAAGGGTTAAGTATCCCTTGCATCATTTTAAGCAGTACTGCTTCAATATGTCAAAGTCTTGGACTGCAAGGCTTCCTAGATTTCGTAGCAATGACAGGAGTGTCAGAGTGTGCAAGGTATTCTGCTCTGTCTATGTAAAAGAAGAGGTCATTTCTTAATAGTAAGAGCATTATCTATCACTGGGTTTAGGGGAAATCCTTGTATGGCATTTAGCACTTTCTGAAGAATGTATCATTTACAGGCCATTACCCTTTGTTGAAAGTCTAGTTAAGTATACTACAAAAATTGAAGGTGGTATTTAACCTTGTCAGTAATAGCATTAAATGTGCATTGCGGAGTGGAGCCTATATCCAACTGAGAGCAGTGAATTTTGATAGCTCTATAAACTAGTATAATAATATAGAAAAATGTTATTATTTTCGAGTTTAAAACATCAGAAATCTGTAGATAAGCTACTTAAACTACATAAATGTCAATTTTGGTGGAGATATACAAAAATTTTCCTGTCAAGTAACTTGGAGACATATTGAGTCACTGAATATGAATAACTCAAGGAATTCTCATCCAGATGCTGCTTTGAAAAAAGATCTGCAATTGATGACATCTACCTTACAGGAACTATCTTTGAAGATGGATGGCTTTAAAAATGACTTAGGAAACCTCAAATTAAATTCTCAAAAACAGACTGATACTCTTAAGGAACTATTACAGCAACACCACACAAAAATAACAATTGTCCTGGTCCACTTCAATAACACACATCACAACAAATGACATTTGATGACCATTATTACATTTTCATAACATAGCTTTGATCACCAAATTCATTAATTGCAACTATTCATGATATAATTGATTCTAAACAGATAATGAAAAAAGTATTCCCGTAACAGACTCAATGAAGGATGTCCCAGAAAAACGTCACCAAAGTGCCAAGTTCACAAATCAAACTCTTCAGTCCAAAAAGATAATTCCACAAGATTTAATGAACGAAAAACAGGAACAAAGAACATGATTCTAAACAGAGCATAACATCCTTGTAATGTTAATCAGGGCAGCATACCTACTCACCCTGCCCCAGTAAGCAGCACCCACCCCTCTACTCACTTACTTTACTTATGAAGCAGCGTCCCATCTCACTTCATACACCATTCATTGTAATGTTAATAAGGGCAACGTACCTACTCACCCTGACCAACAAGCAATGTCCATACCTCTGCTCGCTTACTTTACTTATGAAGCAGCATCCCATCTCATTTCATACACCATCCATTGAACTGCCTTCCACCAAATAAGCAGCATCCTTACCTCAGCTTGCTTATCTGTTCAGCAAGCTTCCTCCAACTACTCATTTTCTTTCCCCAGATCCTTGAAATGAACATCCAGACACCAGAGGGAGAAGAGAAGAGGGCAAGCTTATCCCTCTTCTCCGCCTACCCCCACTTGATAAATAACCCTACTCCCCCCAACCCACTAATGAAAAGAGGGAGGGTAGGTGGGCAGCAAGTTCACGCCAAAATGTGATTGCTTAACCCATCTACACTAGACTAAACCTCTTAAACCCCTCCCATCATTATCTCATTTCCTCCCAACCATCCCTGCCTCCACTTAACCCTTTCACCTCCCTAACCCACTTAACTCCCCTTAATGTCAACCTAACCCTCCCATGAAGATGTCCCGGGACAACTTAGTTTGTTGCCAAACTTCATTTGTCCCGGTCCCCTTCAATAACACACATGACATCAAATGACATCTGACAACCTTTATTACATTTCCATAACATAGCTTTGATCAAATTCATTAATTACAAGTATTCATGATATAATTGATTCTAAATACAGCATAACATCCTTGTAATATGTTAATCAGGGCAGTGTATCTACTCACCCTGCCCCAGTAAGCAGCATCCATACCTCTGCTCACTTACTTTACTTATGAAGCAGCGTCCCATCTCACTTCAAACACCATTCATTGTAATGTTAATCAGGGCAGCATACCTACTCACCCTGCCCAACAAGCAGGGTCCATACCTCTGCTCGCTTACTTTACTTATGAAGCAGCATCCCATCTCACTTCATACACCATCCATTGAATTACCTTCCACCAAATAAGCAGCATCCTTACCTCAGCTTGCTTATCTATTCAGCAAGCTTCCTCCAACTACTCATTTCCTTTTCGCAAATCCTTGAAATAAACATCCAGACACCAGAGGGGGAACAGAAGAGGGCAAGCCTATCCCTCTTCTCCACCAACCAGCCTGACCAGGCTGTTCCCCCTCTCTTCTACCCAAAATTGTTCAACCCACTACTTTCCATAAAGGGAAGAGGCAAGCCAAACATGATTTGGTGTACCCATCATTTGTAAAGCACCTTAGAATCCCGTCATAAATCCCCCTTGCCATACCATCACTGAAACAGACCCTAAGGAAACTACCTAAAGTAGAATTACCATGACCACACTGTACCACAAGAACATCCACCAAGAGAATACATACCCTCTTATCCCACTTCCTTCAAAGCTGAAATCATGGCACAACCTGAATGGATTGATAATCGGTAACCACAAAACCACAAACCGTAACCCCTTGAACTCAAATTGACACCCAGACAAAACTAGTATCAAGTCTCACACCCAGACAAAACTAGTATCAAGTCTCACACCCAGACAAAACTAGTATCAAGTCTCACACCCAGACAAAACTAGTATCAAGTCTCACACCCAGACAAAACTAGTATCAAGTCTCACACCCAGACAAAACTAGTATCAAGTCTCACACCCAGACAAAACTAGTATCAAGTCTCACACCCAGACAAAACTAGTATCAAGTCTCACACCCAGACAAACCTAGTATCATGTCTCACACCCAGACAAAACTAGTATCAAGTCTCACACCCAGACAAAACTAGTATCAAGTCTCACACACAGGACCCTGTGGATTGTAGCATAACCTTATTTGTCAGAAAACCAGCACCCGTTTAACCCAGTTCCAGCACCCCTTGACCCAGTTCCTGAAAAATACTCAACCATGAGTACTCTATGTGCCCAGCCATAACGCACCCAATTCACTCATTACCAAACCATCTTAATCTCCGTTTGTCCATGGCCTCTATCCTAGAAAGCTCTCTTTCTTTATATTACTTATACAAGTGGAAGGTAATTAAGACCTGTCTTACAACCACCTTATCCTGCAACCAAGCTTCGTTTAAACCTTCTAACTCCCCAGTAACAATGCACTCATTTTCTACAACTACCCCAACACAGCCACCTACCTACCATGCTTCATAAAACCCTACCTACAAAACTCACCCAAACCCCAAGTAAAATGATCTTTGTGCTACTCTGTAAAACCTTAACCTGGTATGTAACATTAACACTACTTACTCAAGGGACAAATTTGTTACCCCACAGATACCACCCGTTAGGAACAAACTCCGGCATCCTGTCCAACACCTCATTGGCCCTTCCCCCACATACACTTCAAACAACTGGCTTAGTGAACACAACCACCCCAAGGCTCCCAGAAAGCAAGGATTGAACTTCACTGACTTGCAAAAGCCATATGGCTGTAGCCGAATAAGTTCCTGTGCTCCTATGAATATCATGACTCTACTCATCCTGTGGGATCACCACACTCCTCATAACTATCCCCATGTTTTCCCTTTGACCCCCTACCTACCTCTTCCTTGCTTGTGCCTTATACCAATGCAATAATCAGTTCCCATTAATCAAACACAGAGCTCTAACATGCCTTACTAAGGTGATTACTCAGACCCTCCTTGTACCCCATTCCAGTGGCAACATCCATCCTATCAAAACATCACCTTTCAAATCCCCTTTCAAGCCACCGCATGATGCCATCTGCAGTTCAGCAATCCACACTTCAGCAATCTGCAAAGAAAAGAAAACAATAAGTTCTATGCACACATACCAATTACTTAACATGGAGGCACTGACAAGGACCACTGCCACAGTTCAAGTGTTTGCCAAACTCTGCAGCAAAATATGACACCAGCACCTTTTTTTTTATATTTACTATAACTCATATCCCCTTGAAAAAGAGTGATAATTGCTATCCGAAGAAAAAAGCCAAACTTGCCTAGCTTATAACCATCCCCGAGCCAACTACCTGAACCCCGTCCACATTGACGTGCCTAAATGAGCACTAAATAAAATGCATTACCTGTAACCTCATCAAGCCTGCTGCAGAACCCAGACTCTTACCTAAGGCCATGGCTGTTGCTCCCTTTTACTATTAACTGTAAATGCCCAAAACAGGGCCAACTTTCAACCTTAATCTAACATGCAGAACAGTTAACAGAACAAATTGTACAACCAATTAACCCTGAGCTCAAAACTCAAATGCCTGTCCTTCTCTGGCTAGCAGTGTAAATCCTCTACCAAGAACTCAATCACTTTGAAAACCACTTACTTCCGTCAGTAACTGTTGCCCACTTGTGCTCCCATGTGTAACCTTCTCGCTCGCCACTGCTTCTATCATCTGCGAATTCACTGTGTATTGCCACAACTGGTACTCAGCACACCATCATATACAAAGAAAAGGAGAAAAGTAAAGCCTCTAATATGTAAAGAGAAAGCTCAACCTTATACCCACTTATTCCAAATTACAGCTGCAGCATTCCAAGACCTCATCTGCAAGAAAGAAAAAAACATGTAAATCATCCAAACTACATAACACACATTCCAAGACATCTTGGACGACCTATCCTGCCAACCTGGGAAGAAATGTACCACCGCCACTCACATGTATAACAAAACAGCCATAACTGAAGCTATGCCTCCAATGACCCTATCAAATACCCATGATAAATTTAACTACCAGTCGAGTACATAACTTCTGGCCACAAACCCAGGTTTCTAATACATAACCTTCCTTTAAGTAGGTGTAGAATAACATGCATGCAATCATTTCCTAGAATCCACTTGTACATTAAATTAAAATACAAAGCCCTATGATACAAGCAAGCCCTTATACTAATCCAATTAAAATGTTATATTAAGATTTTAAGGCTTAAAACTTAAGCTTCAAATTAAAATCATCATTTCTTCCACCTATGTACATAAAGAAGGCTTCGAATCCACTCTTTCATGTAATGGAAAACATTTAAGAATTTCCTCTACAAAACATTAAATTTGTTTTCTTATTCATGGGTTCCTGTTTTACTTCAGTTTACCTAACAGAATTTGCTCCTCTCTCTTGAAGTTCAGCCTATAATGATATTCACAAATTTCAGCACAAGGAGCACCGGCCAGCGGCCAAAATTAATGTCTAATCAATTGCAAGGGCAGTGCTCAGCAACAAGGATTTGTCTATACTTAAAAGGCTTAGGGTCAAGAAACCTTTCTCTGTGTTCAGCAATAAAAAAAAAAAAAAAAAAAATTTAAAAGAAACAAACACACATATACCTGTATCACGAAACATGGTGCAGCATCCTATTAGAATGTGCTTCAATGACCTTACTGCCCCTTAAAAGGGGCAAGCAGTACAGGCCTAGAAGCCGTGCAACCCAACCTCCAAGTTTAAGATCATTTGTTTTTTTTTTTAATTTTTACTTGACATTAGCAAAGATGAATAAGAATACTGATTGCCTACAGCTTCTCTTAGTCAGTCAACCATAACCACATATCCCTGTTCATCAAATGCTGCCTTCCTATCTGCCCTGCTTCATAGACTGCAATTTTACTTGACCTCATCTTTCCTGCATTGCTGGTAGCCTTCCAGCACTGTGCATTCACTGCATCATTTACAACAAACTGGCACTCTATTTTCATTCATTTATCTGTCTTATTAAACACTAAACAGAACCTTTTCTTTCAGTTTGGTCAGGGAAAAATTGTAATTATTGTTCTTACAAACTTAGATAGTTGACAAAACAATGGGTTATGTATTAGCCTGAATTGTCTGAAGGGTATGACGTCTAAAACTCAAATGACTGTCCTTATTTTCTAACTTCAATCTTTAACAAATTGCCACTGATTTGCCAAAAAAAACACCAGTTTTATGAAACGGACCAACACATAAGGCAAACTCTATATATACTACAAAATCTGTACAGCTGAGAGGTAATCACTCTCACCCTCCCCCAACAGCTACCCTACCTACCGGGCCTGTGCAGAAGCAGCCATTCTTCACCAGTTCCTCAAAGCCCATGACATTAGCACTGAACCAACCACTACCAAAGTAATAATGAGTCAGCATCATCTCAGAATAATGTACATATTACAAAATTAAGTCCCAAACAAAACATCCCAAGTTAACGCAAAAACTTCTTCGAGTAATATCAGCCATAGGATGCACGTTCCCCAATAATTCCAGTCACTGGTACATATTTAAAATTAAGTCCCTAAAGCAAAAAACTTCTTCAAGTAATATCAGCCATATCAAAAGCACAGTAAACCACAATGACAACTACATAAACTAGCCGGTTCTGTATAAAACCCTTACCTGGATAAGCACAGAAGTTATCGACTCATGTTTATCTACTAATATAATACCTAATTCTGGACATATTAAAAACTCTGCACACTCCCCTTCGGCTGAGTGTTAGCACTGTGCATACGCAGTAACCATTGTTAGTTCACCTTCATTGAAGCCCGCGAAAACCCCCTGACTGCGTCAGCTAAATATAATATCTCAATTCGTACCTGGGCCGAGAAAAGCCAAACCAAGAGTTATACTGCTGTCTGGATCCACGGAGCATCTCACTTAACCACTGAAACGACCAACAGAAGGACACAACCCCACAATAAAACCCCCGGTGGCTCCCCACCTCCACTGACAACCTTCACCAACAAGGAGTGTCAAAACTCCAGAACACTAATAAGAAATAGCAGCCAACCATGTGCAAAAACCCCTGCCTGTCCCCTAAGCTGTGTTTTATACAATTATCCCTTCTGCTTCATTTTATAAAGAAAGAGAGAGTTTTTTTTTTTGGACTAAATACCTATCCCCGAACCATTAGCACTAACCATGATCCTGTGAAGCTGAAAGATGGTCCCGTAAATCTGTAGTAGTACCCCCTGCAAGCACATAACCCAGCAAAACCTCCACATTGGCATACCTCCTACCACTACCATCATGGTGCCCAGTGTCTGGTCCCCTCCCAGCTACTACCATTCAGCAAGATTGCAATAGAAGACAAAAAAAAAAATACATACATATATCTACAACCACCTGGGACTGACCAGCCCACCACCCACCAACAACCTGAGGCCTACTTGCTCTTCTGTAACCCCACCGGTCGTCACGGACATGACCTCACCTTAGCAAGTTCACGCCAAAATGTGATTGCTTAACCCAACTACACTAGACTAAACCTCTTATGCCCCTCCCCATCATTATCTCATTTCCTCCCAACCATCCCTACCTCCACTTAACCCTTTCACCTCCCCTAATATTAACCTAACCCTCCCATGAAGATGTCCCGGGACAACTTAGAGACTTCTCTAAATGACATTGAAGGGAGACTCAAAGAGGAAGAATTCCAAAAATAATTTCTGCTTAAACAGAATACATGGCTGCTTAACAAAATAGCTGACTTAGAAAACAGGCAAAGGAGAAACAACATAAGGATTTTTCGCCTGCCTAAAAACACTGAAGGAAAAGACATTCCCCCGGATTCACGAATCCTCCATGTAAGACTTAATAAGTCTTACTCGGAGGCTGCAGTTGAACGGTATGACGACAGCGTGCCATGAATATGCATGAGGGCACTCTGACCCAACCGTAAGTCCTACACGGACCGTGTAAGAAAGCATGGGGCGTGTCCGACTGCCGAGCAGTCCAAATGTCCATGCCCCTGCAAGTGTTTAAAAATAAAGGAAATAAACAAGAGCGAGTCCGCTCAAATGTCCCTGCACCCAACACCTCACTGCCTGATAATGTAAACCCCCATCACACATCTAAAACGCATAATCATAACATTTTTTTAAATACCCAAAATAGCTGCTCGTATTTGTGCGTGTGTGCGCGTGTGTGCCCATTGCTTAGCTACAGTCAGCAATTCTCACATGGAAGAGCATCAGAAAGAATGTTTATGCAAATCACATGCAATAGCATAATGGTATAGCGTTCGCACAAAGAAGAAGCATTCATGGTTCGAGTCCCACCACTCCCTTTCATATTTATATTTTAAATCAGTATATGGAATAATACCCAACATATATGTTTAAACATAACTAAAAAGCAGTGAAATGGCCAATGTATCAGTGAATAAAATAAATATTTTAAAGGATCCCAATATAAAATTGGCCGCAGTAAAGCAGCACTTCACCCAGCGCAATGTAGTTGCCCCTAGCTAACTCCCACTTTACCCAGCGCAATGTAGTTGCCCATAGCTAAATCGTGCTTTACCCAGAGCAAAATAGTTGCCCAAAGCTAAATAGCGCTTTACCCAGCACAATCAGTTTGCACTGAGGTGCACGCTGAGCCAACCAGCGCCCCGTCGGGCAACGTGGAGCAACATAGAGCAAAGTTGCTTGCACACAGCCACGCCCCCTAGCTTGCGTGGACAGTAGTAAAATAACATGCAATGATAAGATTTGAACCCAGGACACTGTGCACCATAATCAAAGTACTGAACCACTAAGCCATGACAGCTTAGGATAAACATCCACTGTTAACATATATATAGTAATAAATGTTTGGTTAACCATTGCCAAGCAGGTCTGCAGTCAGCCGAGAATATTCAAAAACGGCCAATCACAGAAAAGTGCAGGAAATGCGGCATATTTAAGCTGCATAGGCGGGAATACTCGCCATAACTGATTGTAGCTCCCATCTACAGTTAGAATGTCTGGTGCTGGAGAGGGAACACGCTTTCAAGTGCAACGCTGGGCCATCAAGGAGTCAAGATATATGGTTTGGCTCCTAGTCCATCGACATAAGACTCAACTCCTGCAGGGCCAGTTCCAAGGAACAGAGTATAAGGCGGAGGCTTGGAACTAGTTGGCTCATGAATTCACCAGTGCCATAGGCGTCCCTCGGACTGGTAAGCAGGTCCGTCACCACCATGCAGACCTGAAGAGGCAGAAGCAGGACCTTCTGAACCAGTGGATCCAGGAGGCCCATCAAATGTGGGATGCCCCACTACTAAGTAGGTAGCCATGGAATGCAGTATGTAAGATAAGCTAATATAGTCTAAATAATGGATAGGTATGTTTCAATATCCCTTTATTTACTCCACAGCTGCAGAGCTGCAGGTGCTCACACTATGAATCAGCAAGCCTATGCAGATAGGCTGCTAAGGCTACGCCACCAGGCAGGTTAGTAAATATTCTGTATGTATTGTTACATGATATATGTGAGTGAGCATGAGAAAAGTGTATAAGCCCAATAATACAGCAATAAAATGTCCTGATTAAATCCTCTGCATGTACTGTTATATAACAAATGTCAGTGAGCCAGAAATTGAGTGTACTAACCCACCAATCAAGCTAAAATAATTCTGGAATACTATCCCTGCATGTATTGTCATAACATATAAGCAAGCAGGCCTGAAAAAGAGTGTTGTAACTCATCAAGAAATGTATAATATGTCCTGAATATGTCTTCCATATGCATTGTAATAACAAGTAAAGGAGAGAGCCTGTAGAAAAGAGTGTACAATGTAATTAATAAAGGTATAAAATTTGAAGTGTGTCTGTGTCACTTACTTTGAAATGTTGTTGTACCCTTGCAATAATAAATAGTACTGTTGTATTAGGTGCTGTCAACCCACAGTTGTGCACTCCCATAGGAAATGGATGAAGGAAGTGGAAGTAGCTGTGAAGTATAAAACATTCATTCCCTTAATAAATTCTCTGCAGGTACTGTTACATATCATAAGTCAGATAGGCAGGAATGGAGTGTAGTAACCCATGAATAAAGCAAAACATGTCTGGAATACTATCTCTGCATGCACTGTCATAGATAAAAACATGAGTGAGCCTGTAAACAGTCTTGTAACCTATCAATAAAGGTATAACATTTCCTGAATAGGTCTACTGTAAGCAGTGTAATGTCAAATACAGGAGAGAGCCTGCAGAAAAGAGTTTTAATGTAAATAAGAAAGGTATAATACTTGCAGTGTGTATGTGCCAGTTACTCAGAAATTGTTGTTGAACCCTTGCAGTGAAGAAATGTTACTCTGTTGTAGTAAGTGCTGACAACCCCCAGTAATGCAGTCCCATATAAAGTGGATGAAGGAAGTGCCAGTAGCTGCGAAGTATGCAACAGTCCTAAACAGTTGTGAAATGGCTTACATGCATAGGTAAATCTGGCACACGATTAGCCTGTCAAGGTGTTCCCCAGAAACTTAAGTGTGTTACCTGAAAACTAGGGTTGTGTAGAAAACAAGTGAAAAAGCCATGTGAACACATCCAGATGTGCACATACATAAATAAGTCAATTTAATACAAGTATGTAGTAGTAACCTGCATCCTGGACAGTTACCATGTCAGATATAGGCCAGGTATATCATGAAGTAGCAAAACTCATAATGCAATCAAATGCATGTTGTTTAGTGTAAGAATACATGTAGGGGATATACACCTGCAGTCAATAGGAATGTAGTGTACAGTTAAAGTACTAATAAGATGTTAATGGAGGTTTATTATTACACCCTACTCCATGTGCATAAACAATGCAATTTCACACCTCAATGGGTATGTGTAATCTCATAACATTTGTTGGGACATATGTCCTATTGTTATAAAAAATCTGCACCTACTTTAAAACACCACAAGCTTGGTGGCCTGTTGCCACCAATCATCCCAGCATGCTGTTGGAATGTCCACTGTCGTTCAATATGCATGTGTTATGCTTGCTGTTCAACTGTTGTAACCCAGGTGTGTTGGGTTAATGGAAATATTACTGCATGCTGTTACAACTAACTTGGAATGCTGTTGTCTATGTTGTAATTAAAAACACCTAATCACAGAATGTATGGGAAGGCTGGTCCCAGTGGACCTACCTGTCCCACCTCAGCTGGCAGTTGCACCTGGCACCAGCAGGTCTGGTGCCCAGCCCGGGCCACCCTCCTCCGTAGGTCCTGTGCCACCTTTGGGTGGAAGCATTGCAGGGGATGGGTGGGTGGAGAAGGGCCTCCTGTCACCCTCCGAAGGGTCCGGGTTGTGGTGAGTAGGGAGATCCAGCGTTTAGTCACTGATCCCCTATGCCAGCTCGAGGCGAGAGTAGCACGACTCACTGGTGAGCCTGCCCCTCCTACGCAGCCCCCAGCACAGTGACCCTCGGGTCTGTGAAGGTCCAGTGGTGACTGCCCATGGGTGGGGATATCAGTCCCACTGTTACCATCTGTGGGCTCATGGACTTGCGATTTCCAAACATCTGTCCCCGTCAATTGTGTTTACCCACAACGTGTCATACTCCATCCCTGTATGCGTCTTGCTTGTCTTGTCTGTTTACCTACCCAACCTACCTCCCCAAATATACCTACTTCCTCTACCTCACTTACCCCTCTCCCCTGAAAAAAAAAAAAAAAGGGCAATCTGTACCCGAAAAAAAAAATTACGCCCCATACATAGCTTCCCATTTCGCACACGTCCATTGGACATGTACACTGATAATTCTAATTGGCAGTACAACAAACTATGTTATCCTCATCCCTCTCTCAGGGGTGGAAGGTTTCAAATTTCACTCCAAATTTTCAGCATATGCACAGCTGTTGCTGGCAAAGAAATGGGCAGCTATGGACCTTCCCTCCACCCGTCCTGCACATCCCGAGCTTGTTTTCCTACTGTCTTTCCCTCTCTGAGCACCATTTTTCACCACTTTCCTATCTCCCCATTTACTTTTCTTTTAAAGAAATTAGCGTGGGAGTTAGTAGGAGTAAGCACTTTTAAGCAGTAGTAAGCAGGATTAAGTGAGTGTGCGCATGTGTGCACTTAGCTAAGCGTCGCACAAACCCAAGCAATCCCGCTTACTACTGCTTAAAAGTGCCTTAGTCACTCTATGGCAGGGCCCTTGTTCTGCTGAGCAGCAATATAAAAAACCTCTGCCAGTCACGAACCCCAGACAATTGACTGCATAAATTACCACTAAGCCACAGCAGATATACAAATAACTTGGTTCTGAAATAAATATATCATGCATTACAATGAGGGAATGCAAATGGAAATTAGGAATGGTATAACACAAACCCTTTTCTGTGGGTCTTTACCAGCAGTGGTTGTGGAATTGCATGACATGACTGTGAAAGGAGAACCAGCCATCCTAGCAGGGAATAATGTTACAGTAGCACCTTACAAACACCACACAGTATCAGACCAGGATAAACACTGGCCACAGGAATACAGTGCAATAACAACATTTGTATGGCAGTTAATTGTGTAAGTGAGAAAAAAGTACATACTCCCATGTATCCTGTGTTAGCATTTGGAGGGGTGCGTACATGTCTACACTGAGATGTGTGTACTGGAAGCAGCAACATGCAGGTATGATTACAACATGCACATAACTGGCTACAACCCTAGCATCAGATAAGAGACATATATCAACCTTCAGACTGACACAACGGTGTCCAGAGCAAACAAGAATGGGCCCCACCTTTGAAATCTGAAAGGGCTACGTCTACCTAACATAGCATTTTATAGCAGTGGGCTGCAATCACAGTGAGTAATGCAATCACCAAACAGCAGGCTGCATGCAATTACTGAATGGTGGGCAGCAATTGGTGCAGAGGCTGTCACATGCACAAGTGCAGATACTTAAAAAAGCAGGCTGTACCTGTAGTTCACACATGCAATTATATCATTGCAGGTGTCATGAGACAGAGAGTGAGAGTGAGAGAGAGAGACAGAAACAGAGACTGAAGCTAAAATAGAGGGCAAAAACCCAAATCAAACCAGCAAAAAAAAAAAAAAGACCGAAGGTGAAATAGCGGGCAAATACCCAAATCAAACCAGCAAAAAAAAAAAAAAAAAAAAAAAGACCGAAGGTGAAATAGAGGGCAACAACCCAAATCAAACCAGCAAAAAAAAAAAAAAAAGACTGAAGGTGAAATAGAGGGCAAATACCCAAATCAAACCAGCAAAAAAAAAATAAAAAGATACAAAACCGTAACACACAGAGCAGGTAAATGCAAAGGTAAGTTATGTAACTCAAATGTATGTGTTGGCATGTTGTAGATGTTCCCGAAGAGTACTCTACACACTACAAATCACCCATGTGTGGCAGCAGTATGTATCTAACTGTATCTGCACATGTGCATAGGGAAGGGACATACTGCAACTGTTAGTGAAGGGTGGACAGCTATCTGTCAGTGAATGTTGATATGTGCATATATCCATGTAGGTTGTAGTGTGTGGCCTAGAAGACAGCATGCAGTGCACTGGAGTGGCCTTAGGTCAACTGGTGCCATAGGCAAAAGGGCCCCACGATGCCCCCAACACACTTCCTGGTGCCCCCATCCTTGTGTCCGCATAAATATTGGAAAAGCACCCCTGCTAGAGCGGCGCCCTAGGTGGCTGCCCAGTAGGCCTATGCCTAAGGCCAGCTATAATAGTGTTTATATATGTCATGTGGTGGTTAAATGCTGTGGGACAGATTTGTCAGATCTGATGTGTAACAGACAGTGAGGCCTGCTAATGCTACAAGGGCTGAGGACAACCACATGCATTCTGCACAACACTGTGCAATGTAATCACATACCTGTACATCCCACAACTGTCGCATAAGTGAGATCCCCACCATGAAAGGGGGACTGTACATGTGGCTATATGTACATCCATGTGTACAGCAATGGATGTGTACATGTATGTATATAGATATGCATATATATAATATATAGATATATATATAGCTATATATATATATATATATATATATATATATATATATATATATATATATATATATATACATACATACATATAGAGTGAAAGAAAGAGAGAGAGACACACACAGACACATGGGGTCATATGCACTGCAACAGGTGTGTGGTGAACAAGGCATCGACTGTAGACAAGTGTTGATACTGCAGTGCCATTCCACCTTCCCAAAACAGTGTACCCATTAACTAATACATAGGCAGAGATGTACCTAACAGTGAAGGTGTGATAAGGGAACATGGGACACAGGTGGACAGTAGCCTTCACTGTGATGAAGACATTGCCACACTACACCTGTAATCTGTCCGTGTGGTATGTGTCATGACAACAGGTGTGTCATCTATGGAAGTATAGGGTAGGGTTCCTCTCTACTCATCACAATGCCCTGTGTGGTATGTACTTCACATGACGACTACACCAGGTGAACAGGCCACAGACAGACTTCCCAAAGGGTAATACTGTCTGCAAACAGATGCCCTATGCAGACTGACTCACAAAACCACAACTACACTGTATTGCATACTGGCCACATAGAGGTGACCTCTGCCAGACATACAGAGGTATGTCACACCCATAGCTGGGTGACAACCACCATGGCAACATATCACAACTCCTCGGGGTTACACGATCTAGGGCCCTAAACCTTGTCAGCTCACTAAACAGCACATGCTGGAGGGATAGGTTCCCAACTCAGACATATGCCATACACCGGAATAGACCACATAGCAATAGCAAACAAGGCTCCTCCTTAGCAGTTGTTATAAATACCCCTGATGATTGTGTGGGAGATTGTTAATACACCCCAGGAAACACCTCTGTGGTTCAGGTTGGCAGGGGCAAGTGAAATCAAAGTATATGTGTGTCAAAGGCCAGGGTAGCATATGGCTAGGCTGCCGTAGGCCCTAGGGCCAATAGCATATCACCTACCTATGACACTATGCACTCACACATGTACTTAATGCAATAGCTGCTATGTGAGGTTGAATGAGTGTAACGCTGAATGTGTGCAAGGTCTGTAAATGTGTGATAGCTTAGTGTGATGTTGTATCTGACATGGTAGTGCCTAACCTAGCTGTGAGGACAGCAGCTGATGTGTAATGTACTGTTAGGCCGACATAGTAGTACGGCATATGATGTGACGTAGTTCTCCATTGATGAATGTGGTGTCTCACTGTAAGCTAAAGCAATACATGTATGCTTAGTGAGTGGTACTGCAGGTGAATCCATCACCAATATGAACTGTAGTACTACCTGAAGCTGTATGGCTAAACAGCACAGTATGGTGTGCATTCACATTGCTTGAAAACACTGTCATGTGTGTTCCCTGTAGTCTGCACAGAGGACAGACTGCAGGCATAAGGGTGTGTAAGTAGTGGTACACAGCACCATATGGTACACAGGTAATGCTCATCTGTGTTGGCATACAGTGGTGAGTTGTATGTTTGCCTGATGTGTGTGTGATTATGCCTGTACAATGGCTGCAATCATATGTGTGTTACAGGGTTGACGTGTGTATCCAGCAACATCTATAGTCTGTTACAGCAGTATGCCACCTATAGTAACAACTGGACACATCTGTTAGGCAGGGCTATGGCATCAATGACTAGGGTGTTTGATTGGTACTACTGTAACTGTACTTTACATCCATTGCAATGGATGACATCTCTGTTCGTGCATTGGTGTGATATACACCCCTGTCTTGAGGTTGTGCAATGTGTCACAAACAGTGTGTCGGGTACTGTTGTATAGTGGTGTGATATATAGAGTCTGCCAGGCAGTGTTAGTTAGTTGTGGCCTGAGAACCAATAAGAGTTATTGAACGTGTGTAACCCCTGACAGACAATAGGATGGTATATATGTCAGTAAAGTGATGTCTGTGGGTAAAGGTGTAAAGTGTGCCACAGGACACTCTCACACATATTGTTCATATCTTTTTCAGCCAGATGGCCCACCAGCATAATCCAGCTTACATTGCATAAGAGGAAGAGGTGATAGTCAACAGCCTTTTGCAGCAGTACACCATGCTGTTCTCCAGAACCAGCCAGCACCAGCAGGAGTGGACTGCACTGTGGCAGGAGCTTGTTAGTCGGGTAAATGACATAGACATGCATAACCAGACATACGAGCAGGTACACCATCACTGCAGTGATTTAATTAGACAAGTCTGGCAGCATGCATCTGATATCCAAAGATAGCAGCTTGCCACAGGTGGTGGGGTGGCCATACATCCCCCCTCACCAGAGTGGAGGAGCTGCTCCTAAGTGTGGTGGCTCCTGGACAACAGCTATGGCAACCTCTGACATGTGTTGTAATGGAGGCCGGAGCCACCCAGCACATCCACCTGGAGCAAGCAGGTAATATGTCCTATCTGTAGACTACAGTTAACTGTATTGTTAGATTATGTGTACGTCAGATGTGTACTGTGTGTTTAGCAGTTCTGCTGCCTACTGTTGTGCAATACGGATAGTTTGTATAATATCCCTATACCTGCGACTGTTGACTGTTGTTGTACTGCAGTTTAGCATACCCGCTGTAGCAATGCCACCGTTGTTGCCACTGATGAACCCTCTCATATTCTCGTAGGTCCCTCTGGTGTGATGGCAGGGCAGCTGATCCATGCTGGTGAGTGTGTTATACCTGCAATGTTAGTAATGAAATATGCATGTCATAGGTGAGGTGTAGGCCATGTACACGTAACACACCTACGCATAATGCATGCTGTGCATGGTTGCTGTGAGACGTTGCACAGCTCAGTAATGTCAGTAGCTTCCTCAATGACATGAAATACACAGAGCATGGCACACAGTTGTGGCAACCCTGAACTGCACATTGGATAGGCATAGTTGCAACACCTGTACACAACATAAGACATTTATCACATGCAGTACACAAAGTCATGCTACATATGGCATAACCACACACCCACTGTAAGGTCACACGTCAGTATCCCACATGTCATCCACACACACATGATGTACCTCAGGGGTAGAGGCCTATCATGGGGCTGTGCAACAGTCTTCAACACATAACACAGTCATGTTAGGCAATGCTCCCTACTGGGCACCTCATACACCCATGTACAAAGTGGCTGTGTAATAGTGAACGTATCCACGGCACTGCAGTTCAGGTACAGCATGCTAGGAGGTGGTCTGTCACACAGTAGTAGCCGTGAGTGACCACAAGATGCATGATGATGATGATGGCACATGGTACTACACCCCATCCAGTTACAGTGACCACAGTACTACACATAGCAGTCTTTGCTGTGCACCTCATTGTTCTGTGTGTGCAAACATATGCACCTATATACACCATGCATAGCATGTTGTGTGTGTGCTTACATATGCTAGTATACACATTTTGCACAACAGCCGCCATCTGTACAAAGAATCACATAAATGTCCTGGAATGCTATTGGGTGTATAGGTCACATGACACACATTGGGTATGTGTGGTGTTTAATGTTGCAGTCATGTAGCATGCCATGTCATGGCTGGCAACAACATATCTGCAATATGTCCCACATGCACCATAACCACTGTGCAATGTCCATGTCATGCATTGGGATTCCTTCACGTCTACATGCACTACTCATCCCATGTCTGTACATTGCATGCATTTGCTACACCTGTGCCCACTATTATGTGATGTGGACACAGACACTGTCATCACACATGTCAGTCTATGTGTCACACAGATGACACATGCAGCCATGGTATGTATACCATTGAGTGATGGTGCACATGACATTGCAGAGCAGATAATACTTGCACAGCAATGTAGTGTCCATGTACACATTGTATTCCAGGGTGTAGCCAATCACTGCACAGCTACACACATGCATCAAAGCCATGTATAATGTCATTAGAAAGGGCTGTCTACACTTGCACTGCATGGTGTTGAGCAACACATGGTCTGCCTGCTGACACGTGTGTGGCGAATGTTTGCCTTGAGATACTGTCACCCACCATCACCCACTATTGGGTATTGCTGGTGTGTGTGTGTATGTGCTGTGGTGAGCAGTGTATTTCTGTGCATGTGTGCATGTGTGCATGTGTTCATGTGTTCATGTGTGCATGTGTTCATGTGTGCATGTTCATGTGTGCATGTTTTCATGTGTTCATGTGTGCATGTGTGCATGTGTTCATGTGTGTATGTGTTCATGTGTGCATGTGTTCATGTGTTCATGCGTGCATGTGTTCATGTGTTCATGTGTGCATGTGTGCATGTGTGCATGTGTGCATGTGTGCATGTGCTCATGTGTGCATGTGTGCATGTGTGCTAACATCATGTACAGATTGTAAAGTGCGTTTCCTGTCTTCCTTCTACAGGTGCTGTGTTAGGCGTGGCTGAGAGTAGCAGGGAACCTGATGTCACTGCCACTAAGAGTGGAGATGATGAAACATGTATTGTGGCACAGGAAGGTCTGACAGAGTCTGTCATTGGTCCACTAATCGACAGTACACAGTGGTCAACCCCATCTATGCACACACTCATACTGTCAATACATCCCTCATCACCAATGGCCATAGCTGAGGGACAGCATACAGTTGGCATTGACCAGGAGAGTGTGGTACCTATGGCATGTGCATCCCCTCACAGCAGTCATAGCCTGACTACTAGAACGGTACCACATAGGCGGATGTCCAGGGGTTCTCGGGGGAGCACCAATGGTCATACTGCCCCTGGCAGACGTGCCCCCGGAGGTATTACAACCTCCAGTATGTTCCGGGCTGTAATGCAGGCACAGGCATGTATGGAATGGTACACCCAACAGGGACTAAGGATGCAGAGGGCCCATTACACTGCTATCAATGACAGCATCCGTGACCTTGCCGGTGCCATCCGGAATTACACCGAGGTCATTGATAGCCATTGGAGGGAGACATTAGATGTCCTCCACAATGTGTTAGCCATGAGCCAGGACCATGCGGGAAGGATGAGAGGCCGATGTGGATGCATGCCAGCAACAGCATCAGCTGGCATTTGTCTCGGATGGACCACAGATCACAGCCGCTCCCGTAGTGGCAGTACCAGACCCAGCAATGCTGGGGCTGGCCTGTCCATTGACCGTCCTACTAGACCATGTGCATGTGGTGCTGGCCAGTCCCAGCAAGGACATGGGTCCAGTCATCATACCTCTGCCTCTGATGATAGCACCCAGTCAGAATTGGTACCCGATACTGCCCGTAGCACCCCTGCTAGGCACAGGTATGGTGTCTGTGGCCAGAGACAGTGATCTGTACAGCCTAGCAAGTACAGTGTGTGGCTGTCCTACAATTGCCCGTATATGGCAGCCACATGGTGGAGCTGTGTGCATGCAGACACACACACAGTTACCATACAATTAGGGCTCACACATACACACACACATTACATCAACATTGGCCCATGCAGTACTGTTGTCCCTCACACACACACACACACACACACACACACACACACACACACACACACACACACACACACACACACACATACACACACACAGACATGCCGATTGGATGGGTCAATGTCGGGCTCTGGCAAACCTACAACACACCCTGTGCATATGATGACACCTGTGCCACCTCCTGTCATCTGTCACATTGATGCAGGAATAGGCTAACATGGTTCTGATGCACAGGGTGACATCATAGCAGTGTAGCAATAGTAGCAAGTGGCCAACAGGAAGGTTTACTGATATCCTTGTAGGTATATCTGAGCAGGCATTATGCATCACAGCTCTGATAGTCATTATAGCATTGTTTACACCAGTGTTAGGTCTGAGTATGTATTGTCCACCCATGTGCCACTTGGATGAAGTGTACAGTGTTGACAGCATGTGTTAGTGAGTGGACAGTACATGTGTGATGTGTGCATTACAAATTAGCAGGTGTACATCTGTGAACATGGTGTGTGCACACTGTCTCCATGTACATGCATAGTGGACATGTGGGATGTGCGACATACCCTTTTCTACACATTAACTTCTCATGGTATCCTTCGATAGCCAGTATGCATTCTACTACAGATGTGTACTAACATGGGTACACATGTGTATGACATGGGTTGGCACTATGCTGTGGGTGATACCGTTGATATCTGTCAATGATCTACAGTCTGGCAGTATACACCACCTCAACAGTATGACTATAACCAATCATTAGATGATGTCCTGACAAATGACTCTCAGTTGTAGGGAATTCAGTAACAGTTGGATCCTTCCAGTACTATACTATAACAGTAACCAGTGGTATTGACCGCTACACGTTCCTGGGACCACACCTGTGTGGCATAAAGCCCTCTTCGGTACATGCAAACATACTAGGGATATGTCCATCCACATCTGGTAATGCATGCATTGGCCTACACTGCATTCCCTGGATGGGACACATATCCTACACAAGGGTATCATACAGACAGATACCTGTTATCCAATACATGCTGTATAGCAGTACGCCATCTATGGCATGGTCATCCACATTTACTATACATACTATCCCGACAGTACCACATAGGTGGTAGCCCTGAACACGTATGTTGGGTACCAATGTGTACAGACAGACACGTGTTATGTAATCTGTTCCTTGGTATCCACATATCCATAGGTATTGTGGGGTCCCTTGGTGTTTCACATAACACATTAGGAGCCTGCATGCATATCCACAGGGCTGGTGCACACCTATCATGACTGTCCATTATTGCCAGTCATTGTTGTGCATGAACATGTCTGACATATACCCCAGCAATTACCCTCGCTCACAGTACTCTACAGTACGTGTCATGGATGTGTGTGGCAGGGATGTCCTTGGCCATGGGTCACTACATTGACTGGTCTTGATGCAGACTTACATATGTGGCCTATGATCTGAGAAGCAGCGGCACAATCTGTCGAAGGTTACAAATGTATTCATGTAGTATGCAGGCTTCACACCTATGTACTGATTGAGGTCACATGTACACACATCTATTTGATACGCAGATACCCGATGTGTGCAATGCACATACTGTTTGAAACATATGTCATACCATAGTAAAAGCAAAACCCACACTGCATTGACCACCTGTGGCACAAACACTTGGTGTTTGCAGGACTCAAACCCCTACTTGACTATGTTATGACACTAGTGAGATATGCATTAACACAATGCCCTATTTGCTTTACTAGGAGCATTGTTTTCCAAAGCTCTATTTGTAGGATGCTGACATCATCACACTTGGCAAAGAGGGATTCACCACTCCTAATGTATTTCCACAGTCTCCAAAAAGGCCACTCCTCTCAAAGGCAGTCTCACACACACACACACACACACACACACACACACACACACACACACATTCACACTCAGTATTTGCAGGATTCAAACCCCAACCTGACTATGGTATGCTGCTGGAGAGATACGCATTCACACGGCACACTATATGCATTCCTGTGTGGTTTCTGTTCTCCTTGAATATTTGTAGGATGCTGACATCATCAGACTTTCCAAAGAGGGCTGTACCTCTTTTAAAATGTGTTTTCACAGTCTCCTCCTCTCAAAGTAAATCGCACACACTTGGCATTTGCAGGATTCAAACCCCTATTTGACTATGTTATGACACTAGTGAGATATACATAAACTCAACGCGCTATTTGTTTTACTGGGAGTATTCTTTTCCAAAGCTCTATTTGTAGGATGCTGACATCATCACACTTGGCAAAAAGGGATTCACCACTCCTAATGTATTTCCATAGTCTCCAAAAAGGCCACGCCTCCCAAATTAAGTCTTACACAGATTCATATTCAGCATTTGCAGGATTCAAACCTCTACTTAACTATGTTATGCTACTGGAGAGATATGCATTAACACGGCACGCTATATGCATTACTGTGTGGTTGCTGTTCTCCTTGAATATTTGTAGGATGCTGACATCATCAGACTTTCCAAAGAGGGATGTACCTCTTTTAAAATGTGTTTCCACAGTCTCCAAAAAGGCTACTCCTCTCAAAGGAAATCACACACATACACTTGGCGTTTGCAGGACTCAAATCCCTACCTGAATATGTTATGACACTAGTGAGATACGCATTAACACGACACGCTATTTGCTTCACTGGGTGCATTTATTTCAAAAGCTCTATTTGTAGGATGCTGACATCATCACACTTGGCAAAGAGGTATTCACCACTCCTAATGTGTTTCCACAGTCTCCAAAAAGGCCACTCCTCTCAAAGCCAATCTCACACACACACACACATACACATACACACAGCAATTGCAGGATTTAAGCCCCTACCTAACTATGTTATGATACTAGTGAGATATGTATTAACATGACATGCTACATGCTTTACTGTGTGGTCTCTATTCACATGCTATGTTTGTAGGTTGCTGACATCAGACTGGACATGGCTATGTGTGTGCATGTAGTGTTATGCAATCTCACGAATGAATCTTGTGGGTCAGCAGGTGTGAACATCTTGAAAAGGAATACACAATTCATACCTGGTGTGATCTATCTGTGGACATATTACCATTCCTTCATATGACAATACATATTCATGCACGGATTGTAGGTTTTGTGGATAAAACATGTGTCTGTGATGTTGATAAAGCGCTATTCAAGGTTTATGTGGGACCTGTGTTGCTCCTGTCAGTGATGTTTGTCCTGGATGGCTGCCTTGCAAGATATCTAGCAGGTTTGGGGAACATGATGTGCTCATTAACATACCACAGATGTTTGTGTTGTGTGTTTGTCAGTTTACAATATCTCTGTTCCTGACTGCAATCATGATGGACTCCATGGACTAGCATTTCGGACTCCATAGGCTTATAGGAATATAGTTCACATGGTGTGTTGTGCACCAACACTTGTGGGGTGTGCCACATGTTGCTGTAACACATTCAATGGTGTAAGATCCTGTAGAGAGTGTGAGGCTCAACAGACTGTTTGGGTGCAGTGTCTGTTTGTCCTGTCGTTCACAGTTCAAAGCTATTTCCTTTAAAAGTATTTTAAAATTGAGGGCTTAGCTGAGATGAATTTTTCTTTTTATTATATTTTTTTATCTTTGTTCTTAAACATTTATGTTTGTATTTATATGAATAATATACATACATACTTTAGGAGTATGTTGGCTTTGTATATTTAATCCTTGTATTTTTAAGTATTTGTATACTAACATTTGTAACTTTTTTCTATGGGCCCTTTAAATGTTGGCATATATTTATGTAATTAATATATGATGTCATAGAGTTGATTGTCTAGTTAAATGTCAATTAATTTGTTTGCCAGTTGTCTGAAGAAGTTTGCTGAAATAGTAAACGAAAGCGCTAACTTTATTCCTTGTGTTGGAGTGGTTTGTTTCCTTCCATTTTTGGAATTAGTTCACTGTTTTTAGTTTTGTCTTCGCCTTTGCTGTTTGGAATTATGGAGGATTTGAACACACCAACCTCACAAGATTTACTTAACAACAGTGCCCCGACACCATCACTTGGTTCTAATTCAGAATCAGGGGCCATCTGCAAGCTTACTGACTTGATTAATCTACTATCGCAACGAGTGGAGAACCTGGCCTCTCAAGTTGCGAGTATTCTACCTTACAATTCCGGTAATGTTTTGGCTTCCGGTAACGCTTTGGCTTCCGGTGCACCAGCACCTACAGTTTGTGCTCCTCCTAGATTGCAGCCAGGACCCTCAGGATCGCAGGATCGAGGGAACATAACAGCAGGAGGATCCTTAAACAATGTAGCCGACGTACTTCAAAGACCAGGCGGGTCTGGATCTATCTCAGCGCCCTTAGAGACTCGTGAGCAAAGAAACGGTCAGAATTCAGTTGATGGTCGTGTGTTATTAAACATAAATGCTGGCGACATGAACAGCATATTGGACTCGAATCATAATGGCCCCGTAAGTACTGCCTTTGCTGTTCCTAACCTAAGTGAATGGTTAAAGGATTCAGCTAGTTGTTTTGATAATAATTTAGCTGCTTTTCCTAATTCTAGCAGCAATGTTACCGACATGAACTTGACCAATAATTTGAAGGTATTCGACTTAAAATTATTCCGTTTCAAGAAATTGCAACTGGAAATACAGTATTTGAACGAATGCATTCATAGACAACAAGTGCCGAAAGGCCTTAGGCAATAGCGTTTTCCTTCAGGACTGATTGCTAACTCTTGTTTCCATAAGGATTTGCTTAATCTATTTGATAGGCAAGATGTTAAATTCATGCAGGCACTAGTAAAGAACTATCTTAATGAACTTGAAACACTAAAAGTGGATATTAATGCTTTGGACTGTAACATTCGTTCTGATAAAGATTTTTTTAGGTATAAGTATGATTTTGTACATATTTTTTCAAGCATTGATAATGCCCTTTCTAAAATCAGGGAGACTAAAATGAAAAAATTAAAGAGGGATGCTAATGCTTATAGTACGAATTTAGCATATCCCATGCCCCCTGGTTTTACTGCTTCTAACATGTTTAGGGACATGAATAATGGTTCTGGTGCCTCTAATATTGATTCTAACAACACTTGTGGTAACAATGGGGTTAACAACGGTAGAGAGGATGAAAGTTTCGATGACGACACAGTAACTATGACCCCAGTTGTAAGACGTAGTGACAGGTTAGCTAATAAACAACCTAATAACAGAGAGGCTAACAATAATAATAACAATAATAATAACACCAACAACTCATATAGAACACCAATTCAGGGTTTTCAGGACAGGAAGAACAACAGAGGTTATCAGAATCAGGTACACCAACAACAACATTGGAAAAAGAAGGGGCAGAACAAGAAGAAGAGGTGAATGTTCCCTTTATCTGTGATTTACCGGTTAATACCTCCTGCTTTGAAACTATTGGCACTTATAGTTGTGATAGGAATAAAATGTTAATACTATGGAATAGTACACAAGATTTTAGGGTCTTTAATTTTTCTAGTTATACACCGGACCCAATACTTATTGACATTTTATCCAAGGGTCTGACCTTTGTGCCATCAACTAGAAGGGATTTGGCTATGAGCATACTTGACTTAAAATCCTTTACTAGGAAATTGAACCTAAATGTTTTATTGGGTTCTAATAGTAGTTTAATTTCCGATTTTAGAGTGTCAAGTATTTTCAACCCACCATTGCACCCGTCTATCTCACTCTTTGAAAGAATATGTGAGAATGATTTCAGGTCCTTGTATAAAAATAAAAGACTTCATAACATTAATACATTCAATTTAACACAAAATGAAAGAGAATTGTTATTGAATTTGAAATTTGTGGACATACGTATCCTTAAACCGGATAAAGGTGGTGGTCTTGTGTTCATGGATAATATTGATTATATAGAACGTATGTCTTTACTTTTAGATAATGATGCCTATATAGAAGCCTCTTTGAATGAGGCAAATGGTGCATACCAACGCATCAATGGTTTTATTCGTGACTTATTCTTGGATGATAGAATTGACATTGATTTATTCAATTATTTTACCATCCCACACCCTTTGACATCTATTCTATTCGGATTACCTAAAATTCACAAAAGTATGGATAACCCCCCATTTCGACCTATAATTGATGGGAGACAATGCATTACATATGCATGTGCCAAATTTGTTGATGTCAAATTAAAGGAAATGTTGACAAATGAAAAGCAAATATGTAAGGATTCATGGACCTTTTTGAATACACTCAACAACATTCCCTTTAGTGAGGATGTTAATTTTTTAACCATTGATGTACGTGATCTATATACAGTAATTCCCCAAGATATTGGATGTGAGTGGGTTAGGGAATTTTTACTGGAGCACCATATGGAAGGGTCCAGTATTGATCTTATTATTTATCTATTAGAACTGATTTTTGGTAACAATTATTTTCTCTTTAATAATCAATACTACCTACAAAGAACGGGTATAGCTATGGGGTCACCTTGTGGGGCCACTTTCGCGAATGTCGTGATGGCCTATTGGGAGAATCATTTTTTATTTCAAGACAATTTGTTTTTAGGGAAGGCTACATGATATACCCGTTACTTGGACGATATATTTATCCTTTGGAAGGGAAATATTGAGTCTGCTAAGTTATTCGTAGATCACATTACTGGGTTTACTGACTTCCTACAATTTACATGGGACTTTCAAACCACTAAAATTTCCTATTTAGATATTGATTTGATCAAACTTAGTTGTGAAAAACAATATGTTTCAAAAATTTTTAGGAAACAAACCTATTCCAATGCATTCCTACACTTCTCCAGTTGCCATCCTTATTCACAAAAGAGGAGTGTGGTTAAGGGTCAATTGGTGCGAGCAGCCAGAATGACTACTTTGGATAAGGATTTTGAGGACGAATGTAACCTCCTTAAGAGCATGTTTCTCAAGCGGGGTTACCCGAAATCTTTAATTGATGAGCTTATTAAAGAAGTAAGCAAAAAACGTTTGTCAGGCATTTTTACACCATTATTACCAGTTGTGAATAATAATAATAGAAAACAGGAGGGGGTTGTTAACATTGATGATTCCAGTTTGACTAACATTAGTAGTGAATTATGTGATTTAACCCGAGCTCAGTATATTCCAAATAGTGATAATTTTAAAATCAGTTTTATTACTACTTTTTCTATGGATGCATATGGATTGCAATCAATTATTAATAAAAATAGTTTTTTCATAATGGAGGATAATTTGTTAAACAAAAACTTGGACCCATTACCTAAGTTTGTCTTTAAGAGAGGCAGAAACCTGAAGATGTTGCTGGAAAATAATTCACCTGTAGTGTATGGCCCACATTGTGGTATGTTCAAATGTGGGTCATGCAAGTGGTGTAAATATATTAAAGTAACAAAGCAAGTTACTCTAAGGAACATCTGTATCCCTATTAAGGGGAAGTATAACTGTAACACTAAAAGGGTTGTTTATTTGGGATTGTGTAATTGTTGTTCAGCTTTCTACATCTGCCGTACTGAAAGGCCATTAAAAAATAGGATTTATGAACACATATATGCTATAAGCAGATTAGATTTGAAAAATGCATTGGCTAGGCATATTAAATCCTATCCCTCACATGAATTTA
Organism: Protopterus annectens; assembly: GCF_019279795.1. NCBI lineage: Eukaryota > Metazoa > Chordata > Ceratodontiformes > Protopteridae > Protopterus > Protopterus annectens. The sequence continues at coordinate 955,933,208 of NC_056745.1, forward strand.
ATTTTTTAGTTTTGGAAAAAGTTAATGAAAATGTAAGAGGGGGTCCTAGTGACCTAAAATTGGATGAAAAAGAACCGATTTGGCAAGTAAAATTGAATGCTGTTAGTGAACCAGGTTTAAACGAAGCTATTTCCCTTAAAAGTATTTTAAAATTGAGGGCTTTGCTGAGATGAATTTTTCTTTTTATTACATTTTTTTATCTTTGTTCTTAAACATTTATGTTTGTATTTATATGAATAATATACATACATACTTTAGGAGTATGTTGGCTTTGTATATTTAATCCTTGTATTTTTAAGTATTTGTATACTAACATTTGTGACTTTTTTCTATGGGCCCTTTAAATGTTGGCTTATATTTATGTAATTAATATATGATGTCATAGAGTTGATTGTCTATTTAAATATCAATGAATTTGTTTGCCAGTTGTCTGAAGAAGTTTGCTGAAATAGTAAACGAAAGTGCTAACTTTATTCCTTGTGTTGGAGTGGTTTGTTTCCTTCCATTTTTGGAATTAGTTCACTGTCGTTCACTTATGACACATATGGGGAAACATTATTATCCATGTGATGGGATTCATTTGGCATTGGTGGGACCAGTTTACATATTCTACATGTGATATCTCCTGGTATGATGTTAGGGCCTTTTGTCACTGGGAGGTGGGTATGTATGTATGGGCCCGTCTGACAGGATGTTGACATTGTCAGTCAGGTACAGTTGACCCTGACTCAGGAAATATATGACTGTACATCGATATTTCTGACCTAGCTAAAGGAGGTGTAATATTTCTGTCTGTACTTTGCAGATTATCTTTCCACAGCAACAACAAACCTGAACACTAAAACCCTGTTATACTCTTTTACACACTTGACACACTACTGATCCTTTGTGATCAGTCGACAGTGTATGTCATATCCTGGCACGTCCAAAGGTCGGTATTGTGTGTACTCTCCAGTCCAGCTGATGCATATTGGAATTCTGATGCATTGTTACAACTGCCTTATGTACACAGGTAACACTGTCCTCCTACCAACAAACTCAGATATCTGTGAGAGGTGCAACTGTATAGACGGACAGTAGGCTGAGCTCTCCCAAGCCATGACTGGCACAGTCTATCGGGTGGTGAAGGTAACCACGCACACCACAAATACAGTCACACATGCACCTATGACAACAGAAAACCATATACATTGACACACAATGACATACTTGGAGCATCTAAATGTACTCTGCCTAAGCAGCTGAGACATCCAAAGCAGGCACACAAACAACTGCTAACACACAACCATACACACATATCATCACATAGTTCACAAAGTCATTGTGCCACACAGTCACTGCCCTTAGGCCTACACAACACACCTCATACAACTGTATTAGCTGAGTGTAATTGTCGGTCACACTGACATCCCACTCACCAGGCTGAACAAGGTGAAGGTCACTTTGTGCTGTGTGTTGGGTGCCAGGATATACCACATGACACATGCACTGTTGTCAGTCCACTGCAAGTACAAATATGGCTCCATCATTGTGCATTCCGGTGTGTAGACCCTCAGGCATTCCTCCCTGGACTACATGACAAGAGACATAGAGGGCTCTCTGATCATGTAGGCCAGGACAGTATGACCCTGACCTTGTGCAGCATCTTACCCTCACCAAGTACTATGTCACAGTATACAGATGACATGATCAGTTTTAACAGTTGCCTAACATATTGTTGTCATTCACAGGGGATCCAGTGCCTGTCAGCCTGGGATTACATGCTCAACATGCCATGTACATTCGCTATGGATGCCATGCAGCTGTCACCCCTAGGCTTTCACAGACTACCTTAGGCTCTTGACACACACATAGTGGCTGTTTGAAGCGAGGGTCAGATAACATAACCACAGCCATAGACGTTACAGGGTACAGGAAATGGAGAGTGATGGTGCTCAACAACTGATGTCTAACCCTCAGAATGCATGCACTCAGGACTCACATCAGTATGGAATCTGTTGATATATGTGCAGTAACAAACACCTGGTCCAGGCTCACAAAAGCACAGCAGCACTAACATGTTTTATGTCATACCATGGTTTTCAGACACAGGACTCAGACTGGACAACAACAATATGGGGGGATTCCATATACATCATTCATACACACACCTCCAGGTTGGTAGCAGTACACAAAGCATCGGGGAACATACATGTGCAACTGAGAGTGGTCAAAACTGCATTTCAGTTTGTAGACTGTTACAGACCACACTCCCAAACATGGGCACAACAGTCGTTATTCCTGGGAACACTGGTGAATGTGAAGGTCTCACCAAACACCATCATATTGTGTGACTTCAAATACACAGACATTGACTGGGTATACTACTCAAGCAGTGACACCCTCACACAACAGTTGCTAAGATTATTACACTCAAATGCTAGGGCAGATCTGGTCACCACACCCACAGGGGGTTATACATGTGGTACCTGATCATCACACACATGGGGATTCTATGTTCCACAACAGAGGTATACTTGTAATTGTTAAGGTCAGAACATACATTCATCTCACCAGACATACATATCCCATACACACACACATCCTATATGATCTCAGTGACATACTTCTCATGAGCAAACATCACACTTGTACAAACTGAGGTGGTATCCCTCAATGACCCTGGGACAGTGTTAATTATGGCTCAGACAACTACATACTTTACAAGCACATTCTATGGACAACTACTGGAATTCATGGATCATGCTATCCCAGATAACTACAACACTCACTCCTCCAAAGGCAGGGGGCCTGTCTACTGGACCACGGCCATTACTGAGATGTACGTGGACAGGAGGAGGCTACTACATTATAGAGCACAATCACAATCTGGAAGGCATCTTTGATCAGCACTATGGTATAGCTACGATCAGTTGTTGATTCATCTAAAGCCCACTTCTAACGGACACTTGCAACAGACACTGTGGACAATCACAAGACCTTATTTAGTTATGTCAGGGACCTGTATGGGAACTCACAGATATGCTGTGAGTTACTGCATAATTACAAATGATACAGTGAACCCACTGACATTGCGAACATCCTGGACAACAGGTTCAGTGGGAATGTTTCCTCACCATCCCCCCTGCAGTGCACATGCCCATCACAACAGGGTGTAGCCTCCCTGACATCACAGATGAACATGTGTGTGCTGCCCTCTCCATAGCAGACAACTTAGCATCAGTGGGACCAGACAGTGTCCCAGACTGTGGCATACACGAGAGTCATGACAAACTTCACACTCACATTATGTCACTGTTCAATATCACAGTTCCTATAGGATGTGTACCCATGGAATGGCGTACAGCTACAGTGTACCCATTACACAGTGCTGGTGCCACAAGGGACCCTGGACATTATCACAATATATGCCTAACTATCCTGGTCTGCTATGCTATGGAGTGTATCATCATAGAACACATACACATACACATTGTGAACCTACAGACACTGGATCTTACACAATTTGGTGTTGTTGTGGGCATATCTTACCTCTTGCAGATGTTTGATGTCTTTAAACAGTTAACAGGTCCATAGATATACACAGGGTTGTCCACACAGCCTATCTGGAGCTTGCACACCACTTCTACACAATACCTCACTTGGCCTTTACACATTAGATCACCGGATTCAATATCTACACATATGTCACAATCTGGATTGCTAACTGGATCATGGATAGCACATACATGGTCAGTATTGCAGGTGCCATGTCTGACTATACACCAGTTTCACGTGGCATCCCACAGGGCTCAGTCCTGGGACCTCTCTTGTTCTGTATGTATTTCTGATACATACTGGCTAACACAGGAGGAGTATGGATGACCATGTTTGCAGATGACTGCAAACTGTGTGCCATATTCGACTCCACAGCTGGCACAGGCATCCTCAGAAAGGGTCTCACAGAGATGGCTGACTGGTGCCAGAGCCATGGCTTACAGCTACCTTACTTTAGATGCATAGTCATCACATACAGTGTGTGTGTGGTTTGTGATTTGGGGACATGAATACTTAGTACTCTTGCCTTTGACATTCACGTTGCCAATGTTGTTGGACACACCTTCTATTTAGGCAACCTTATCCCATACAGTTTTACATCCAGATCAGGTGGGGTCATTGTGACCCTGTAGTTATCTGGCACATGCTTGGATACAATGGCCCATTTTGGATATACCTTACCCAACACCTGCAGCAACTGGAATGTACACAGATTTACATACCAAGTGGAACTAGGGACTCACACAGATGGTATGCACAGTTTGGCTGTGGTGACCCCAGCTCTCCTCAGTTGCTTACTGCCTACTTTGATGCAGTCTGTGCCTTTTCTTTGATGCCATGTCCATCACAGCATTGATGGACAGGCTCCACATGAGGATATCAAAGTCTCTTACAGCTACATGCTCCAGGGACAGGTACATGAGCAATGATGTTAATAGGACATGCTGTAGGGGCATATTACCATCACAGAGGCTCCACTCACTCGGGAATGTGATCACAGCACCACATATGCACAGACCCACGCTGAACACCTACAGGTGACATCTTCACAGGTGGACGGGTAATCGTATGTTTAGCCCTGGGATATGGTATGGGTCCTTGCTAGACAGAGCCAGAATGAAATGAACATATGTGACATATCTTGTGTGATCTACTATTGACAGGCACAGTCTACTGATCTAGCGTGATTGCAGACTACAAACACACGATGGCTAGACTTCTACATACCCTAGGGCAGATAGCTTAGTGTCAACCTCTGAACCTATGCTAATGTTCAAGATGCGCATTGTTCAGTGATGGTACTGATTGCAGGTTTTGTTTCTTCTTTGCTTTACCACTTCCTATGAACAACCTAGGTTTCTGCATAACATATTTGATTGTGACAGTATTTTACTATTTTATATTGTGTCTGTTGACATATCACTGTGTGCACATGCTGGATTGGTAAATAGTGCGAGGTTCCTGGGTTGACACTTGCAACTGTGGGATATGTGTGGCCCACTGCTGTACTCAAACTTGACCTAAGTGTGTGAGCATGCCCAGTTCAGACTTTCAGTGTTTTGTTGCCTGACATTTGTCTCATAGTTTCGTGTGTGAGCATGCCCAGTGTGACCTTGTAGTATGTTGCTGTCTGAGGTCCACTACGTTTGTTGATGTGTGTGAACATTACCAATATTAACATTTATACTATATGTGTGTTGAATATCAGGTTCTATTATTACTGCAGGCCTCACCTTTGTGTCTTGACTCGACAGGGATTATGTTATGCATGCAAGGTTTCCATTAGATACTTAGCATTGACTTATCAACATTTTTTCATGCAAGCTGACCATTGACATACTGTCATGGTTTAGTGGTTCAGTACTCTGACTATAGTGCACTGTATCCTGGGTTTGAGGACTGTCACTGCTTCATATTTTCATACATGGCAGAACAGACTGCTTCAAGAAAAGTGAAGTAAATATGAACTTGTTAACCTGCTTTTGATGAACTATACCCACATTTGGCCAGACTTGCGCAACATTGCTCAATGTTGCCCAACATTGCTGGACAGTGCACAATATTGCTGAACATTGCCTGTAGTTGTGCTACTTAGTGTGTGCAATTTTGTTCACATATACTAAATAGTGGTGAGAGCTGTTTAGCAGTGCTTTATATTGCTTAACACATAGCAATCATGCCTCAGGTGGTGCTGCAGGGCTGCCTATGTCGGATGCACATTTTATACTCCCTATACATGTTTATTAACAGGTAGTGTCAAGTTAGGCATCACTTTTACTATATGTGCGAGTCGGAGAGAGGTATCATTTCCAGGGTTCCTACTGAGCCAGTGTATATGCTATGCATTGCCTCTTTGCCAAGGCCAAAGCATACTGGGCATGCCTCCTTCTGCCTACTGGGGCAGGCTCAGGTTGTTCCTCCTCCGAGTCACGCTCTGCCTGTGATGTCCTTGGCAATGGTGGGGGGCTGTTGTGCCCGGCCCTATGCTGCTCCTGCTGCAGCTGTTTTCACAGGATCATATTGTGTAGCATAGCACATACCATGACTATTTGGTATATGTAGTTGGTGAGTACTGCAAGGCTCCACCAGATGTGTCTAGGCACCGGAACCATGACTTGAGAAGTCCAAACACATGCTCGATTACATTTCGTGTTTGTGCGTGTGCCTCATTATGGCATTCCTGTACAGGTGTGTGTGCATTTCTGATGGGTGTCATCAGCCACGGCTCGAGTGCATATCCAGCATCCCCCACTAGGTGACCATGAGGGATGTCCCCACTGGCAAATGTCTGGTACAGCTGTGTCAGATGTCAGATATGGGAGTCATGGTAGCTTCCAGGGCAGCCAGCACACACATTCATTATTATGCCCTGGGCATCACACACGACCTGGCAGTTGATGGAGGGGTAACCCTTGTGGTTATAGTAGACCCTACCCCACTCACCGGCTGGTGCTTTGATGCGAATGTGCGTGCAGTCTATTGCACCCACTACCTCAGGGTATTCTGCTATTTGCTGGAAGAGACGCATATTGTTGACCAATACCTCACGAGAATTGGGGAAATATACATGATCACTGACATGTGCTGCCATGGCATTCAGGAACTGGTGCAGGACCCTAAATGCTGATGCCTGTAAAATCCCCATCATATTGCCAGTTGGTCTCTGGAAGTTACCTGTTGCTAATATTCTTAGGCCAACACATACCTTGGTTTCCACTGGGATGGGTTCCCCTCTGTTGGTTCTGTGTGTGAGGCATGGCCTGCACAGCTCAACAATTTGCTGCATGAGGTCTCTGTCCACTCTATAGCGCTCCACTATCTCCAGCTCATGTAGCCCCTGGTAGGTTACCCTAGGCCTGTACACTCTTCTCCATCTCCTCACTGTGGGTTGCTCAGCAGCATTTGCATTGTTACCACTATCAGCATGTTGCATATGTCGCCTTATGACAGCAATGGCAGCCCCTAACATTTCTTTGTCTCAGTGAAGCTTTTTCAGTTTTCACTTCTATTAGCTTACTGCAGTGTTGCAGTGTGTCTGAGAAATACATACTGGAATGTTTTTGGCTGGGTTTTGAGTGCTGGGCTAGGCTAGTGTAATGCCTGTGTAATTGGCTGATTCCGATTGTTTTCACCTGCTAGCTCTGCTAGTACTCCCTGGTTAACTTCCTACTATTTGTTGTGCTTCCTTTTCCCTTTCTGTTTCCTCAGGGGGCAGCGCCGAGAAAACAAGCGGAAACACGCGCACACCAACTCATACGTATGCACACATGCTTACACAGACTAAAACTTCCTTATTCCTGTTAAAACACGCGCACACTGGTGCAAATGCGCTTACAGCTGTTTACACAGCCTTACATATGCTTACTCAAGCCTACACACATGCACACAAGCTTACACGCACGCACACTGTCTTACTCGGATTTCCTGGTGTGCACACGTGTGCATGCACGCTCAGCAAGAAACATTGGTGTTATCCACAGCATACACCTTCGATTTCTTGACTTTACCTGGCCTACCTGTTGACACACCTCTTTCACTATTATGTAAATGTAAGCTGACACATGTCACTCTGCTCCAATGAGCTGCACTCCTTTCATACATACCCCCCTCATGATGTCACCTATCTTCTACTCTGTTACTCCCCTTATCCTACTCCTACACTCCACTGACTGTGCTCATTTGCTATGTGAATGTGCAATTCACTATCATAACTCTCATTTGCATAGAATTTCCTACTAATGCTTAGTTACATCTCTTAGACTGAGCTACCTCCCTTTGCAACCTCTACTCGGTGGCCATGTTGTCTTCAGCCTGCCATTCCCTTGCATTGTAAATTCATTTTAGCTATGAAATCCACATTTGTGGATCTTAATTATTCATTTTCTGCTTTTTAGGGCGCAGCACATTTGCGCCGTGCTGCTCTACGGTTAAACCCCGGAAATCAGGATAAAAAAAAAGTTTTTTTATTTTTAATTTGCATCACTTCCCATTGCCAATGGCCGTATTTTTGTCCATTGGCATGCTTCCTCCTGTGAATGCATCTTTTTTTACAGCTGACATGGCTCCGTTTTGCTGTTTCCAGAACCGTACTCAGTTATCAACTGAGTACATTTCTGCAGATAACACTACTCCTACTCGGACAGGTTCGGGTTTCCTGGATTGCAAATTTACCTCATTTGCATGGCTTTCGCCTGCAATTGAGGTAATTTGCATATCCCAGCCCTGTCTTAGAGAGCTCAGTTGCATGCCCCTGCCGGCTGTTCCTGGATCGCTTGGTGGACATGTTGGCTTGCTGGAGTCTTACTCTACTCTTAGACTCCATGCAAGCCTTCGTGAATCCAGCCCATTATTTCATTCTTAACCTGGATTCCTGAAATTTGTAGACTTGAAAGAGGGACTTTCATTTGAAATTGAAAGGGCGCATAGAGCACTGAGGAAACCTGCGTCTAACTCAACAAATGCTCCACCTAGATCCATAGTTATAAAATTTCTTTCATTTTTGGACAAGGAACAAATATTAAAATCTGCTTGGAGAAAATCACCCTTAAAATACAATCAAAGCCTGATAAGGTTTGACAATGATTATTCTTCTAGAATACTAGAACAAAGGAAAAAAGTCTGGCCAATAATAAAACTTTTGAAACAAAACAACATTAAAGCACAGCTGGGCTTTCTGGCCAAGATAAAATACATTTTGCCAATGAGATGAGAACCTTTAATGACTTAGAATAAGCTACTATATTCATCAGAAACAACAACATAGTGTCTATCCCAGAAGAAATGGAATGGGTGGCCCCTACTCTTAAAAGAATAAAAGAAACTAATCATTGGACTGATGCTAGAAAGAAGAAACAAAAAACTGATTCCAAGATAGCTGTCCCAAAAAGATAACTCTTACAACTACATCTCTCAAAATATCGACTGATATGGTACATCACCTGTCATCTGTTTTTATTTAAAAAAGGAGGGTTTCTTAAACAACTGAGAAACAGTAAGGATTTATTCAGAATGTTCAAAGAGTCCAATAATTCTTCACAAACAAAGGTAGGTCAAGATGGGTTACTATTTACATTATAAATAAACCAAACAAATCAACATATAATACAAACATAGAAGTTTCTATTCCCCTACTTGAACTCAATGAATAGTTATCTTGTTCATTTTTCATTGATTTTACTTATAATAATGAAAGTAATTAATTAAGTAATTCAACAAGGTACCATTAATCAGAGTTCAGACTCAAATGTAACAAATTAATGTTATATATAATACCTGTAACAGTAGTGTGTTTTGAAAAAAAATGTTGTCATGGAGACTAATGCCTTCTTCAGTTAAAGTATGATTTAGAAATGTCATGTATAGCCTGGTTAAATAATAATAGGAAGCTCTTATATAAATGTCATTATTATTCTGTCTAAATATAGTTAATATCAATTATGGCAGGTATCACAGCTGCAGTGCTGTCTGATCAATCTTGATATAGTGTGTGTGGATGCAGCTGTGTCTGGCAGCTGGTGCAAATGTCATTATTATTCTGTCTAAACATAGTTAATATCAATTATGGCAGGTATCATAGCTTCAAGTGCTGTTTGATTAAGCCTGACATGGTGTGTGTGGATGCAGCTGTGTCTGGCAGTTGTTGTGTGTTGCCATTTTCATCTCTGGGAAGCTGTGGGTTGCGGCTTGTGATAGAGGTTTAACGATGCTTGTGTATTAGGAAGAGACATTTGGTATTTTAGCCTGGATGCAGGGGAAGGAAGTGGGTAAAACTGTGATTTGGGATATTTTGGCAGAGAATAGTTTGTTTGTACATCTGCTGAGTGAGAGGTGGGAAGGCTGGATTAATGTGTTATCTCTTGCTCTGACGGCTTGTTGGAATTTTGTTTTTTATCTGTTTACTCTCCATTCTTTCCTGGCTGCTGCCTCACTGAAAGGGAGGGAATTTAGGCTTGAAGTTGCAGTGAAGTGGAGCTTTGCCTCTCGCATGCAGTACACAGACTCACTAACAGAAACAGACACTCCCAGGTTGCTATGGTAATGGAGACAGAGTGACAATAATGCTTAATGGCTCTGAGGAACCTCCGAGATGATTCTCGGCAACAAAGTTTTTGGTTTAAAAAAAAAAGAAAAAAATATATAATAAAAGGGCTGTTTTAAACCACATGTACACATATTGATGGTCTCCCAACACTTTGTTTAGCTCATTAAGTTGATTATTGATATCTTGATAAAAAATAAATAAATAATACATGTAATTTTATATTTAAAATGTTTTTTGGTCCAAACATATTAAGGACTTACATAAGAGTGGAAGTCTGAGTTATTGTGAAAGACTAAGAGCCCTTGGTGTTGTGCAGTACCCTTTGCAGTGGTCTGGGAGGTGAGCTTGCTCAGACATGTTGGGCATATGGGGATAGCTAATTCTAGGGGTGTTTGTGGTTGCCGGGAAGTGCTAGAGAGTCATCAGATTTCCTTCATGGAAATATCTGTGGGAATGGAAAGTGTGTTGAGTGATTCACTGGTAGAGTGGCCACTGCATGGAACAGGACAAATATTGGTTTGGATATTTTAAGAACAGCCTGGAAACACACCACATGAACTAGTGAATGGTATTTTGGCAAACCTGGATAGGCATTGTTGACTGTGCTTGAAGTACTGATATGTGTATATGTAATGATGGAAATATAACAAATAAGAAACTAGAAGGGTCTCATAATTTGCAGTCTATGGACTGTATAAACATGCTTGGAAGGAGCTAATAATAAGAATAAGCATTACAGCTTGTGGTCTCTCAAATAACTAAGCAACAGCCAAAAAAAAAAAAAAAAAACACACAATAGTTATGTAATGTATGATTTTAGTAAATCTAGATGTAAGATATATAATCATCATAGAAGATGAAGCAGTCTGCGAAATTTAGATATTAAAGACAGGATTTAATAACATGGACTTGTGTATAGTAACACTACTGTCTTAACTTGTCATAAATGACATACATACATTGAACATCAAGGGGAAGCATGATGATTTTCTTATGTAAGTAAATATGCATAATAAGTCATGTAATTGCTTTAACTTGAATTGCAGTTTTTGTAACCCATCTTGATAATATATAATACTTAAGTGGTTACCAAGGTAAGGTAACTAATGTTTTATACATGACATCAAACTGTTAAAGTTGTTCAAGGGAAACAATAGAAGCCTGAACTAGAAATGTCACAGAATGTAACAATCACATTCTGAACAAATAGTATTAAATTGACAATAGACACTCAGTTTAATAACATGGGCTTGTGTATAATAACATTACCATTTTAACTTGTCATAAATGACAAAGGGAAAGCATGATGGTTTTCTCATATAAGTAAATGTGCATAACAAGTCATATAATTGCTTTAACTTGAATTGTGGTTTTGTTACCCATCTTGACCATACATAATACTTAAGCTGTTACCAAGGTAACTAATGTTTTATACATGACATCAACCTGACAAAGTTGTTCAATGGAAACAATAGAAGCCTGAACTAGGAATGTCACAGAATGTAACAATCACATTCTGAACAAATAGTATTAAATTGACAATAATCACTCAGTTTAACCTTTGCTGGTTATATAAACTAGAATGTTGCCATTTAAATCTAAAAACTTTCAAGATATGCCATAAAATGGCAATTTATGAATATGGAAAGGGAACTTGTAATTATTAATCACAATAAGTGAATTTGTTGTTTTTAACCTATAATTTCACTCATTTTATAATAAGAAATGACAAATACAAAAATTCTTATGTGTAGGAAATGGGAGGAAGAGGGATGTACTGATAATTAAAATGCACTAACTTTCATCAATGTCCACATAAAACAAACTTGATGCTTTAAGTAAGTTAGCAACAACGTGATTACAAGCAATGAAATATACCTACTGATATAGCCAGTAAAATACATTGAATTATAAACATTAGGTATAACTATTACTACTGTTTATTTACATTAAGTAAAACATTTTGAAAGACTTAATCAGTAAGGGTGAATTTGTTAAATAACTGTGCGCTATAATCTTTTACTGAGGTTTTATATATGATACATCCTACTTTACTATGATTGAATTATTTGTCATCTATCTTTCATGTAAATATTAATCATTTATACAATAAGTAGACATTTATATTGTATTAGAATTCTGTCTAATCTACAATAGTACTATATCTGTTCAAAATAAAATAAATATTGCTTACTCCTATTACAAACATTCTCCATACGATAATTCAATTTATGGAGATCAGATGTTCTGGATTGTCAAGGTATGAGTGATAATCTGATGGAGTTAGGTTTATCCATCAGATTAGGCATGATTTTCATTCCATGGCTAGTGCGGATCTTAGTTTTGTTAACATTTATTAATTTAAATTTGTTATTTCACAAAAACATTTTTAGTATGGCTGACCAAAACATAACTTTATTAGTAAACACTCAAAGTATAAAACTGATAATTTCCTTTAAAAGCTCAAATACATACTTTATAGTTATCAGAGGAAAATGTTTAATAGTCACAATAAAACAAAGACAACCTAGTCTAAATGACCTAAGATGGATTTAACTTTATTATCTTTAAATACCAATGGCTTAAACAATCCTAGCAAGAGATCAAATCTACTGAAATATTTAAAACTGAACAAAGCACAAATTGTCTTCCTTCAAATAACTAATTTCAAAACAAATGACAATTACAAATGGAATCCTAAGGAATATACGATATTGGTGCAATCCACTTATAAGACAAAGACAAAAGGGGTAACAATTTTATGGAAAACAAATGTGATTAACCCAGAAATCATTTATAAGTATGAAGATAAAGAAGGCCTTATAACATTAGTAATAGTTAAATATAATAAGAGAATATGGACCCTAGCCAATCTATACTGGTTCCCAGACATTGGAACAGGAACTGTTAAAAACAGTTGGATTTCATATCCAATAATTATAAAGGCAACTTAATATTAGGAGGAGATTTTAAATGTATATTTGATATTTCTGAAACTACAAATAAAAGACTGCTGTGTACATCTGCTGTATCAAAAGCTTTAAACAAGTGGATAGAATCATTTCATCTTGTAAATACTTTCAAATTTAAAGAAGATAAATCTTTGTTGTTTTCCCATCAAGATCACAGATTTGGTACCCAAACCAGAATAGATAAATTATTTGCTGCCCATGACTTACAGTCTAAAATCATTCATTTCTCAATCACTCCCTGCCCCTTTACAGACCAAAATTCATTGATACTAAAACTTCAAAATGGGTACAAACCATTAATATTTAACTCCAGAATTCCAGCATATATAACTAAAATTAAAGAGTTCAAACCCTGGTTATCATCTGAATTACAGTTCTTCTTTGATATTAATTACACCACAGAGATAAATAAAATAATGATATGGGACTCATTAAAAGCTCACATATATGGTAAATCCCTAACTTTGTATAAAAAAATCAGTAAAAGCTGAAAAAAAATCAAAATCAATTGGGGGTGAAAAAGAAAGTAGAAGTATTAAACAATAAATACAATGAAATTCTAACACATAAAACTAATTCAGCTTTACAAAAACTAAAGTTAATACCGTGGCCACTTCTCCCAAATATCTATATAATTTATCCACAAGAATCAAAATACAATCAAAAGCTAATAACATTAAAAGTATCTTCCATGAAAAGAAAGGGAAAAATGTATCGGGAATAGGTGACATTCTTGATGCCTATAGAAATCACTATATGGAACATTTCCAAAAGAAATTATATATATTGATCAATTAAATCTAGAAGAAAAATGTTCTGATATAAAAAAATAGCAGAAAAATTAAAACTAGATCTAAAAGCACCCATATCCTACAAATAAATTACAGATACAATAAAAGAGGGTAACAATAATAAAGCTCCAGGTATAGATTGCATAATTATGGGAATATATAAATTTTTTCCTTCAAAGATACTATCCCTCTTCCATAAATCTCTATTAGAAATTCAGTCACTAGCTTTAATGCCACCCTCTTGGAGATATTCCTTAATCACAGCAATTCTAAAGGAAAACAAATATCCAAACCTCTGTACCTCATACAGACCTATATCATTATTAATTAATGACTATAAGATATTTATGACAATATTAATTAACAGAATGAAAATACCACTATCCAAAACAATAAATAATGATCAGACTAGATTTATATATCATAGACACACACATGACAATATTAAAAGGATAATTTCTCTTATAGATTATATTAATAAAGAAAATAAAAAAACACTCATAACTAGTTTAGATATAGAGAAAGTCTTTGATTCCCTAAATTGGGACTATTTATTCAAAATCCTAATGTTATTTGAATTTCCTGCATCCTTTGTTCATCTCCTAAAGAATATATATATATATATATATATATATATATATATATATATATATATATATATATATATATATATATATATATACTCCCCGGATTTACTAATCTTCCATGCAGGACTAGTCTAGTGCTGTACGGAAGCGGTCGTTTAGGAGGACGGCAGTGCGCCATGCATATTAATAAAGGAGTGCTGCCTGAACTCCTAATCCTACACGGAGCATGTACAAGTGCAGGGGGCGTGTCTGAGAGCAAAGCTCTCAGAATAAACATGCACCTGCAAAGTAGAGCAGCAGAAAGTGTATATAAATGAGCGAGTCCACTTATAGGTGTCCGCATATCCCCACCAACAGTCCCCCACATGTACAACAACAACAGGACATAAAAATAAAAAGAAGTAACCCCCTTATTCATTTTTATAACTCTTAGTACAGCTAACCATAGGTGTGCGGGTGTGCCCATCGCTTAGCTATGGTTAAAACAGCTGAAAAGGCTGAAGAGGATAAATAGGAAGATATATGCAAATGAAGCAGCACAGCAATAGTGTAGTGGTCAGAGCATCCACATAATGAGCAGGCATTCCCGGTTCGAGTCCCACTGCAGCACATACATTTTCCATGTGAAACCTGTATACAACCATTTATTTACATTTTATTGCTGTACAACCTACTAAATAACATTTAAATGTGAAATGGAGTACTGCATTAAATGCACATGTGAAGAGTCAGTACCATAATGAATAAGTCAGCAGTAAGCAGGCGTAAGCACAGATGAGCAGTAGTAAGCATATGTAAGCACCAGTAAGCATGTGCAAGTGCGTTTGCATGGGGTGAAGCACCACCGACCCAGATTAAGCAAAGGAGAAGCTAACTGGGTGTAAGACACTGTGACCAGAAGCCAGCAGTGCTTACCTCTGCGCAAACCCGCTTACAACCGCTTGAAAGTGCCTTAAGCACACCATATCCAATGGCCAGTGTTCCGCCAGGCAATAAAACAAACAGCTTCTGCAAGGCCGGAACCCAGGACCATGCACACTGTCCATGAAACGATCTACCACTAAACCATGTCAGATATGCAGAAATTGTATGTTGTCAGAAACATAACCCCAGCCCAGTCATGCAACAGTACAGAGAATGTGTACCAACAGCATGTGTGTGCAAATATATCACTATCTAAATGGATACAACATATCTATAGATGTAGTCACACACACACACACACATATATATATATATATATATATATATATATATATATATTCACAAATATATGAACAGAAATACATGCAAATGCTGACAACTAAACATATATATGTCAACATCTATATGTCCACATATACACATCAATTGACATATGTATGCAGATATATGTCTCCGCAGGTATATTCCAACATAGTTAGAAATATGTAAGCAAATATATATACCCACAGAGGTATATATGGCCAGACATATGTAGATACCAATGGTGGATGAACAGAAACATATATGTCCACGTGCACCATCAATGGGCCCAATTTGCAAACCCCCCCACCCAGCCAAACACATTCGCCCTGCAAGACACTACCAAGCTCATAGTATTGTACATCTGTCATTGAACTAGGGAATTAAATTATCCTTCTGTCATGTGTCACATGTCAACATCACATACCACTGTTCCCCACCCACTAGGCGGGCCGAGCAGTACAGAACCATCCAACCCAGGCCATCCCCAACCCATACATGCATAACCCACAGTTCTGCTTCCACCCATCCACAGCACACCATCCCTACCCTGGCTACCGGCCCATAGCTACCACACCACCACACATTGCCCCCAACCCCCCTCGGGACCCATCCCATCTGATGTTCCGACCCAAGTATCCTAGGTGTGACACATGCCGTAGACCTTGCACATAGTCAGGGGTACCTATGTAACCCTGGGTGTAGACAAAGGTCGAATACCCAATGTGTGGGTTGTCCCACATGGGACGAATGTATTCCTGGTAATAACAATAGATGTCACGTGTGACTTTGTGTACACTAACCAATTTAGTCATAGGTATCACAAAGCATACGTGGCACACAAGGTTGGCCGGTATGCACATGAAACACAGTATCCAGCTATACCAGTCAACAGTACAGGATATGTAGCTAAATATTTAGAGGTATATGTATTTGTATAAATACCCATAACTATATAGATATATACCTCCCCCCCTCTGTAGTACAAATGTATACATACATAGACAAATAAATAAATACACATATACATATATACATATGCAGACACCCATACATCCACATGTTGTTTTATATATATATATATATATATATATATATATATATATATATATATATATATATATATATATGCAGACATACACACACACATATATATATATATATATATATATATATATACATATATATATATATTATATATATATGTGTGTGATTAGATATACACAGATATATAGCTATGATAAGATACAGCCCTTAAGAATGACATAAGTTCACAGGCCATGCCAATGGACATGAGGGGCCGGAGCAGCAAACGTGTAACACGTAGCATGACCCCCCCCAGCTGGACAGGGGGAAATATACAAACAAACCCAGAGACAATGTAAACAATCCACTGCTCCCCATACCACAGGCAGGATACAACTGGGGGGACACAGTGGACCCAAGAGGTCTAATCTTGGAACAGAGACAGGAGCGTCCCTTGCGGGACACCCCAAAAATTGTCTTGTGATAGGAGGAAACCTGTGCAATGACCTATCAAGGCAGGGCATGTACATACCTGGACTACAAGGGTGGGAAAGCCTGATGACCCATGGGTCGATACAATGTACGAAATGGGTCCCGTGAAGTGGAGAGTGGGCAGTGTGTAGTGTTGTGTTTAGACCTGACCTGCACCCAGAGTAAGGATGAGTGCTCTAGAGGAGGTGCTGGTGGGGGAACTATGGATATGTAATTATGGGTCTAGGCATGCAGGTGTTTGCTGGAGTGGGTCTATTCGGACCACCCCAGGGATGTAAACAATAGTGCTCATTGGCAGAGCTGCTGACCAACGAGCAGCCACTCTCGCTATGAGTCTCACTGCAGCGCAGTCTATTTTACATGTCAAAGAATGGTATAACCAGATGTAGCTGTAAATATGTAGAGGTATGTGTGTATATGTATATATATATATATATATATATATATATATATATATATATATATATATATATATATATATATATACCCATAACTACATGCAGATATACCTCTCCCTCTCTGTAGTACAAATGTATACATACATAGACAGACATATATCTAAATACCCACATATAGACATATACATATGCAGACACCCATACATCCATATGTCATTATATATATATATATATATATATATATATATATATATATATATATATATATATATACATGCATATACAGCTATATATATATATATATATATATGTGTGTGTGTAGATATATATATATATATATATATATATATATATATATATATATATATGTGTGTGTGTGTAGATATATATATATATATATATATATATATATATATATATATATATATGTGTGTGTGTGAGTGTATGTGTGTGTAAATACACACATATTCATATAGCTAGGATATGATACAGCAGTTAAGAATTACATATGTTCACAGGCCGTGCCAATGGGGGTGAGAGTCCAGTCAACAAATGTGTAACAAGTAGCATCACCCCCCCCCCCCCCCCAGCTAGACAGTTGAAACATACAAACACAGAATAAAAGTATACAAACCACTGGTACCAGACTACAGGCAGGATACAACCAGTGGGAGAGACCCGCCAAGTCTAATCTTGAAAGAAAGACAAGAATGTCCCTTGTGGGACAACCTAAAAATTCTATGCATATTCGGGTTTCCTGCCATTACACATATATCTAATGGCAGGGCACGCATGTTCCTGGACTACAAGGTTGGGGAAGCCTGATGATCCATGGGGCGAGACAACATATGTGATGGGTCCTGAGAAGTGGGGAGTGGGTAGTTTGTACTGGTGTGGCCAGACCCGGCCTGCACCCGGAGTAATGAAGACTGCCGAAGAGGAGGTGCGGGTGGAGAACTATGGGTATGCAATTATGGGCCTAGGCATGCAGGTGTTGGCTGGAGCAGTTCTATGTGGACTGCCCCAGGGATGTAAGCAGAAGTGTACATTGGGCAGACTCAACACCTAATGAGCAGTCACACCCGGTATGAGTCCCACAGCAGCAATGTCTAGTTTTCTGGGCAATGGGTGGAATAACCAGATGTGTCGTTGCAAACCCACTAAATGACACCAAAGAACACATGGTCACAACACCCCACTGCAGGCATGTAAGCCGAACTAATTGGCATCACAAGGTATTATTGCTGTCCCCACTCCCACCCAGGGGTGTGAGTGTCCAGACCTACCCCCAAATGCAGGATATATACACAGCTGTCACTGTAGAAGAACTGGCCAGCTGTGGACCTTCCCATCAGCCATCCTGCACATCCCTGGACATGTCCCCTACTATCAGCCCCTCTGTGTGGCCCAATAGCACCACTTACCTATTGATCCCTGTTGCATTCGTAGTAATGTTCACAGTCACAAGTAGGTGACACCCTCCACACAACTATATTGGCAGAATCTGGAACCCCCAACCCAGGTGTATTACCGCAGCTATTCCAGACTACACATGTAAATAACACATGAAGGGAAAACCCAAGTACACATGGATCACCACCTGCTCACCACCTGGCGAAGTCCACCACTCCAACACTCCATACCCCTACAGCAACTATTGACACTGACACCTGTTATCCTGCCTCACATACATATCCTAACACCCTGCAAAATTGCACTACTGCTCCCCCACCAATCAGTCGAACAGCCTACTATACAGTTAAGATGTCCCCCCTCCACCTACCTGCCTACACCTCCACTATTCACATCTACTGTACAACACAGTTATGGCATAACTAAACCTAACCTGAATAACTGAGTGTAACCTGTTCGGAAATGCTAAACTGGAATCCCATGTAACCTTACACTGACCTTCGTGAACAGTCATACCTGACATGTACACCTGACTTAAGCATGTATAATACCGACATGTACATGAAGTAGCACGGGGGTATGCGGCAGCAAGTAGGAGTACGCTTGTTTGGGTGGCGGTAAGCAATGGCCACACTGGTTAAGCAATGTGGAGGCCAACGCAGTGTAAGACGCCATAACTGGAGAGCACAAAGTCTGTGCCTAGCGAACACCAGCACATACCCACCCACACTTCCCCCACAGAGCCTTAGGGAAGCCACAGCCCACAGCCCTCATCATGGTCCATAACAACATAATCAGCACTCCCAGATCCCCCCCCACCCCTGCACACTATAGTCCAAGTGAGTTACCATGAAGGCATGGCAGATATACAATCAGCTGCTGTTAAAACAAACATATCATCCGCCACAGTCAGTCAACAGTATAGGAAATGTATGTAAGTACGTACATTAATACCAGCAAACATGTGCACAATGCTCAGTCACAGTATTCTGAGCAGTCTATGAGTATCAATGAACAGTGCCTGTCCATGCAAACTGTGAGAACAGTAGTCTTTTATAATAGTGAAGAGAGGAATGTAAAACGGGGCACGGCGTGGGGGTGTGTTTCATCCGCTGAAGTGGGAGATGAGGCTGGTCTGGTGTTTGCGCAAACCACTGCTTCTCAAAACCCTGGCAGGATGCTACCAGTGGGAGAAACAGTGTAGACCAGTGAAGTTTACTCATGACACAACAACAGATGTGTCCCTGCCGGGACACACCAGACTTTATGGGTCACAATTATGTTCCCACCAGTATCGGAGGTGGATGAAGTGAAGGCTCAAATGTACATGGACTAAACGGATGAAGAGCCTGCAGAAGGTTGCATTGAGACAGTAATATGGAGGAGTACCGAGATGTGCAGAGAGGGAAATGTGTGTAGGAGTGGTATGGCAGGGCTAGCAACTGCAGAATGGATGGATGCTGTGTATGTGGAGCTCGGGGACCTGGGAAATGGAGCATGGGTATGACATTAAGGTAGAAATATGCTAATTGCACAGAACTGCAATAGTGTAGTGGTCAGAGCATCTGCCTACTGTGCATGCATTCATGGTTCAAGTCCCGCTGCAGCACATTCTATTTTCCATGTTAAATCGGTATAACAACATTGTTTTGCTGTATAACCTACTAAATTACATTTACACTTGCACAGGAGTATTGAATTACACATAGCCCACTCACTAGTCAAAGGACATGAGACGACACACAGATATGTATACACAGGAAACCTTTAATGATATATTTTACAGTAATGTATGCCATTATCGACAGCACATAGATCTGCGCTTATTTAATCAGTGAGGAATGCAAGGCCCACACAGAAAAGTAGATGCAGACAGTGCAGATATACAGCATACAATGCTGTCCAGGCCAGGCCAGTCATTTTGTACAACTGTGGACAAAGGATTTGCCATCAAGACAGGTAACAATAAACAATAACAGATGTAGTTCAGCAGATGCCAGTCACACCCTGTAGTCAAGGCCTAGCGGGACATTTCTTAACTGTGATAATGTCTATGTATCTGTCACATGGTCACATGTATGGACCCTGACCAACAAATGCTGTGGGAGTCCACAATATGACTGGGATGACAGCAGGAATGCTAGCAGTATTTTATGATAGGCCAATACAGAACAACCCCTAACCATATCACAGCAGGACAAAGCCAGTCATATATGTGGAGGACAGAGACGGGAACACAGAGCCATACTTGCAATATTGCTGTTACACACCCTGCTCATTGCTGGTGTTACATGATTCATTGCAACATACCCTTATGCACATCAGGAACACAACTGGAAGTAGTCATGTACTGATAGCATGCCACAGACTGATTGCCGGGGATATATCTAGGACAAGCCCTGTGTGGTGCACAGGCAAAAGCAAACAGACAATCCCCTCGCCATCACGTGGATAGGCCCACTGTTGAGAGCTATGCAGAAAGACTGCATTCCATCCTAAACTACTATGTATACGCAAACACTGCAAGACCAGCAATATACAAAGCACATAACAACACTACTCACTCTGTCTGTAGGTCTGGAACTTCTTTAGATTGTGTAGTTGTCTTGTGTCTGCAAGCCCCACTGTAATAGGTACTGCAACCTGCCATCTGTAGCATTGCTGCCCACATACAGAAAGAATGCCGTCCATGCTGGGAAGGTGAAGGGACAACGCCCACATGAGTAAGGAATTTATAGTACTGGGTTGCCATGAAGATGGTTAACAAAATCACTACACAGCAGGCTGCATGCAGTCAGCAACTGTTGCACACTGATTGGTGCAGAGCCCATCACCTGATCATGTTCATCACCTACAAAAGCCATGCTGAAATCCATTCAAACCAACTCATTCGCTCTATTGGAAAGGGAGAGAGAGAGAGAGAGAGAGAGAAACAAACAAAAAAAAAAAAAAACAGAAAAGGAAAACTAAGACATACTTATAAAATGGAGTGGGGAACAAATTACAACAGGCCACAACTGTGAAGGCCTCAAACCTGTCCAAACACTAAATGGTATGTAAAACATAACTGTATGTAATTTAATGTAGTATGAGGTATAGATTATTAGGATTTATGATGTAGAATGTTTGCTATGTGCCATCTGCAGTTGTCCCTGTAATGATGTCCTGCTGAACAACTGCTCTGGAAAATACTGTCTGTCCCTGTAAGCAGTGGAACATACCCACCAACTGTGCAGATCAGCAATGAATGAAGAAGATGTCAGCCATAATATCTGTGTATGTTATGTTAGTGTGGACAATAGCTGTTGGTGGATGTACTGCCATCATGATAGACACATGGGTATCAGAGCACACCACTTGCAGGACAGTCATGTGAATGTGTAATGTAGCATGCACAAATACCATAGGTGTGTAATAGGCGTACCCACACTCTCACACCATAGTTATCACCCTAATGTTAGGCTGTTCACATGTGGCACCTGTCTGTATTGCAGCAAGGCAGAACAGTGCAGCTGTGAATGAAACACGGTGACAGAATGTGGACTGGATGTCTGTATGCACTCCACATATCTGTGTGATACCGAATGTGACATGCATATGTACAGATACAGACACTCATATAGACATAGGTATATCCACAACGTACAACCTATATCTATACATATACGTACATAGATGTATATTTATACACACACACACACATATATATATATATATATATATATATATATATATATATATATATATATATATATATATATATATATATATATATATAGTGGCACTGGCAATGGCATGCAGGTGAAATAGTCTGTAACAGGCCAGCAAAGATAAGTGTTCCCACAGGGAGCATGACTGCAAAACCTTAGCACAAAGCATGGTACATACATATAGCACAAAGCTTGGTACAATACAACATATGTCCCAATGGTAGGTAAGCAGATGACATGCCAATTGCAGTCTGTGAACGTGTTGTTGTAGCTGATATGGTGGGGGGAGACATATATGTGTATTAAGAACTATGGTAACTATGCTGTATGGGTGGCTCAGACCTGTTTCCATCCTTAATTCTTCCAGGAATCATGTTGCATAGTCGCCTTCCCACTTACAGTGCTGCTGAAATGGCTTTCATCAGTGATCACCTAGTACAGCACTACGTACTTCTTTTCGGCCGGACAGCCCATGACCAGCAGGAGAGGACCACCCTGTGGAAAGAGCTAGTCCACAGGGTCAATGATGTCGGACTGCATAATTGCAGCTATGAGCAGGTCCGGCATCATTGCACCGACCTGCTTTGCCATGTACGTCAGCATGCAGCCACCATAAGGGGGAACCACCTCGTAATGGGGGTGCAACCTGCCCATCTACCCACTCACCCATGTGTAGGAGCTTCTCAGCAGCCTAGTGGCACCTGTCTGCCTGCAACATCAACACCTGGCAGGGCACATCTTGGAGGTGGATGCAAACAACACACCAGCTGAGGAGCATGCAGGTAAGGCCCCAGGGCACATCAGTACACCACTCATGTGTATGCATTTGCATCTCTACAGGTACATCATGCAAAACTGGGATGTCATATACTTTGTCTGCTGCTGTGTAGTCATAATAAACTGTTGTGTATAAGCTGTAATATTCTGTAATTGTACTGTTGATGTAACGTAATGCTGCACTCACCTGTTATAAATGCCATAGCTGTGGCCACTGACATCAGCTTTCTCACACTCCTATGTAGGTCCCTCCAGGATACAACCACGGCAGCAGCCAGTAGCCGGTGAGTATGGTTCATGTTCATGCATGATGATAAACTGGGCATGTAATAGCAGTGGGCTATTCCCCCATGCACATGTCTAACACACATACCCATACTGCATGCTATACACGTTCACATTTTGTTGCTGAGAAATGCATAGCATCACAGTACAGACCATGCTGGGGTATCGGAAGGGTACACAGACACGTGCAAGATAACTAACATCCTTCCAATGTGCAATGTGTCCACAGGGATGGGACATGTGTCAAGACACATGGCCTAGAGTAGGGACATGTGTGACTCAACACCACCATGGCTGCAGCTGCACACAAGCAGGTTAAGTAAACATTGCAGACGTAACCCTTACCCCACAACATTCATGACAGCAGTGTGTGTACTCCAAGGGATGTGCACATGAGTAGACATTGCAATGATGCAGAGGTCTGGGACATATGTAGGGCACCCCTCACAGCCATGGTAAGGCCTGCTGGTTGTCAGTGTAATAGTCATGCACTGGTCAGACACGCACTGCTGATGTTGTGATCTGTAATGCGGACATCAGGCACCCACAACTGATAGTGTTCACATATCATCCCAGGTATGTGTTGCTACAACACACAGGGGCTGTGAACATTGGAGCTGACATAACCGACACAATACTACAGATGCATCAATGGTGTCTACACCTGTGAGGTATGGTGCACAGTACAAGGCAGGGTGTGGAACAGGCCACAATAACACTTTGTACCTGGCTGCAGTGTAAACATGGGGAGTGGCCATCACCTACCAACAAAGCCCATGCCTCACACACATGTATACTGCCACTAGCATGATGTCACTATAGTTGCACTGCATGTTGTTGAACTCCATGTGTAATACATGTTGACAGAAGGCTAATGGGAGGACTGTGTGTACAAATGTTGTGCAACTCCACATGTAGGAGTGTGGGGCATGTTTGTATGTGACTCAATTGTGCTCATAAGTGCAATCTAGTGGAGTGTGGATGATGCATTTTAGATGTGCCTGTGTGTTTGTATGTGTCTCCATGTATGCACATGGTGGTACTTCCCCTTGGGATTGTGCTGTACGTGGATTGAGACATGGGACACCAGGACAACCTGTCAGGTATGTGAACACAGGACAGCTGATAGCATAACAAGGTCTGTAGCATGGGGCATGCATTGGGAGGTGCAGTACATACCAGGTATACACATCATACTGCCAGCAGCAGATAGGTAACCAGCTACCCACATGTGCAGCACTACAAATGCAATGGGGAATTACCACAGCAAATCAGTGAGTGTATCCAGGTAGTACTGTTGTCCGCATGATGGGTCGCTTGTGCAGCAGATGTGGCATGGACTGAGCAAGACTGCAGTATGAGGCTCTGGTGTGTGACATATGCTCACTAAAGCAATTATATAAGTCACCACTAAAAATTAAAAGCACTACACCCTCACTCCCCACTGGCCCTTGTTTTCAATTATAAAGGAATTCCCAATATTATTCTAGCATGTCCATAGGTCAGTTGTCAATCTCCTCTCTGGTCCAGCTGGTGAATCTGGGAATCTTGAGGCAATGTTACAACTGCCTCATGTACACAGACAACCCTCTCCTCCTCCCAACAAATTCCAACACATGTGAGAGATGCAACCATATAGCCAAACTGGAGGCTAAGCTCTCTCAGCTCAGTATTGGCATAACCAGTCAGGAGGAGAAGGAAACCACACTCACTACAATTCCAGTCTCACATAGACCTACCACGACAGCAAACCAAACACATAATCACACAAAACATACTGAGGCTCTAAATAAAGATCTGCCTAAGCAGCAGAGACCTCCAAAGCAGACACCCAAGCAACCGCTACCCCAAAACAAAACACGTGCAACACATATCTCACAAAGCCAGTGTGCCGAACAGTCACAGCCCTTAAGACTAAACAACACACCTGATACACTTGTAATAGGTGACTCTATTGTCAGGCACACTGACGTCCCGCTCACCAGGCTGAACAAGGAGAGGGTCACGGGGAGCAGCCTATCGGGCGCTAGGATCCGCCACATAACACAAGCACTCAGGTCACTCCAAGGCAAGTACAAATATGACTCAGTCATTGTCCATGCTGGTGTGAATGACCTGAGATGTACCTCCCAGGACTACATGAAAAGAGACATAGAGGAGCTCTCTGAGCATGTAGCCCAGGCCGGTATGACCCTGAGCTTGAGTAGCATCTTACCCTCACCAAGAATGATGCCACAATATGAAGACAAGATGATCAATTTCAACAATTGGCTTAAGTACTGGTGTCATTTAAAGTGGATCCAATGCCTGTCAGCTTGGGATGATATGCTCTACAAGCCACGATGCTTCGCTAGGGACGGCTTGCACCTGTCACCCCTGGGCTTTCGGATATTGGCAAAGGCTCTTGCTACCCGCATAGTGCCTTTTTTAGGCAAGGCTCAAAAGACAAACCCACCTCCATAGGTATCACAAGGGATAAGAAACTAAGAGTAATGCTACTCAATGCCAGAAGTCTAAACCTCAAGATGCATGCACTCAAAACTCTCCTTAGCATGGAGAACATCGATATCTGTGCAGTAACAGAAACCTGGTTCAGGGCTCCAGAGAGCACCCCAGCACTACCAGGTTATACCTCATACCATACTTTTCAGCCCCAAAACTTGGACCGAACCACAAAAGGAGGGGGATTATCGATATTCATCAAAGATACCCACATCTCCAGGTTGGTGGCAAAGCACGAAGCATCAGAGACTATCCATGTGCAACTAACAGTGGGTAAAACTACCTTCCAGTTTATAGCCTGCTACAGAGCACCCTCCCAAACCCAAGAACCCCACTCAGCCTTCCTGAGAACACTGGCAAATATGAAGGTCTCTCCAAGCACCATTATATTGGGCGACTTCAACTACCCAAACATAGACTGGGAGCATTACTCTAGCTCCAACACCCTAGCCCAAAGGTTCCAAGAATTTACAAACTCAAATGCTATGGAACAACTTGTTACCACTCCCAGAAGAGGGGAAAATATACTGGACCTGATCATCACCAACATGGGGACTCTATGCTCCAGACCAGAAGTGTATCCCTCACTGGTAAGATCAGACCATAAACTAATCTCACTGGATATTCACATTCCGACCCCACGCCCTGCCCAGAAAACCACAGTGAAAAACTTCTCTAAAGCAAATTTCACACTCCTCAAAACCAAGGTGGAATCCTTCAAAGCCCCAGGGCCTGTGGAAAATACAGCCCAGACTGCAGAATCCTTTATAAACGCATTCTATGAACACCTTCAGGAATGCATGGATCATGCAATCCCAAATAAAACCAAGACCCAGTCCTTCAAAGGCAGACATCCTGTCTGGTGGACCCCAACCATAAACAAACTATACAATAGAAGGAGGAAGCTACTAAATGATAGAGCAAAATCCCAAAAAGGGAAGGCATCACTGATCAGTATTAGCAAAAAACTACGGGCACTCATAAAATTTTCTAAGGCCAGCTTCGAGAGAGAAAAATTGCACAGGACACTAAGGATAATCACAAGGCTTTCTTTAGTTATGTTAGGAACCTGGGTGGTAATTCCCAGATATGCTCAGAATTAGTCCAAAATGACAAAAAACACACCGAACCCACAGACATTGCCAACATCCTAGCTGACAGGTTCAGCGCAAACTTCTCCCCCCCCACCAAAAGGGCAAATATCTATCCCAGCAGAGTGCTGCCCCCCTGACATCTCAGATGCTCAGGTAAGAGCCGCCCTCTCCAAAGCAAAAAACACAGCATCAATGGGACCAGACGGTGTCCCGGGCTGCGTTTTACATGAACTTCAAGAAGAGCTAA
Source organism: Protopterus annectens (assembly GCF_019279795.1). Lineage (NCBI taxonomy): Eukaryota > Metazoa > Chordata > Ceratodontiformes > Protopteridae > Protopterus > Protopterus annectens. Next base: position 955,960,804 of record NC_056745.1, read on the forward strand.
ACCCAAACATAAAACTACTGTTCAGTCTCAGCCTTACTACAGGATATGTGCCCAAAGAGTGGCGTACAGCAACAGTGGTCCCTCTCCATAAAGGTGGTGCCTCAATGGATCCTGGAAACTATCGCCCCATAAGCCTGACTAGCTTAGTCTGCAAAGCTATGGAAAGGATCATCATGGACCTCATAAATAAAGATATTGGGGACCTACAGACACTGGATCCTACCCAGTTCGGCTTTGTTAAGGGCAGATCCTGCCTCTTAAACCTGGTTGATTTCTTTGAAACAGTTACCAAGGCCATTGACGAGGGGAAGGTGGTCCACACAGCCTACCTGGACCTCGCAAACCCTTCGATACAATACCCCACTGGCATTATAGATAAGCACACCAGCTTAAATATAAACCCCTATGTCACTAGATGGATTGCAAACTGGCTCAAGGACAGAACCCACATGGTTAGAATTGCTGGAGCCATGTCAGACTCCAAACCAGTTACAAGTAGTGTCCCACAAGGCTCAGTCCTGGGACCTCTCTTGTTCGGTATATATTTCTCGGAGGTACAGGCCAACATGGAAGGACTGTGGCTGACCAAGTTCACAGATGACTGCAAACTGGGCACCATAATGGACTCTCCAGCCGACACAAGCATCCTCCAAAAGGGCCTCATAGAAACAGACAACTGGTGCCAGAGCCATGGCCTCAAGCTAAATGCCAAAAAGTGTATAGTCATCCCCTTTGGCAAAAACAAAGTGCCCACAAATTACCACATAGGTGGTAATCCATTAAGTACAGAAGAAGTAATTAGGGACCTGGGGACCCAAGTTGATAGCAATCTTTCATTTGACCTACCATGACAACAAACCAAACGCATAAACACACAAAAACATACTCGGAGGCTCTAAATAAAAATCTGCCTAAGCAGCAGACACTTCCAAAGCAGACACCCAAGCAACCGCTACCCCAAAACAAAACACATGCAACACATAGCTCACAAAGCCAGTGTGCTGAACAGTCACAGCCCTTAAGGTTAAACAACACACCTGATACACTTGTAATAGGTGACTCTATCGTCAGGCACACTGACGTCCCGCTCACCAGGCTGAACAAGGAGAAGGTCACGCTGAGCTGCCTGTTGGGCGCAAGGATCCGCCACATAACACAAGCACTCAGGTCACTCCAAGGCAAGTACAAATATGACTCAGTCATTGTCCATGCTGGTGTGAATGACCTGAGACGTACCTCCCTGGACTACATGAAAAGAGACATAGAGGAGCTCTCTGAGCATGTAGCCCAGGCCGGTATGACCCTGACCTTGAGTAGCATCTTACCCTCACCAAGAATGATGCCACAATATGAAGACAAGATGATCAATTTCAACAATTGGCTTAAGTATTGGTGTCATTCAAAAGGGATCTAATGCCTGTCAGCCTGGGATGACATGCTCGACAAGCCACGATGCTTCACTAGGGATGGCTTGCACCTGTCAGCCTGGGCTTTCAGATATTGGCAAAGGCTCTTGCTACCCCTATAGTGCCTTTTTTAGGCAAGGCTCAAAAGACAAACCCACCTCCATAGGTATCACAAGGGATAAGAAACTAAGAGTAATGCTACTCAATGCCAGAAGTCTATACCTCAAGATGCACGCACTCGAAACTCTCCTTAGCATGGAGAACATCGATATCTGTGCAGTAACAGAAACCTGGTTCAAGGCTCCCGAGAGCACCCCAGCACTACCAGGTTATACCTCATACCATGCTTTTCGGCCCCAAAACTTGGACCAAACCACAAAAGGAGGAGGAGTATCAATATTCGTCAAAGATACCCACACCTCCAGGTTGGTGGCACAGCACGAAGCATCAGAGACTATCCATCTGCAACTAACAGTGGGTAAAACTGCCTTCCAGTTTATAGCCTGCTACGGACCACCCTCCCAAACACAGGAACCCCACTCAGCCTTCCTGAGAATACTGGAGAATATGAAGGTCTCTCCAAACACCATTATATTGGGCGACTTCAACTACTCAAACATAGACTGGGAGCATTACTCTAGTGCCAACAAACTAGCCCAAAGGTTCCTAGAATTCATAAACTCAAATGCTATGGAACAACTTGTTACCACTCCCACAAGAGGGGAAAACATACTGGACCTGATCATCACCAACATGGGGACACTATGCTCCAGACCAGAAGTGTATCCCTCACTGGTAAGATCAGACCATAAACTAATCTCACTGGATATTCACATCCCAACCCCACCCCCTGCCCAGAAAACCACAGTGAAAAACTTCTCTAAAGCAAATTTCACACGCCTCAAAACTGAGGCGGAATCCTTCAAAGCCCCCGGGCCTGTGGAAAATACGGCCCAGACTGCAGAATCCTTTATAAACTCATTCTATGAACACCTTCAGGAATGCATGGATCATGCAATCCCAAATAAAACCAAGACCCAATCCTCCAAAGGCAGATGTCCTGTCTGGAGGACCCCAGCCATAAACAAACTATACAATAGAAGGAGGAAGCTACTACATGATAGAGCAAAATCCCAAAAAGGGAAGGCATCTCTGATCAGTATTAGCAAAAAAACTACGGGCACTCATAAAATCATCTAAGGCCAGCTTCGAGAGAAAAATTGCACAGGACACTAAGGATAATCACAAGGCTTTCTTTAATTATGTTAGGAACCTGGGTGGGAATTCCCAGATATGCTCAGAATTAGTCCAAAATGAAAAAAAAATACACCGAGCCCACAGACATTGCCAACATATTAGCTGACAGGTTCAGTGCAAACTTCTCCCCCCCCTCCCCACCAAAAGGGCAAATATCTATCCCAACAGAGTGCTGCCCCCCTGACATCTCAGATGCTCAGGTAAGAGCCGCCCTCTCCAAAGCAAAAAACACAGAATCAATGGGACCAGATGGTGTCCTGGGCTGCGTCCTACGTGAACTCCAAGAAGAGCTAAACCCAAACATAAAACTACTGTTCAATTTTAGCCTTACTACAGGATATGTACCCAGAGAGTGGCATACAGCAACAGTGGTCCCTCTCCACAAAGGTGGTGCCTCAACGGATCCTGGAAACTATCGCCCCATAAGCCTGACTAGCTTGGTCTGCAAAGCTATGGAAAGGATCATCATGGACGTCATAAATAAAGATATTGGGGACCTACAGACACTGGATCCTACCCAGTTTGGCTTTGTTAAGGGCAGATCCTGCCTCTTAAACCTGGTTGATTTCTTTGAAACAGTCACCAAGGCCATTGACAAGGGGAAGGTGGTCCACACAGCCTACCTAGACCTCACAAAAGCCTTCGATACAATACCCCACTTGGGCATTATAGATAAGCTCACCAACTTAAATATAAACCCCTATGTCACTAGATGGGTTGTAAACTGGCTCAAGGACAGAACCCACATGGTTAGAATTGCTGGAGCCATGTCAGACTCCAAACCAGTTACAAGTGGCGTCCCACAAGGCTCAGTCCTGGGACCTCTCTTTTTCGGTATATATTTCTCGGCGGTACAGGCCAACACGGAAGGACTGTGGCTGACCAAGTTCGCAGATGACTGCAAACTGAGTGCCATAATCAACTCTCCAGCCAACACAAGCATCCTCCAAAAGGGCCTCATAGAAACAGACAACTGGTGCCAGAGCCATGGCCTCAAGCTAAACGCCAAAAAGTGTATAGTCATCCCCTTTGGCAAAAACAAAGTGCCCACAAATTACCACATAGGTGGTAATCCATTAAGTACAGAAGAAGTCATTAGGGACCTGGAGACCCAAGTTGATAGCAATCTCTCATTTGACAACCACGTGGCCAAAGTGGTTAGAAAAACATTTTATATAGCCCACCTAATCATGAAGGGATTCACATCTAGATCAGGGGAGGTCATCGTGCCTCTTTACTCATCCCTCATCAGGCCCATAATTGAGTACAATGCCCCTTTGGGATGTACCTTACCAGACACCTGCAGCAACTGGAAAGACCCCAAAAGTACCTCACCAAGAGGATCAAAGGGCTCAAACAGATGCCATATGCTGCTCGGTTAAAGAAACTCCAGCTCTACTCAGTGGCATACTGCCTGCTCAGAGGCGATCTGTGCCTGATGTATAAAGCCATGTCCAACCCGGAATTAATGGACATGCTGCACCTCAGAAAATCCAAATCCCATCGAGCTACACGCTCGAGAGATTTGAACCTCAGCACTGAAATAAATAGGACATGCTGGAGGGACAGATTCATAACCCAGAGGCTCCCTTCACTCTGGAATAAAATCCCAGTCCAGGTTAGGCAGAGTCCCACATTGACTCTCTTCAAGAGGAATCTTGATGAGTGGATGGGAGATCGTAGGTTTACCCCAGCTATCACTTCTGTGTCAATGTTAGACAGAAGCACAGTATACTAACCTCAAAAAAAGGCATAGCAAAATTAATTTAAAATGGGTGGCAAAAGCCAAACACACTCTGGCTAGGCTTATAAATGCCCTAGGGCAGATAGCCTAGTATGAACCTATGAACCTATGAACATTTTATATAGCCCACCTAATTATGAAGGGATTCACATCTAGATCAGGGGAGGTCATCGTGCCTCTTTACTCATCCCTCATCAGGCCCATAATTGAGTACAATGCTCCTTTTGGGATGTACCTTACCAGACACCTGCAGCAACTGGAAAGACCCCAAAAGTACCTCACCAAGAGGATCAAAGGGCTCAAACAGATGCCATATGCTGCCCGGTTAAAGAAACTCCAGCTCTACTCAGTGGCATACCGCCTGTTCAGAGGCGATCTGTGCCTGACGTATAAAGCCATGTCCAACCCAGAATTAATGGACATGTTGCACCTCAGAAAATCCAAATCCCATCGAGCTACGCACTCACGGGGACTTGAACCTCAGCACTGAAATAAATAGGACATGCTGGAGGGACAGATTCATTACCCATAGGCTCCCTTCACTCTGGAATAAAATCCCAGTCCAGGTTAGGCAGAGTCCCTCATTGACTCTCTTCAAGAGGAATCTTGATGAGTGGATGGGAGATCATAGGTTTACCCCGGGTATCACTTCTGTGTCACTGTTAGACAGAGGCACAGTATACTAACCTCGAAAAAAGGCATAGCAAAATAAATTTAAAATGGGTGGCGAAAGCCAAACACATTCTGGCCTGGCTTATAAATGCCCTAGGGCAGATAGCCTAGTATGAACCTATGAACCTATGAACCTATGTTTAGTGAATGTAGCAGCCCCAACCATATAGGGGCCTCATACACCATTACTGCCCATACACAGGTAATACAGGGTCACAGCAGTGAGGCCATGTATAACCTACTCCACCCAGGTCTGGCAGGTGATGGAGTAACAGGTCAGGTGTGGTACCACATGTGTAGGCATGGAGAGATATGATATGTTAATGGGCTGTAGTGATGCGTGTATATTAGCAAGTGCCATGTAGGAAGGGGAACATATGTAACTGACTGTGGAACTGTTTGCAAACTGAGGGAAGGTGAGGTAATAAGGTGGCTGTCAGTGTGAGTGTGTGTGTGTGTACTGTTATGCACTGCTGTACAGGTCTTAACATGTGTATTTATTTCCCCCACAGGTGGCGAGTTGGGTCAGGGTCCCTCCTGCATGCATAATGAGGTAGCTGTCCCTACAGTCACCGATGATGATGAAGGTACAGGTGAGGCACAGGTGGGGTTGTCAGAGGCCAACACTGCGACAACATGTGTCATCACACTCCTAGCCATCCCAAGCCAGCAAACAGTTACAGTGCCCCTACAAACCCCATCACATGTGGCCATAGCAGAGGGACAGTTGGCTCTTGGTGGCAATGGCCCAGAAAGTGTGGTGTCCTTGCCAACTGTGTCAGGTCACAGTCAGCATAGCCAGATGTCTGGAAGGCCACCACATTGGCAGATGTACCGTGGTGCTCATGGGAGGACCACAGATCATTCTGCCCCTGGCAGAGGCACCATAACTAGTACCACCAGGAGCATGTTTCAGGCTGTAATGGAGGTACAGGCACGTATGGAAATGCACTCCAGACAGGTCTTGAGGCTGCAGAGGTCTGCTTTCACATCTATAAGTGGCAACCTCCATGAACTCGCTGTTGCTTTCCGGGAATATACTGAGGTCATGGATAGATGGTGGGGTGAGATGGTTGGCCTCCTCGATTGTGGTATGTCTGTGCTAGAATGTGTGGTCGGAGTGGTGCGACATCCTCATGGATGTAGACCAGAGACACCAGCAACTGGCAGTCAACGTGGATGTGCCAGAATGCACAGCCACTCCCGTAGTGGCAGTACCAGCCCCAGCTCACCAAAGCGGCTGCTGTCCACACCACACCACAGCAGGCCACATGTACGTGGTCCTGGCCAGGCCCAGGTGGGACATAGTTCCAGTGGACATATGTCATCCTCAGGGGAGAGTAGCACCTCAAGGTCTGTACCTGCACATGCCCATGGAACCCCTGGCAGGCACAGTCAGCATGTCCGTGGCCAGAGGCACTGAACTGCATAGCCTGCCAGGTATGGTTTGCAGCTGTCCATCATTACCTGTGTGGGGCAGCCACATGGCAGAACTGTGTGCATGCATACCCACACACTATGCAACCACACCTAGGGCGACCCCATACCAGCGCACACCACATCACCATGCCCCAATCAAGGAACCACACCCCTCACCCACTCACATGGTGACACATGTTTGGACCACCCTCAGCCTCTGGCACACCTGCAACACACCCTGTGTATATGATGATACCTGTGCCACATCCCTGTCATCCATAACATCGATGCAGGGACAGGCTAACATGGTTCTTATGCACACAGTGACTGTGATAGCGTGCCACAATGTACTGCAGTGTAGAATGTAAGGGGTAATGTGTACTGCATACATATCAGGTAGTGTAGCCATGCATCTAGGATGCATCTCAGCTGTTGGTAACACCAATTGATATCCCCATACTGTCATCCATTTGTGCTGTAGGCTTACATGCGTCAGCAGGAGGATGGTGACACCATTGCCATGACATATGTGGTGTACAGTTGCACACATGCCACAGGTATGTATAACAGTTATTGGCCATGCAAATGTGACTGGTGGCCTGCTGGTATAGGTATAATCTGCACCCTTATGTCAACCCATCCACATACACACACATCCTAACTTGGTGACACTGTGTCTAGACCCCAACTCGGGTATGTAGTGCTACTGAACTGTGTGGCTGTCATTGCACACATGACACCATCTGCAGGGTGAACTGTGTACTAGGTCACGTGCTACATGCAGACCATCCACAGACACATACAATATGGTAATGGGGCATGTAATGTTTGTATATGATGTCATACCATCATATACACATTGACTGGCACATAACAGGTAGACGCACATCTTAGAGACCTGGTTGTATAGTTGCTAACTAACTAGTCCATGTGTCCAATGTGTTACAGGTAGGCTGCACACAGCACATGTTTATCTGGGCTGTATCTTGTTTTCTCTTACTTGTATGGGTGATGGTGACATTGGCCACCTGAGAGTGGTATGTGGGCCATATACCAGTTGTACCATGGTGTAAAGACAGTGTACACAGCACCCACATCCCCCACTGGATATTGTACACACTAAAACCAATCTAGATACTCTGACATACCCACTATCACAGAGTGGCCATGATGAAAAACAATCCATTGCATATCACAACAGTGGTACCACAGGGATATGCATGTGATGCACACACCACAGGCATAGTAGGGTGTTGCATTGCATTGCCATACCTATGGGTGAAAACAACAATATCCATACTACTGTGTGGCAATGTGTATTGTGATAGGAGTATGTGGACTTGGACCAGTGTACTCTACAGATATGCACACATGCACATATACACACACGTGGCAGACCTCAATGGGATTCCCATGCCTACCGACCCATTGGTGCAACACTGTTGTGCTGGTACTGCAAGGCACATGTAGCTTTTAGGGAGTGCAGTGTAACAGGCTACATGTTACGTTAATGGGGTTGAGAGGCACAACACACTATACGAACAGGCATCCCCCCAGCCAATCATGTCTGCCCTGCAATACACTACCAAGTGTTGGTAATCCCATAACCAGGGCCAGTGGTAACATGGGCACATGATGTTACCTGTACTATATCCCACCTATATGATGTCAGGCTGCTATTGGTAACATATCATGTTCTGGCTCCCATGGGGAATGTATTATGTGGATGCCATCAGCATTACCAGGCTTCAGATACACAGACACAGATATGCAGATACAGGTATACATATACATAATTATATATATATATATATATATATATATATATATATATATATATATATATATATATATATATATATATATATATATATATATATATATATATATATATATATGTACATATACATGTGACTACACATACACATGCAGTTATATGTACAGTATGAAACATAAGTGGTAGGTGCACACAATATGGAACAGCCACTATGCCTACAGTTGACCCCTGAATGACTGGACACTGTATGTGCCACCCATACAAATGACAATCGTTGCCTGTAACATACACCCACAGAGAGGTCATAGGCAAAACAACACCCACAGGTTTGCTGACATGGTAACCTGTCATTGTGTACTATTACAGTTCTACATGCCATGCCATATAGCTGTTCAGACACTGACAACTATATCAACGGAGTGATGCTACAGTGGACCAGTTACACTCATACAGTAGGCTGGAAAGGTTCACAGCTGTTGCTGTCCAGGCCAAGCCATTCACATTGTACAATAGTAAAGACACACTGGGCCACAGGATACCAAACAATCAACAGTAAGTACTCCAGGTGTGTAGTTCAGCAGCCTCTATCTACACATTGTACAAACACAGTAGTTGGTATAAACGTCTTATGACCACATGGGTTGTAACTGCTACATAACTTGGCAGAACTGACACCATCACATGCACACCAATACACAGAACAGTTTGTATGGCAGGGGGCAGTAGTCCTGCAGTACCCAGATCCATGACAGTAATGTGTATATAGGTGAAGTATATGGTACTGTACATCCAGATACCTTAAGGCAGCTCAGCCCTGATAGCCCCACGTTTTGTAGCAGCCTAGGTCTTTTCTGGTGCTCCCCCCTAGACTCAATTGTACAGGGCTATATACCACTGTTACATACACTGGGCTCTGCAGTGCATGAGGGCACACATGTATTGTGTAGGTGGTGCCCACACATATATGGCCCCAGCCCCACCATATGTGTGGGGGTTACAATGGCAGTATACTGATGGCAGAAATGGCAGTGTGTTACACTCCCAGCCCACTATGGATCAACCACCAACAACATGACATATTTGCACAGCTTGATATCTAGGTGATGGACAGAGGCTGGAAAACAGGCACATATGTGGACAACTATTGCCATACACTATGCAATGTGCAGCTGTTACAGGATAGTCTGTAACATACCCTTAGTCAGAGAATTGCTGACATGGATGGCCATGGATGTAGCAATGTACTGGTAACACGCAACCACACACACTGCCAGTGTATTATCTGACACAAGACCTGTGTGGTGGACAGACAAGACATGATAGGCACAGCTCCGGCCAGCATGAGGGTAGGCCCACAGTTGTGTGCTATGCAGATGGACTGCATTCAATGGCAAACTAGTATGTACTCCCACACCCTGTAACACCAGTACTGTACAAAGCATAACAGAACTCTACTCGCAGACTGTCTGTACTTCCTGATCCTCCTACAAATATGTGGCTGCCCTGGTTTGCCAGTCCTCCTGTATGGGGTATTGCTGCATGCTGTTGGTAGCACTGCTGTCCACACACAGGACAGATGCCCATCACACAAGAGATGTAATGGGACCACGCACACATGATGTGGGGATCAATAGTGGGTGGTTGCCATGACACTGTTAAATGGGTGTAGTACACATGTGTAATCATATATCTGGCTATCTGGATATGTAAATGTACATCTATTCCCACCATAGTTCCTGGACATGAAGTGCAGGCCAACCCCAGCCCGTATATTCCCAATATCATAGTTGCAGGGGATGTCAGGTATCTCTAGCAGGTATACTAGTAGGCTATTGCTGCTGTCATTAGGACTGTCTTCTCAGACATGGTGTGCGTGGAAGGTCACATCTGCTCATAACATGTGTGCCATTGGTTACTGAACTACATCCAAAGGACATCAGTGTACAGTACTGCTGCTAGCATGTAATGCCACTGTGGACTGCAGCAGAGATATTGGCCAGTGTATGTGGGGGTCTGACACAGTCTGTACATTCCAGAGGTATACATATATGCCCTTAGTGCTACACGTGTACCATGCCTGACAATATGGATGTGGATGGGCATGTAGATGGGTATGACACATGACGATAGGTATATAATGTTCACCATAGGTCATGCATTCACACACCCCTGCTTGGCCTGTAACGGTATGACCTCTGGTACAGGGGTGTCATGGCCACATACTACACAATAGGTATTGACATACATCTGCACTGCATCCCACTGCCCTGTCTGAAATACATGACTGTTAGGGGAGTTCCAGCAGCGGAACATCTGGCTAGTATCTGCACATGATGTCCCGCTGGGTAGGTACACTCAGCTGCTAGACATGTCACAATGCACTGTGCAGGCTGCAGGCAGACTGGCTCAACACTGGCCTACACCTCCCAAGGGGGAATGCACATGTAACTGCATATACAGCAGGCTCCACAGGCATGTCACAGCACAGGGTAGGATACACCTGTGTGACAGTGCATATCCACAACCAATGTGAATACAGCCACAGCCACATATGGTTAGCTAGCATAGTATGACAGTATATGGACTATGTGTTCAACACCATCCTCATATGTGCCACTCACAGACTGCCCTACATATACTGGCCTGCTACATAGTTTGGTCTGATGGCTGTCTGTGGTACGGGACATGTGTGTTTATGGCCCTACAAACATGTACATCACTACAGTAGCATACAGTGGGGCAGCATGTAACATCTGAAAGTAGGGGAACTAGAACAATGTCATCTATCACAGTCTATACACAGGTTAAGGTACATATCAACACTATACACGCTGTCGACATTCACCATAGGTACACAGACCTCAGTACTGTACGAACCTGAAAATGTGCAGGTTATGTAATGTAATGTAATGTAGCCCCTACTGTACACAACATGTGTAGCAGTCAGAGATAGTGGCTTGTTCTCAGATATGATGCCACAAAGTATGGTGTAAAGCACATATGCACCACTTCATGCACGACAAATGAACAAAGGTTGACAGAAGTGTGGCTGGGAGTACATACACAAAGCCACTGTTGACATTTGCTGTGATGACCATATACATTAACTGTTGTTACAGGATTGTTGCAGCATATGTCCTTTGAGGGATATGATGTCTGTGACTACCACAGCTTTCTCCATCTACTGACTGCAATCCTCACACTACCTTCAGCAGTCAACAGCTAGATGCTCCGTTGGTGATGCATGCAACCATGGACAAAACACTGCCCAGGCTGCAGATGACCCTGCAGATGAAGATTCCCCATCAACATGGAACTGAAATGGCAGGTATTGAGACATGTACATCAGCCATATCCACACAAACACTATGAAAGCAACATTACTCCAAATGCAGTATAGCGGCACTTATGGGCTGTAGTCAGGTCAGGCACATCCACCTCCCGTTTGATGCACTGTTTCCACAGTGTTTGTTGTTAGAGGTACACCACAACCCATCTGGGATGCTGTTTGGCACACAACAGATCTAGTTCCTGCTCACAGTGGATGGCATGAGCAAACACCGCCATGCTGTTCCTGGGCATTGGAGTGTGTTTCCATACAATTGGTGATGGGGATTTTACCATAGCTATTGCACATGCAATCAGCTAGGGGTGGGCTGTGATTCATGCAGAGGCCATCAAGTGATCATGAGAATTACTTACATAACACATGCTGCTGCCTAGGCAAAGCAGGTGTAGGTCTCCACGTCCACCTGAGAGGGGGTGGAGGACACAGACAGAGGCTAATACGTGTCAGGGAGGGGTGGGAGGGTAAAACTGAGGCATGGTTGTGTCACACACCTAGCAGCACAGGGTATCAAACCCCTGATGACTATGCAGTGCTAGCACAGTTTGCTCCAATTATTGGATGCACCACATGGGTTACCTGTTGTGGAGCACTCAGAATATATATGTGATGGCGAGTGATATTTGCAACAGGGATACAGTAGCTGTACGGTAGGTGCCATACACATGCCTGTCAGCATGAACAGGTGCCAGCATCAACACAGCCACACTCCCACAAGGACACACACACATTGACACACGTGGCAGGGCTAGGTGTACAACTCATTGGTTGTGGGATTGCCACATCACATCACTGTGCAAGTATCCCATGCACCATGCAGGTTATACAGGGGCTGTATGGGTGAAGGATATGGGAAGGTGTCTGACATCAGACAGCATGCTGCAGTATGCTCATGGGGGTGGTAGGGAGTGTGGATGTGAACATCTGCAACATGCAACACACACACAAACACACGCAGTGCCACTACTGACATGCATGTCTGCACAGGTGTGTGGTGTTCGACTGAACCAGATGACTGCCCACGGCTTGGCAATGGGTGTACCCTGGCATCAGGCCACATGACAATAGTCTGCATTGTGGCTCAGGGATGTAGTGTCTGCATTTGCCCACACAGGCAGGTATTGTATCCCCCATCTGGTCAACTGGGTGACAACTGTGTGTGGGCAATGCTGTGCATTGCTTGCCATGTCTGTGTTCCTTCATCCATGACATGGACTGCGTCTGGGATGTGCACACTTCCCACATGCATGTACAGCGACATGGTAAACTGTACCTGGGGTGTCCGGCCCATGTTGTAAACACAGATTATCATTAGATGTGCCAGTCCTGCCCACCTGTGGCAGGAGCTGGTAATGGTCAGCAGCCATACCTTGCATCTACATGGTGTGCATGCTTTCAGCATTCCTTGGTGTCAGTGGCATCTGTCCATATGGGCATGTTGCCAGGCATGGTATGTCCGTTGTGGGTCACATGTGATTGCACCACAGGTGGTGCAGTTGTCCATTGGAGAACATGGGGGAGGTGCACTGTCTGCATGTATGTGCATATTGAAAATACATACAAATCCTCCACTACTTCACCAAGGAAACATGTAGAATACAAAAGGAGAACACCAACTGCTGCAACACTTCTTTTTTATTCTGGTACCTCGGCCTTCTCCTGGAATACATTTTTTACTGAGTGCTCCACCCATTTTTATACAAATCTTTAATTAAACAATTGTTGCACCATATTATTGTTGATTAGTTACCATAGTTTCATTGCTACTTAAAGCAAACTTGACATTTCTATATGACATAATAATAAATAACTTTCATTTTAGTACTATGAACATACATATAAATACCAACAATGAAAATGTATACCTGTTTTTCATACAATGTTAACCTTGCAAGCCATTTGCATAAACACATTTAAATTATTAGACAACATTGAGAAGTATGTGAGGACATTAGTGGGAAGTTGGGGAGACCCTCGAAATGTGTTTTTAGGAAAGGTCGGTCCTTCAAGCAATTATTGGAAAGGAATGATATTTCAGATGTTTGCACACATAGAAGTAGGGGTAACTTTAGGTGTGGTAGGTGTAGTGTTTGCCATCTGATTAACGTGACTGGTGCGGAATTTAAGGTGGCTGGTGTTACGGTTAGACCAGGGGCTCATTTTGATTGTTATAGTACGAGTGTCGTGTATGTGGCATTATGTAAGCAATGTCCGGCTTTTTACATTGGGAAGACCTGTAGGGCATTAAGGGAGCGGATTATTGAGCACCAGTCAGATATTAGATTGAAGAAAAAAACGAATGCTCTTTACAGGCATATTGACACAAATAGTGGGCATTATTTTAAGTTTAGTGTCATTCAGCAGGTCATGGTAGATAGGTATGGAAAGACATTAGATGTGCACTTAGATATAGCAGAAATGAAATGGCAGCTGAAGCTTAATGCTTTAGAACAGCCAGGCATTAATGACTGTATCAGTCTTATGCCTATTTTAAAATTGAAAAATATCTTGGGTTGAATATTTTTATTTTTCATTTTGTTTACTTTCATTTCTATTATTTTTTACATTTATATTATTTTTATTATAATAGGCATTGTTTTGAGTGTATTAGCAATACTATTATTACATTACTTATTTTATTTATTTACATTAATAATAGTAGTGCTTGGTTTTCATTAATGTTTATTAATTATTGTGAAGTTTGATTCAGGTTTTGCAAACATTTCTTCAGTGAAGCTTGGGTTTTAACTTTGTATGCTGGCCTTTTTATGAATTGATCATCATTTAATTATTTAATTGACAATTGATGATGTCATTTGTAGGTGTGTATTTAAAGTTGCTGTCTGTTTTGTATTTGTTGGGTTCTGATGAAGTTGGATTAAAGACGAAACCTAGGTAAACTCGCGGTGCTTGGTTCATTATTCATTATTCAAGTGTTTGCTTCCTGGAGTCCATTTGTTCGGGTTTTTCTCGTGGCTTGGTTGTTCTATTCTTAGTATGGTGTCTGCAGGGTATCCATTGATCATTTGGCATTGACTGTTGCAACATGTCTACATAGCGGGGGGTACACCTGGCTATTTCCATGGTTCTACACAGGATTGGGGGGAACACCTGACTGTTACTGTATTTCTATGTGAGGTGGGGGGGGCACACCTGACAGTTGTACACATTTGCTAGGACTGTACTGGTATGTCCTGTGGTCAGATTCTGTCAGTAGTCTTACCCATCATGCTGGCTATGCCATACTGGTGTACTTCTGTTCTTATCTTTTGATTGCATACACATTAGTTTCTGACATCCTAGCAGTCACAACTGACATCCCACTACCTGGCCTGCTGTGGTCTGTCCATGTAGGCGTGGGTGAGGGTCACCCATACCCCTCATTCACAGGCCATAGTACAGCATTTGTTTGTGTTTGTCTACAGCTGTCCTGCTGGCTGTTATTGCTGTTGGGTATGTGACACCCCCATCCTGACTGGCATGTGTGAGTCACTTATCCTGTGGGTGTCCCAGTATTGTGGGTGGTACTGCAGGGCTGCCTATGTCAGATGCATGTAGTACACTGCCTACGCATGGTTAGGCATGGCTAGTGTAATGTTTGGCATCCCTTTTACTGTATGTGAGATTCAGAGAGAGGTGCCATTCCCTGTGTCCCTCCCATGTCAGTGTATGTGCTATGCCTTGCCTCTTTTCCAGGGCCAGGGCATACTGGGCATGCCTCCTTCTGCCTACTGGGGCAAGCTCAGGTTGTTCTTCCTCTGTGTCACTCTGTGCCTGTGCTAGCCTTGGCATTGGTGGGGTCTATATGGCCCTGCCCCTTGCTGCTCTTGCTGCAGTTGTTTCTGCAGGATCATATTGTGTAGCATGGCATATACAAGAATGATTTGTGTACATGTAGTTGGTGAGTACTGCAAGGCTCCACCAGAACCATGACTTGAGCATCCCAAACACACGCTCTATTATGATTCTTGTTTGTGCGTGTGCCTCATTTTGGAGTTCTTGTTTGGGTGTGTGTGCATTTCTGATGGGTGTCATCAGACTCGGCTCCAGTGCGTATCCAGCATCCCACACTAGGTGACCATATGGGATGTCCCCACTGGCAAATTTCTGGTACAGCTGCATCAGATGCCAGATGTGGGAATCGTGATAACTTCCAGGGCAGCCAGCACACATGTTCGGTATTATGCCCTGGGCGTTGCACATGACCTGGCAGTTGATGGAGGGGAAGCCCTTGCGGTTAATGTAGACCCTACCTTGCTCACTGGGTGGTGCTTTGATGCATATGTGCATGCAGTCTAGTGCACCCACTACCTCAGGGCATTCTGCTATTTGGTGGAAGAGACACATACTGCTGGTCAACGCCTCACGGGTGAGGGGGAAATATACGTGCTCACCGACATGTGCTGCCATGGCATCCAGGAACTGGTGGAGTCCCTGGATGCTGATGCCTGTGAGATCCCCATCATATCCTCAGTTGGCCTTTGGAAGGTACCTGTACCTAGTATTCTTAGGCCAACACATACCTTAATTTCCACTGGGATGGGTTCCCCTCTGTTAGTTCTGTGTGTCAAGTGTGGCTGGCACTCAACCATCTGGTGTAGGAGGTCCCTGTACACCCTATAGCACTCCACTATCTCCAGCTCATGTAGCCCTTGGCAGGTCACGTTGGGTCTGTACACTCTTTTCTGTCTCCTCACTGTGGGTTGGTCGGCAGCATTCCCATCCTCGCCACCCTCAGCCTCTTCTACAAGTTGTATGATAGCTATTGCAGCCCCTAACATTTTGCTGTTGCGAGTGTCAAAAGTTCCCTGCTTATTTACAGCGGTGGTATAGGGTGTGGGAAAAAATGGAAGGGTAGGTGTTTGCATAGTTTATAGTGGTGTTCTGGGCTGGGCTGGTCTGCTGCCTGTGTAATTGGCTGGTTCCGATCCATTTCCCCTGGTAGAGAACCTAGTACTCCTTGATTAACTTCCTACTGCTGCTTTCCCTCCCATTGTCCTTCTGATTCATCCCGGGGGCACGCTGCACAATCAGTGTACTGCAATGTGCACACTGCTGCTATCTCCTGGGTTCACTTCCTTTATCTTCCTGTAGATCCTGTTGCATGGCACGCACACCCACTTACACTTTGTTGTATGTGCTAGGCAGGTTTAGACACACCTCCTGGCTTTGCTGTGCTAAGCTGGATGCAACCCCGAGCCACAGGACTGCATTCCACTGACAGTATGCCTGACACTCCCACACATGATATCACCTTCCTCCTAGTCTTGCACTCAGCTATTCATATTCATACACTGTTGGGACCTTCCTTTCATGCTGGGGAAAACCAGAATTCACTATCCTTCCCCTCATTTGCATAAATGTGCCTGCTAATGCATAGTTACATGTGTTACACTGTGCCTCCCCCCTTAGCAACCTCTACTCACTTTCCAGGTTGTCTTTTGCCTGCCATTGCCTTGCATGGTGGAATACTGATTTTAGTTAGACTGTTTGTTTTAGGTTTATTTTCTTATTTCCCCGCCGGTCCTGTTTGCGCGCCGCTGCCCTATGCTTCAATGGCTGTGAACAGCGGACATATCATAAAAGTTGTATTTTGTACATTTGGCATTGTTTGCAATGCCAATGGCCTTCTACTTGGCTATTAGCATGTTTCCTCCATAATATGCAGCCTTTATTTGGAGCTGTCAAAGCTCCATTTTGGAGTTTGCAGTAATGTACTCGGTTACTAACCGAGTACATTTCTGCATATTACGCTAGTCCTGCACGCCCTGATTCCAGCTTCCTGGATGGCAGATTTACCTCATTTGCATGGTTTTCACCTGCAAATAGGGTGATTTGCCTATGGGGGCTGGGGGGCGTGCAGCACTAGTGCTACAGAGCTCACGCATGTCAGACGTCCACGTACGTGGATCACTCGGCTGCCATATTGGCAAAATTTCATCTTACACTAATCATGCACGCCATGCAAGCTTTTGAGAATATGAGGGATATACAAATAATTTAGCTTATGTCAAGTTGGGTCCTTTTACCTCTGAATCTATACATATAACAAAAAGCACTAAACAAGGATGTCCCATGTCACCAATTCTATTTGCTCTGGCTATTGAAATATTGGCAGATTCAATTTGTAGTAATATAAAAATCAAAGGAATAGATGTTTATGAACAATACAATTCTAAAGTAATGTTATTTGCTGATTACATATTACTAACATTATCAAATACAAAAGAGACATTAGAAGAATTAGATATATTAATTGACAAATTTCACATGACTTCAGGACTCCATTTCAATAAATCAAAATCAAAATTTTTATTTTTAAATTAAAAAAATAACTACAGACTAAGGGGGATCACATCACAGGGAAACAAGAAGCTATCTTAAAATATCTAAGAATTGAGTTATACAAGGATAAGAATGAATTAGTCTAAAAAAACTACAATAATATCATTAATACAATTAAAATCTTTGTGGAAAAATGGAACAAAATAATATTAACATTTGAAGATACACTACAGTTAATAAAAATGTTTTTACTGCCCAATATCCTATATATAGCCTTGACAGTACAACTGTTACTAGAAAGAAATATACTTAAAGAAATAAATTCATGTCTAATAACATTTTTATGGTTTTCCAAAAGAAACAGAATAGCTTTAATACATCATGTCAGACCATGGAAACAGGGAGGATTAAACTTTCCTGATAGAGAAACATATATAAAAGCATTAATATCTAAAACAATCTCAAAATGGATAAGTCCAAATTACTCTGCAAACTGGAAAGAATTACTAACTGTAATATCAATACATGAATTTGATTTACAAAAAAATTTTAAATAACAGATAAAAACAATCTGCCATGGCACATATTATGTATTAGTATGCAATATAACATAACTAAACCCATTAAAACTCGTATGATTAATTATTACATTGACTCCTTTAGGAAAAATATTAATGCAAATATAGATTTAAAAATATGGTTTGATCTTTTAACACCTTTTATAGTCACAAAGAACTTTCTCCATAAAATATATAGAGAAATTATTAATTCTTGGGAACAGAAAGGATTTGTTTGCTAGCTCTAATGTATCAAAGAATTAAAAGTTTTAGACATGCAAGTAATAAAAACAATGTACACAATTCCACAACAGGACTGGCTAACTTTACAGAGTATGCTGTCACATTCGCAAGATTTAAGTAGAATAATTAACAATTCTTCATTTAAAGAAATGCCTAAATTTACAAAATACATATATAAAATCATATATAATGACTTTGATATGGGAAACAGTATTTCAAAATTTTACAAAGTATTGATAAATTATAAAACAACACCCAAAAGCTCATATTGGAAAATATATAACAAAAGGACACTCAATACAGTTAACTGAAGATATTAAAACAAATATCTTATTATCAATAAAATATACATCCTTTACACAATACTGGAAAGTTTTTAATTGGAAATGCTTGCACAGAGCATTCTTAACCCCAGACAGAATCAGTAAAATTAGTTCTTCCATAAAAAGAATATGTTGGAGATGTGAGCAAGTACACAATGCAGATTGGAACCACATTTTCTTTGATTGTGTTAAAATTAAGCCATTTTGGAATGGTATTGATAACTTTCTACAAGATTTATTTAATAAATCATTTTATTTAACTAAAGCTCTTGTATTATTAAATGTGAACAAAGGACCTCATTTGAATAGGTCAAACATGTACCTAGTATGGACTATACTTGCAATTTCAAGGAAGTGTATAACAAGACGATGGAATAAGAACACAAAATCAACTATGGAAGACTTCTACAGCCTACTGAAGACCACAGCATTATCGGGAATTAAAATTAAAGATCTAATAATTTATCCGAAGCCATTTATCAACAACCCTTGGGGAAAAGTCTTATTGCTGATTGACACTATACAATAATTAATCAGACACTCTGATAGTGGATTGGACATACTTATAAAGTAACTGTATACATTAAGATCTGTTATAGTGTCAGGATAATGTAAATAGTGTACATAATTATTTAAGATGTTATGTAGAAATACTATGGACTTCATTCAAATGTATTTGAAAAATAAAAAAAAATTGAGAAAAAAATCTGCATTGCAATAATTTTTCCAATGACTCAGCCACAACATCTCCCAAATATGTCATCCAGTTAGGAAAATCCAAGAAAGCATACTATATTACCTTTTCCTCAGATGGGATATAATTCATTTTTTGCTACTTCTGTTTAAGAGGTGTTCATTTTGCTCCCAGAGACTTTAACAAATTAATTTAAGATCGTAAATGCCCTGTCTAGGTTTTTTTCTGGGACTGCAAGGTATAGCAGTTTTGGTCATCCTCATAAAATGACAATGTAGCATTAACATTTGCCAAATTAAATCTTGGATTTAACAGTTCTTTCAGCCTAATTTCCAACAGTTTTATGTGTATAGCAAATACAATTGGGGAGCTGGGGCAGCCCTGCCTAGTATCCTGCTGAGGAGAGTCACTGGCCAGTTTTAGTTTTAATTATGGAATTAGTATATAGAACCTTAACTAGAGAAATTATGTACTGGGAAAGCCATGTCTTTTCAAAGGTTTCAAAAAGGAAAATCCATTTAACACTATCAAAGCCTTTCTCTACATCCACACAAGCCATCAGCAGTTGTTTACCCTGCCTGAATGCATTATCTGTGATAAGTGGGGTCTTCTGTAAGTTTTCAAAGGTTGTTTCCTCAGCATCAAATTATGCTTGGTTGACCTGGATTAAATTGGTTAAAACTTGAATTATCCTTCTCACAACTTAATGTAGTAAATGTTTTATAATAATGGTTCAAAATTGATATTGGTCTGTACATACATACATACATACAAATATTTCAGACACAGACAATAATGCTCCTCTCACCTGCCAATATACCAAAAAGTTATTCCCACAATAAGTATCCAGGTTCTTAAAAATATCTAAACTACTGCTTGCTTTGACTTAATTTTGTAGTCTATTCCATGCATCATTCTCTCTCTTAGAGAACCAGTTAATACACCTCTAATTCCTATTTAATCTTCTACATAGGTTGGCTGATGATTCTCTTCTTTTTCATAACCCCAAACATTCTCAGAAGTAGGTGTCTGTAAATGCCGTATACACCTGAAAAAGATCTCCTGCTAAATGTCTATAAGAGACACTGTACAAGTTCATATATTTTATCTTTCATAATAACTTAATTTTTTACATCCATGGATGCCATTAATATATCTCCACTGTACTCTTTCCAAGCTACTAATGCTTATTTTCTTATAATGTTTCCATAGTGTTATTCCATACTCGTGTGGGTCTACTCTAACTAATAAACAATGATTTCATCATTTCTGATTTCTTAGACTTTATAAATCTTTTTCTACAACATATAGTTCTATAACTATCATTAACTAATTGGTTGATATGATTTAAAAAACTCAAAGCTGGATCTATTCATTTACCCAGATCCTTAAATGAATCTACAGTTTCTGTCACTCTGTGTGCTGTATTAAACATTCACATTTCAGCCTATTTCTCAAAAATCTCATATATTTAGTTTTTGATGTATTAATCAGCATATTATTCTCCTGTGCCCAAATGGTTGATTTAGTCAAGTTCTTTTGTAGGCTTGGCCTATCTGTAACACATGTAATCAGTTTACCTGTTTCTGTTTTCAAATAATCTGCACACAGGCTGTAGAACACCTCAGATGAGAAATATCTGAAAGATACACCCTAGGATTCAATAAACTTGCTATTCCTGCATGGAATGGGTTTATGTCCATATAGCACAGCAGCGCGCTTTGCATATTCATGAAGGCGCGCTGCTCTTCAACCTACATGGACACAAACCATGAATGAGTGCAGCGGGTGTGTTCAAGTAGTGCACGGATATTGAACACACCCTCTGCACTCAGAAAGTTCTGTACAGCACTTTCTAATAGGATCTTGCATAATATTAGAGAATTACTCTATGGTGCTGCAGTAGCGTTGTCGCCTCACAGTTAGACATTGCCCGTTCGATTCTCAGTTAGAGCGTCTTCTGTGTGTCGACATGTGTGAATGGGCGTTCCTTCGTTGAAGGTTGTGCGTTAGGCCTGGCAAGCCAGCATGTAAAACTCTACTGCCAATCATTAGCGGACCGGAGTTCTGCTGTGGTGACCCCTAACCAGGAAAAGCCGAAAGACACAAACAAACAAACTCTAATATTATGCCAGTATTTCAGTGTCCACAGGCACTGAAATGAAATAAATGATCATTAAAGTGTCTGTGGACACCGAAATACACACGGCATCAGGAAAGCAATGCAGGTAGTGTGTGACTGGTTCTGTGGCACAACACCCCTGCATTGTAAAAGTGCCATATGACACCTCCGCAACCTGCTAAAGCAGGAAATGTGTCCAAATGCACACATAATGGGGATAAATCCCTGTAAAGGGACACATCATACATATTGCCTTCACAAACTTAGAAAGCTGATAGAAAATAGGTTATGCATTAGCATGAATTACCGAAGGATAGAAGTCTGAAAGCAAATGTATTCCAATATTCTCTGACAGCAGTCCATGTGGACAAAGGCACAAATAATAGGGGGGGGAAAGCAATAAAATAGGGACACTTCTGAAAAATTGCCCTCACACACTTAGAAAGTTGATAGAAAACAGGATATATATTAGCAGGAATATCTGAAGGATAGAACCTGAAAGCCAAATGTATGCCATTATTTCCCAATTGCAGTCCTCAATGACTTGTCAGAACACCACATTAATCACTTAAATAACATAATAATATAATAATATTATAATTTTTTTTCTAGGTTAAAAAATGTTTAAGCATAGCTAACGGGTGTGTGTGTTATGGCGCTCCACTTACCATAGCTTAAACATCCCATAGGAGATAAATACAAATATACAGGTGACATTTCTAAGCAGAAATAGTGCAGTGGTTAGAGTCCTGGCTTTACATGCAGGTGTTCATGACTTGAGTACCAAGACAAGTAACTTATTTTTATATAGGAAAGTAGTGTAAAAATTATTTTTGTAAACTTAAACTATGTAGCAACTGTTTTTTGTCAACCAGAGTAGTGCAGCTGGTGTACAATGTAAGTGTGAGTGCATATAACACGTAGGAAACCACCCATGCACACACAAGTGCCCCATACAGTATAGTCACACCCCTTGGCAATGTAAAGCAAGCACATAGAGGGATGTCATGTAAAGTATATCATATACACTTAATAAATGAAATCAGTCCTCTGATATATTTAAAAAAATAAAAGTGAGCAATGGATAGCAATGCTCACCTATGCTTAGCAAGTGTAACCATTGCTAAGACATGAATGCTAAGCAGCAGGTAGCATGCTAAGTGGATTCTCACACAGTTAAACACTGCTCAGCAACTTCCCCTTTAAGCAGTATTAAAACCAGCTTAGCGGATTTGCACACTGCTTAGCAGAGCTTAACCTTTTCAAAATAGTCCAAATGACAGCAAAGGGCAGTAATATTGCACTATTTAAATGACACAGGTGGGAATACAGCCATAATCTGTTATAGTCCATCTGTGCAGATACAATGGCTGGTGTAGGAGAGGGAGTGCACTTTTGGGTGCAATGCTGGAGCATTCTGGAGTCCAGGGTCATGGCTGGACTCCTTGTTAAAAACCATGAGGAGAGACTGCTGCAGGGTCAGTACCAGGGCTCCCAATACAAAGCGGAGGCCTGGGACCATCTCGCATGTGACCTCACCAGTCTTACTGGCATCCTTGGACTGGTGAGCAGGTACAGCACCACTATGCCAACCTGAAGCATAGGAAGGGGGTGCTCTTGGACTAGTGGATCCAAGATGAATGGTCCCAGAATGCTCCAGTAGTGTGTAAATACCACTATCAAGTAATTTGTAGCAAATACTAGCCTGAGAATGTGATAGATATGCATAATGTATGTTTTCCCCCACTACAGCTGCAGCAAAGAGGGCTGTGAATGTGGATGCCCATGGTGACAGACTGCTCAGGCTGCACTGACAGGCTGGTGAGTACAAATCTATTTTGCAGTATTTTGTAAAAATAGCTAAGAAGGAGTACATTGCTTACTGTTAGTAATTATACTGTTACTGAGTGAACCGAATAAATAAAAAAAGTATGACTGATGAATATTGAAGTATAATAAAGACCTTTAAAAAACTGTTGTGTTTATTCTGGTATGTTGTTGTAGACATATATAGAATGTATACAGGTTCTTCACAGCAAAATATGGCTGTGACAGCATATATTAACTGAGGTGCATCTGTGAACAAGCTGTTAGGAGAAACCGTAAATGGTGTAGCTGTAAAATGAGATATAAATTAAATGTGAAATATACGCTGCACTAAGCTCATAGCCCTGAATAGTAATATGTCAAGTATCAATGTGTGTACCATGCAGCATTGCCTTGTGTTAACCTTTGCTTTCCAGGTTGTAGTAATCCAAATGAGTAATGCACAGTACGACTATCTGTCATGCATGTATCACAAAATTACAAGTTTAGACTGTCTAACCAAGAGGCTATTAGGCAGAAATCATTGAAACCAGGAACTGCAGTTCCCCAGTAGCTCAATGTGATGAGAAATAGCTTAGTTGTTACATTTGCACACCCAGACAAGGTTCAAATCCAGGGAGTGGTACTAAGATGTGTGCATATCTGCACACAAGAAATCAGTAAAAACAGTCCATTAGTGTTAACAGATATTTTCCCCACAGGTTTTACAGGTAAGTAAATGTTGCCAGTAGCTGTATGAAGGGTATACTAATAAACTGTGTACAGCTGTTCAATTGTCCCACCACATGCCTGCAAATGACAGCAGGGTAGGTACATACAATATGCACCCTTCCCGAATCATACCTCTCAACTGTACAGATATTCACTGAATGTCCAGATATTTGTCTCAGATTTGTGGTCCATTTTACATAAAGTAGTGGTGTCATGGCAAATCTGTGGCAAACCTTTATAAACTGAAGTTAGAAAATAATGATAGACATACAAGTGTCAGATGTCGTATCTATCAGAAAAGCCATGCGAATGCAAAACCTGCTTTTTATCAACTTTCTAAGTTTGTAAGAGCAATATCTAAAAGTTGTCAATATTTAGGGGCCTTTGTCCCACTCTTATGTATGGCTTTGTCCAGATCTCATTCTCTAAGAGGTTGAGAGCTATGTTTCTGATACATGTCTCTCAAGTATCATGCTGTCATGTCTGGACACAGATAGGAAACCAGTTGACGTATGCTTGTAGCACACTCACATAACAGCAGTTCAGGGTACCCCTCCTGTGCCAGATATGTAACCCTGACATGTATGAGTCCCCTCTAGTACCCAGAGTTGTCACAATTTGCCTGATACCATTCCAGGCTGACAGTTTAATAGGTATGTTTGCACTACAGAAGCTATGGCAATCGGCAGGTGTAAAATGAGGGCAGACCCATAGAGTATTGAGCAGTTCTGTTGTGGAAAATAGAAGCATAAACAGTTGTTAATGGATTTTCTGTCTCTCCCACCTCATCTGCATCAATAATTATTACTCATATACTATGGGTATGTTGTGCTCCAACCCAGTGTTGGGACTTCTGTTATATTATTGTTAATATGTTTGATTGCTTGCATGTTAACAGATCTTGTTCAAATACAATTGTTGGTGGCCTGTTGCTGTCAATGTTACTAGCATGCTGATGCATAATGTTGTTCCATTTATGCATGTGTTCTATTTGATATGCAACTGTTTCAAATCTGTTTTATGGGGTTAATTGGAACACCCATGCATGGAGTTATAACTAATCTTGAAATGTGTTGTTCATGACTAACCAACATATTTTGTAAAACTTCAACACTATAGCGCATTTGGGAAGGCAGACCTCAGTGGATCCACCTGTCCCACCTCATCTGGTTGTGTCATTGGGCCCCAGCACATCTGGGACCCAACCTAGATCTCCCTCATCTGCTGGTCCTGCACCACCTTTGGGTGGAACCACTGCAGCCCCCCCCTGGGAACAGGCATGGACAGGAGGCCATCATCTGCAGTCAAGGCCAGGGTTTGGTGAGCAGCACCCTTCAATCTAAGTTTGGAGAGCAGATGTGCCAGATTGAGGGCCATCTGGTGCACCTCGAGGGGCAGGCCACCCCTCCTGTCCAGCCCTCAGCACAGTCACCTTTGGGGCTGTGAAGGTGCAGTGGTGACTGCCCATGGGTGGGGAGCTCAGTCCCACTGTAACCATATGGGAACCCATGGGCTTCGGATTCCCAACCACCCTCCCTGTCAAATGTATTTAACCCCCTCATGTGTGTTATACCACCCCTGTCTTCTGTCTTGTCTGTCTTGTCTGTCTCCCTACCCAAGCTACCTCCCCGGATGTACCTACAATCCATCCCCAACATCCCACTCTCACCTTAAAAAAAAAGAAAAGGACATCTGTCCCAAAAAAATATCACCCCATACATAGCTGTCCATTTTGCACACATGTCAACTGGACACATGTAATCTGGTCCAATTGGCTTGACAACATGTTTCTGTTGTCCTCACCCCCCTCTCTCTGGGGTTTGAGTGTCCAAATTCACCTCCAAATTCTGTACAAATCCACAGCTGTTGCTGTATAAGAAATGGACAGCTATGGACCTTCCCTACACCCATCCTGCACATCCCTAGCTATCTTTCATATTGTTTTTCCCTCTGCATGCCCCTTTTTCACCACTTTCCTATCACCCCTTTTTCTTTTTTTTAAAGAAATTAGCATGGGTGTAAGCAGGAGTAAGCGAGTTTGTGTGATGTTAAGTGAAGCCAAAACAGATTAAGCAGCTGTACATTTAACCTTGTGTTGGCATAGCTTAACGTCAAGCAAACCCACTTACAACTGCTTAAAACTGCTTTAATCACTCTGTTTCCATCAGCCACTGTTCTGCCTAGCAACAAAATCATTAGCGCTGCCAAGTCTCGAATGCAGGGCCCTGTATACCATAGTCAGAGCAATGCACCACAACACCATCTGAGTCGCAAGGATTGTGGATGCTTTTTCAAGCATATCATGCAGTAGAGTCATTCAACAGTAGGGAGAAGATTCTGTAAAATCAGTCAGGTTTTGTATATATACATATACACATGTATATATGTATGGACATGCATATATATGGAAAAATATACACATAATATAAATATAGATATACATATATATATATATATATATATATATATATATATATATATATATATATATATATATATATATATAATTTGTGCTTATGAATGTTCAAAATTAACGAATGGCTATAAGGAAAAAAATAAATACTCAACAGACGATGAACTGATAATTAAGCTTTCATTCTTTATAGATAAAAAGAAGTTATGTACTTACCATAAAGTTCCATGTGAGTTGTTCACCTCGCCTTCAATCTCACTGATGGGTTTGGAGCCGATCCTCAGCTCCATCTCAGCCAGATGCTAAAGCTCGTGGTCTTCAAACAGCTCATGGCCTACTCCCTATCCCATGATGCAATAGAGCTTCCCTCAGATCTTGTTTGCCCAATCATACTGATAATTAAAGAATATAGGCATAGAAATAAGAATACTGTAGATAAGGACAAAGTATCACTGAGACTTGTTTAAACTTTCCGGCCCTCAAGACTTTAAAGGTAGGGGTTGGTGGGTGGGACATAAGAATGAAGTTGAGATGAACAACTCACATGGAACATTATGGTAAGTACATAACTTCTTTATGTGAAGTTGTTCTATCTTGCCTTCATTCTCACTGATGGGTCAGCATCCCAAGCACCATCTCCTTGGGTGGCTCATGGAAGTATATTCCTCAGAACCATAGAACCAAAGGAGGCCCTATCCCTGGAGGTCTTATCCAATTTGTAATGAGTGATAAAGGTATGAGGTGAGGACCATGTGGCTGCTGCACAAATGGTATCTATAGGCAGCCATGCCAGGAAAGCTGAAGATGTGGAAACTGACCTGGTTGAGTGGGCCTTGACTTTCTAATTTAATATCATCTGAGTAGAGTTGTATGTGAAAGAAATACAATCTGACAACCATTTTGACAAGGTAGTTTTTACCACCAGATTACCCTTCTTTAAATCTGAAAAGGAGACAAAAAGTTGATTCAACTTTCTGAAGTTCTTAGTCCTGTCTAAATAGAATCGAAGTTGTCTATGGATGTCGAGTTTGTGCAACATGTGTTCCATTTTGTTTGTATATTTGGGAAAAACACAGGTAATTCTATAGTCTGGTTGAGATTTGTTTCAGAACAAACATTTGGTAGGAATGAACTATTGGTTCTCAGTGTTACTCTATCATTATGAAAAATCAAGTATGGGGCTTTGATGGACAAGGCATGTAATTCTGAAATTCTTGTGCGGAAGTAATAGCTACTAGGAAAATGGTATTCCATGATAGATATTTCAAATCACAGGATTATGCAGGTTCAAAGGGGGGGGGGTAACATGATCCATGAGAGCACAAAATTGAGATTCCATGGAGCAGATGAGTTTCTAATAGGTGGTCTCAAGTGAATAGTACCATTAAGAAATGCTTTAGAAAGCCTATGTGACATGATGGGAGTCTGTTGATCACCAATATGAAAATTAGTGATTGCTACCAATTGAACTCTAAGGGTTGCTTCAGCCGCTCCTTCATGAAACAGTTTAGTCAGAAACTCTAGGATGGAAGAAATAGAAGCCATATATGGATCAACATTATTATCTGACACCCATATGGAAAATCTTTTCCACTTGCTAAGGTATCATTTCCTAATAGAAGATTTATGAGAAGAAATTAAAATGTTATGTGCTGCAGGTGATAAATTGTGGAACCTGGCTATTCATGGAACTGGAGCAGCCAAGCTGTCAATTTTAGGGTATGAATTTCAGGATGAAGAACCCATGATGAATGCATCAGAAGATCTGGAACTGGGTCCAGAATCCATGGTTCTTCCAGTAGATAATGCTGCAGAAAGGGGAACCAAATTTGACAAGGCCAGTAAGGGGCTATTAAATTAATGGTCCTTCCCAGAGTGCTGGCTTTCTGTAAGAATTTAGGTATCAGAGGAAATGGAGAAAGGCATAAATAAGTCCCGGGGGCCAACTGTGTACAAGTGCATCCCTTGGGACATCCCCCGAGTTGGAGATCAGGGCAAAGTAGTTGCTGCATTTGGCATTGGTGGGGGTTGCAAAGACGTTGCAGCAAGGCTGGCCCCATCTGTGGAATATTTTTTCCGCTACTTCTTCTTTCAGGGACCACTTGTGAAGAGACAGTATTGCTCTGCTCAACTTGTCTGCTATCACATTGGACCTCCCCAGGATGTGTGTTGCTATCAGAAAGCACTGGTTGGCTAATGCCCACTGCCATACTCTCAAGGCCTGTCGACATAAGGGGTATGATCTGGTTCCTCCCTGTTTGTTTATGTACCAGGCCACTGACATGTTGTCCATCTGTATTGCAATAGTCCCTAGAGGTAGAAAGTTTTGACAGGACTACAATGCTAGAAGTACCACTCTCATCTCTAGGACATCAATATGTAGATGAGTCTCGTGATTCTCCCACGTGCCTTGGGCTGTCATTCCCTGAAAATGTCCCCCCCCACCCTATCAGGGAGGCGTCCATGGTCACAGTGGCAACTGGGGGTGGAAGAACAAAGAGACATCCTATTGTCACTTGAGGAGAGGTCAGCCACCAAAGAAGATCCCTGTTGCATGACTTTATTATTATAATGTGGTGAAACATTGGAAGTTCCTGATAAGGCCATTGTGTGAAAACCAGCCATTGCAGTATCCACATGTGCATTCGGCCTAATGGAATGGCAATGATGGCTGCAGCCATGGTCCCCTAGTAATTTGAGCACTACTGAAACTGGGGCTCTCTCTATTCAATAACAAGAACTATACAACCCTAATAACACCAAAGGGCTGAATAAAATGCAATTTCAACTAACAGCAAAAATAGAAGTATTAATGCCCTAATTAAAAAAATGGGCTACTGATTAAGCAGAAAGGATACGGAGCAAAGTTATTTTAATTAACTAGTCACAATATCTATAAATAGGCCTAGAAATAAACAGCCTCAAGAAAAAAGAGAAAAAACACTCTAACTAATTATAACTTTCAAAAGAGACAAAGTGTCGCAAGTACTTAAGTCTAATCTAATAACTAATAACTATGAAAAACTTTTTTTTATATAGAAAAAATATCAAATATTTTCCAATAATGGCTAGAGCTGTTCAATGAACACCTGATCTGTTGCAGCAGCAAACAAGATCTGAGGGAAGCTTTATTGCATCATGGGATAAGGAGTAGGCCACAAGCTGTTTGAAGACCTCGAGCTTTAGCAACTGGCCAAGTTGGAGCCAAGGATCGGCTCTGAACCCATCAGTGAGAATGAAGGCGAGATAGAACAACTTCACATCAGAACTTCTTCAAAATACAAATCCAATGAGCTGTCAAACAATAATATAGAGATACAAGCCATGTGAGGACAGTAGTATATGTACAGTAACCAATAAGCTGTGTGTATCATTTTAAATATCACCAATAAACTAAGGAAATACATGAATATTCAGATATATGCAAAATAGTGTGATGAATATTCATTAGTCTAACCATCTAAGTGCACACCTAATATTGATGCTTTCATTCAAACCTGGAGCAGTTTCGGAATTCAAGTGCAACTGCCATTTAAGCTCTCTTAATTCTAGAAACAAGTCAGTGTTCCTAAATAAAGCATTTACCTATTCTAAAACAATGAAATTAAACTTTTCAAAATTGAGGCAAATTGAGCTGTGTTTGGCAAGTGCATTATTAGGGTTGTGGGCTCTAATAGCTCCCAAATGTTCTTTTATGCTGTCAGAAAGTCTACATAAGATTGCCCCTACATAAAAACTATTAAATGAAGTGCATATGAGAGCATAAACTACTGAAGATGAATGACAATTAAAATGTCTGGGCAAAGTAACAGTATATTTACAATGTGAAAAAGTAAAATCAGATCCTATATAAATATATGGGTTCATATTACATTATCGAAAGCCGAAAACATTGAATGCCACAATGTCGCACCCTATGCAGCGAACACTAAAAATAGGGAAGCTGCAGAACATAGAATTCCTTCCTAGGGAAAGAATTTGGTTGTCCGTTTCTGTGGCTTCACTATATTTAGCACTGAGGTGGAAAGTTATGGGGTTCAGGTAAGTGTGTGATTGTGTGGACATTAGGTTTAGGGCATGGGTTATGTGAGTTAGGGCGCTGGGTTAAGTGATTTAGGGTTAGGGTGCGGGTAAGATGAGTATGTGATAGTGACAGACCTTAGGGTTAGGGTTGGGTTAAGGTAACTGGATAGATAGTAGTGTTTGTATAGTTTAGTGCAGGGTTAGATGTATGATTTTAAGTGTAAGTGTGTGGATTGCTGTTTTTCTGGTGTGCCTGTGTTGTGTGAATGTGTTTCGGAATAGCAAATTTTTTCCCTGGGAAAAAATTCGCTATTCTGAATGTTCGAAATTGTGTGCTTTAGATTATTTAGGTTCAATTAAATGGTGCTCGGTGTTTTTGGCTTTCGATGACATGATATAAATGCAAATATATATGGGCATACAACACATCTGTTGTACCTGTGCATGTCAGTGAGCTTAGAGTTAATGTAAGATACATTAACTAAAACTGGGGGTCTATATTTTCAAGAAACTTATGCATATTCCTAGATCTCTTAAAAATAAAGGAAGGTGCAGTCCCTAAAGCAGTACCAACTTGTTGAGATTTTAAAAGAATATCCCAGTTTTGGTGATAATTTGTCTAATGTTCTGCATGTCCCTGGAGATATTCTATTGTAAAGGGCAAATTTGTCTAACCTTTTATTAGATTTGCGACTATATGCCAGAAAATTAAACTTAAAACTTTTAATGATTGACAAACCTGATGAATCTGAAATATGACACCGGGGATGATTTATTTTTCTCGTTGCACACTATTCGACCAAAGAGCCTGTACAACCCAGCACTTAATAACTCCATTAAAGTTTTTTTGAAAGTTTGTGAAAGGGACCTCAGAAAACTATGCAACTCTAACAATTCTAATAAATGTCATAACATCTCTTCTTTAGAAAGGACAGCACTGACAGAATTAACTAATGATAAAGCTCTACGCATCATGCGTACTGACAAAGGGACACGTTTAGTCCTTATGGAACAAAGTGACTCTATTAATATAATATAAAGTACTCTTAACAACAATGATTTTTTTCCAACTAGTTCATATCAAAGTAGTTAATAAACATTTTGCATCCACTGACATATCTTCAAAACAACTTGAAAAAGACAATGCCATTTCCCCTGATGAATACTTATTTATGTCAGTCAGCTCCCCTAACTTGGGTAAACTTTTTGTTATACCCAAAATTCACAAAGACCAAAAAAAAAAAAAAGATCCACCATTTAGGCATATTATATCTAACAGAAAAACAAAAACGAAAAAAATAGCTGGATTTCTTGATTCTATACTTAACCCACTGGTACAATCTACTCTTTATTATCTTAGACACTCATGGGCTTTTTTAAATGAAATTTATCAGAAAAAAGATCTTTTGTCCAATTGCACTTTTGTCACAATGGATATTGAAGCATTATATACAAATATTCTACATAAAGAAGGTCTAATGTTTTTTAAACTGTTTTTAACCAAGTATACTACATTTTCCACTACCAGGATTAACACTCTGTGTATACTAGTTAACATTGTGCTTAACAATAACTTTTTCTTCTTTAACAACAAGATCTATAAACAGATAAAAGGTGTAGCCATGGGGTCTAAGCTAGCTCCAGCATTTGCAAACCTGGTCCTTAGCACTTGGGAATTAGAACACCTGTCTTACCTATGCAATTTTCAACAAGCTATTTAGTACAAAAGTTACATAGATGATTTTTTTGCATGGAGAGATGATGATACCAGTCTTGATTATTTTAGTTCTGAAATGAGAATAAGTATAAGCTTTCTTAACTTAGTGGTTTCTAACAGAGGTCACTCATTCAATTTTCTAGGCACACAGGTTGATTTACTTCTCTCAGGTGAACTTCAATCCACAGTGCATAGAAAGGATACTTATAGAAATTATTTTTTAGACTTCACCAGTCAGCATCCTTTTTTTATGAAGAAAAACTTAGTAAAAGGCCAGATCATACACATTTCTAGATTGATTAGCCATGATGATGAGTTTTTTAAACAAGCCACTCTTCTTAAGAACATGTTTCACTCAAGGAACTATCCATACTATTTAGTTGATCAATTGTTTAATGAAGTAGCTGCTGACAGATATACAAAACACTTTCCTATTTTGAAATTTGGTTTTCAACCTACACCTAGAAATACTTTGAGTACAGATGAAACTTTGAGTTTGCCTTTACCTATCTCCGGGGACATGCAGAACATTAGACAAATTATCACTAATAATTAGGATATTCTTTTAGAATCTCAACACGTTGGTACTGCTTTAGGGACCACACCTTCCTTTATTTTTAAGAGATCTAGGAATATATGTATGTTGCTTGAAAATAGAGGGCCCCAGTTTTTAGTTAATGAACCTTACATTAACTCTAAGCCCACTGACATGTATAGGTGCAACACGTGCTGTATGCCCATATATTTATGTAGTATCTGATTTTACTTTTTCACATTGTAAATATACTGTTACTTTCTCCAGACATTTTAATTGTCATTCATCTTCAGTGGTTTATGCTGGCATATGCACTTCATGTAATATTTTTTATGTAGGGAAAACTTTACGTAGACTTTCTGACAGCATAAAAGAACATTTGGGAGCTATTAGAGCCCACAACCCTATCAATGCACTTAGGAAACACAGCTCAGTTTGCCTCACTTTTGAAAAGTTTCATTTCATTGTTTTAGAACAGGTATATGCTTTCTTTGGGAACACTGACTTGTTTCTAGAATTAAGAGAGCTTAAATGGCAGTTGCACTTGAATTCCAAAACTGCTCTAGGTTTGAATGAAAGCATCAGTATTAGGTGTGCACTTAGATGGTTAGACTGATGAATATTCATCACACTATTTTGCATATATCTGAATATTCATGCATTCCTTAGTTCATTGGTGATATTTAAAATGATACACACAGCTTATTGGTTACTGTACATATACTACTGTCCTCACATGGCTTGTATCTCTATATTGTTGTTTGACAGCTCATTGGATTTATATTCTGAAGAAGTTCTGTTATCTATAAAGAATGAAAGCTTAATTATCAGTTCATCGTCTGTTGACTATTTATTTTTTTTCCTTATAGCCGTTTGTTAATTTTGAGCATTCATAAGCACAAAGTTTTTTTTATATGAATTTTTTCTCATTTTTATGGTTTTATTAGTCTATATATATATATATATATATATATATATATATATATATATATATATATATATATATGTATATGGTTTGCTATCAATATCTTAAAATTCACAATAAAAATTATACTAAATACCGAAGTCATTAACTGAATCTACAACTACCCGAACGGCCCTATTATCAAAAAACAGCCGTTAATGCCGGAAATGTCAACAATGACATTTTACGGCATTAACAACAATGCCACCCTTACCTCAACTCCCTAATCCCTACACCTAACTTCCAGAGCATGCAGGGGTCAAGCCCCCCTGCACCCCCTTGTGGGGGGCTGTACCCCCACACCCCCTAAGTTATTATTCCAACTCCAAGATCGCACTACAGTGAGGAAAGGGATGTATTTCCCTAACTGCACTGTACCACGATCCCTTTACATGAGCGAACGTTATATTTGCGAGTGCACAGTCCATTAGCAATTACGCCATTTGCTCACGTAACCTGCCGAAATATGAAGTATTCGAACATCTGTTCAATAGTAAACCTATATATATATATATATATATATATATATATACTCATAACATGTAGAATAACCATACCTCACCAACCTCTTTGTGCAAGAAATCTGGCCAAAGGCTGTCCAAATGGGGGCAGGGGTTCAATGGGCCAAAACTAGTAACATATATTAAATATTGCTCTTATAAATGTGGAATATTGCCAGAGTGATAAGGTTTGTTTCAGCATACATGTTCTGAAGGATGTGAGTTCTGAAACTCAAATGTATGTCATCATTTACTGACAGAAATCCTCAGATTATCGCAGTGATTTACCAGGGAATTAAAAATAATGAATCTGTGGAACAAACCAGAAATATGAGCAATAAACCTGGACATTCTGAAACAATCCGGACAGTCGAGGTAGGCTCAGAACCCCTTAGTTCAATGAATCTGGGCTAAGCTTGACAAGGTGGGGAGAGAAAGCCATAAAGATAGGGGCATATCTGAAATACTGTAGTAGATAGCACATATATTGACTGAAATAGCACAAGTCCAGCACTCAATTACTTCTCACTAGTTAGTGACTTAAATCTTCACATCATTCCACTGATGTGTCAGAAATACACAACGCTTATGGAGGCCAGGCAACAGTACATCCTTCAAATATCTGGACATAACATCACATTAGGGAAACTACACTCAGCTGCTAAGCATGTCACCAAGCACTGTCCAAACTACAGTCAGACTGACACAACACTAACCCAAATCCGCTATGGGGAATTACACATGCATTTGGAGTATTTCTCCCTGGGCCTCCACTGAAAAAAGGCTCTGTGGAACCTAGTCGGACTTTCCCAGTCAACAAATGTTAATGTTAATAAATAAATAATAAATAAATAAATAAATTTGCAAATATATCAGGCACTACAAGGATGCAACAGCACTGAAAAACAGACACCAATGTGAAAGTGCATACCCACAACCAATTTCACCATAGTCACAGTGACATACCGATAAGCCAAAGAAAGAGTACAGTATAAGGTCTGTGTGAACAAAAACATCTCACATGTTTGCCACTCACACACTATCCCTAGATATACTGGCCCAATTCACAGTGTAGTATGACGCCTGACTGTGGTATGGGATATGTCTCAGTCTGCCCCTACAAACATATACAGTTGATAGACCACGAGAAACTGGAGCAGCATGCACAGACAGATAGAAAAGGAGCCATAACACATACATCTACCCCACTCCCTACACAGGCCAAATAACATTGACACACTACACTGCTACACAATCCTGACAGTCTGTCAACAATTGCCAGAAATACACAGACCTCTCAACTGTTCATAGTCCCTCAGAATGTCCAGGCTTTGTCCTCATATAAAAGGCCTCTTACACATAACATGTCTGGAATTCTGATACATCACTGGGATGGTATCAGGAATGAATGCACTAAATAATGATATACCCTAGCTATCAACCTCTTACTGCATGACATCTGGACAAAGCGTGACATATTTCGGGGACAGAGGCCCAAAATAGGGGCATATGTGAAATACTGGTATTATAAACTGAGACAGTTGCTGGTGTAAGAGGGTTTGTTGTAACATATCTTTTCTGAAGGACATGAAGTCAGAAACACAAATGGATGGTACCATTTACTGACTGCAATCCCCACAGTATGCTACTGATTTTCCAAAGACAAAAAAAAGTCTGAAGAACACACCAAACACAAGAGTCCAGAATCTGGCCATTCTGCAGATAGTCCTACAGTTGCAAGTTATGTCAACCACATAACACTGTCAGACTGAAAATTATGCAGAAAAGCTATGTCCACACAAACCCTGTTAAACTAGCATTAATTCAACTGCATAACGGCAATACTTACATTCTGTCCCTATGTCTGGAACATTCTCCCCAAGTTTGTTGGCTGTCTCCACAGTTTTCATTGTAAGAGGTATTTCCAACTACCCTTTGTGATGCTGTTGTTCACACACCGCCATGAAGTCCTCCTCACAGGCAAGGAAAAGGGGCAATGCCCACATGAAGTACTCAGTTATATGAGTGTGTTCATAGGTTCATAGGTAAGTACTAGGCTATCGGCCCTGGGGCCTATACAAGCCCAGCCAAAAAGGTACCCTGGCTTTTGCCACCCAAGAAAATAATTTTCCTGTGCCACTGTTGAGCAGAGCCACAGAGGTGATCCCAAGGGTGAATTTCCTATTTCCCATCCAATCATCAAGATTTTTCTTGAAGAGTGCTAATGAGGAGCTTTGTTTGATATAGATAGGTAGTTTATTCCAGAGTATGGGAAGTATCTGGGACAGGAATCTATCCCTCCGGCATGTTCTGTTTATTGTGGTGACAAGGTTTAGGTCCCTAGAGCTTGTAGCTCGGAGGGATTGGGATTTCTTTAAGTGGAGCATGTCCAGCAGCTCTGGGTTTGACATAACTTTGTATGTTAGGCAGAGATCACCTCTGAGTAGGCGATATGCAACGGAGTAAAGCTGGAGTTTTTTGAGACGGTCAGCGTAGAGCATCTGTTTGAGGCTGGTAATCCTCTTTGTGAGGTATTTATGGGGCCTTTCCAGTTGTTGGACATGTCTTGTGAGGTACATACCAAAAGGGGCGTTGTACTCTATAATGGGTCTAATGAGTGATGAGTAGAGGAAAACAATGACCTCTTTTTTCCTGGATGAGAAACCTTTTGTGATGAGGTGTGCCACATAGAAGGATTTCCTGACTACTGTGGAGATGTGATTATCAAAGGAGCGACTACTATTCACCTGTGTCCCAAGGTTTCTTATCACACTTTCTGTGTTAAGTAGACTAACTCCTATGTGGTAGTTCATGGGTACAGAGTTTTTACCAAAGGTGATGACAATGCACTTTTTGGCATTGGGCCATGGCTTTGACTCCAGGCATCTGTCTCAGTGAGACCCTTTTGTAGGATGTCCACATCGTTAGGAGTTTCAACTAGGAGCCTAGTTTGCAGTCATCTGTGAACCTCATTAGCCAAAGACCCTCTGTGTTAGCCTGTACTTCAGAGAAGTAGATACCAAACAGGAGAGGACCCAGGACTGAACCCTGTGGTACTCCACTTGTCACTGGTCTGAAGTCGGATTTGGAGTCTGCTACTTTCACAGTGTGGGTTCTGTCAGTGAGCCAGTTGGTAACCCATCTTGTGACACAGGGATTTATACCTAGTTTAGTGAGTTTATCTATAATTCCAGAGTGGGAGAAGGCATCAAAAGCCTTGGCAAGATCTAGATAGGCTGTGTGAACCACCTTACCCTTGTCTACTGCTTTGGTGACTGCTTCAAAGAAGTCTATCAGGTTTAGGAGACATGATCTGCCTTTTACAAACCCAAACTGGGTGGGATCCAGAGTTTGGAGATTACCAATGTCTTTGTTTATAAGTTCCATGATGATAAGTTCCATGGCCTTGCAGACCAGGCTCGTCAGGCTAATGGGACGGTAGTTCCCGGGGTCCATTGTGGCTCCCCCCTTGTGGAGTGGGATAACCGTTGCTGTGCACCATTCAGCAGGCACAAAGCCTGAGGTGAGGCTATGACTGAACATAGTATTTAGGTGG
Source organism: Protopterus annectens (assembly GCF_019279795.1). Lineage (NCBI taxonomy): Eukaryota > Metazoa > Chordata > Ceratodontiformes > Protopteridae > Protopterus > Protopterus annectens. The sequence continues at coordinate 955,998,895 of NC_056745.1, forward strand.
GGTGCCAGTTCGTTCTGTACTTCATGTAGAACGCAGCCTGGGATGTTGTCTGGTCCCATGGATGCTGTGTTCTTGGCTTTGGAGAGTGTGGTTTTTACCTGTGCAGCCATGATTACAGGAGCTTTGCATTCTTCCGGTATAGAGATGGGCTATTTAGGGGGTGAGAGGGGGGGGTAAAGTTAGCACTGAACCTATCTACCAGGATGTTGGCAATATCAGTTGGGTCTGTATATTTAGTGCCATTGTGCTGTAACTCAGAGCAGATCTGAGTGTTGCCATTCAGATTCTTGACATAGCTATAGAATGCTTTGTGGTTGTCTTTAGAATCAGTGGTGATTTAGTTTTTGTAACTAGCTTTGGAGGATTTTATCAGGGATCGCAGCTTCTTACTGAGGCTGACCAGGGAGCTCCTCCACTCGTGGGATTTTACTCTCTTTTGCAAGAGTTTCTTCCTTCTGTTGTACAGTTTGTTTATGGCAGGGGACCACCAGATTGGCTTCCTTTTTTTGGAGGATAGCATCTTGGTTCTGTTTGGGATAGCACGATCCATGCACTCATGTAAGTGCTTATAAAGTGCAATTGTGTAGGATTCAGTAGTCGTAACTGTATTGTCCATCTGCATGGCTGTCACGAAGTTCACCACTTCTGTCTTAAGAAGCATGAAGTTGGCTTTGGAGAAATTTTTTATTATGGTTTCCTTAATGGGGGGTGGAGGCAGGACGTGGATATCTAGGGTAATTAGCTTATGGTCGGATCGGACCAATGAGGCATTGACTTCAGATGTGGAACACTGGTCACTCATATTGGTAATGACTAGATCTAGGATACTGTTGCCCCTGGTGGGGGTGTGGATAAGTTGATCCAGGGCATTGGAGTTTATGAATTCCAGAAAGCGTTGAGCAAAGGAGTTGGTACATGAGTAGTTTTCCCAGTTAATGGTGGGGTAGTTGAAATCGCCCATTATTAGGGTATTTGGTTGAACCCTGATATTTTCCAGTACATCAAGAAAAGAGGAGTGGGAATCCTGGGGCATGGTGGGTGATCTGTAGCAAGCTACAATTTGGATTGCAGTTTTGCCCAGAGTTAGTTGCACTTGGATAACCTCGGCTGCATTATGCTGAGCAACTAGCCTGGAGGTGTGGATATCCTTAATGAATATGGATACACCTCCACCTTTGGTGTTCCGGTCCAGGTTACATGGCCGAAAAATGTGGTATGAGTTATAGCTAGGTAGTGCAGGGGTGTTCTCTGGAGCCTTGAACCAGGTCTCAGTCACTGCACAGATATCGATGTTCTCCATTTTAAGGAGTGCCTCGAGTGAGTACATTTTGAGATTTAGACTTTTCGCACTGAGTAGCATCACTCTCAGTTTTTGCTTGCCTGTTCCTGTTACGGTGGTGAATTTGTCATTTGAACCTTGCCTAAAAAAGGCATTATAGGGGCGGCAAGAACCTTAGCCAGTATCCGGAATCCCAGGGGTGACGGGTGCAGGCCATCTCTGGCAAAGCATCGTGGTCTGTCGACCATGTCATCCCAGGCAGACAGATACTGGATCCCTTTAGAATGGCACCAGAAGCTTAGCCAGTTGTTGAAGTCAATCATTTTGTCCTTGTACTGCGGCATCATTCTGGGTGATGGCAGAATGCTACTCAGGGCTAGGGTCATACCTGCCTGGGCTACAAGATCGGAGAGCTCTTCCATGTCTCTTTTCAAGTAGTCCAGGGAGGTACCATACCATGTTGCCATGCCATTGGCTATAAGAATAACACCACCACTGTTCTGCATGCAATTAGCAAGTGGGAGACACCAATTGATGCACAGGCCATCAGCTGCTCATGAGCATTACCTATAAAAGGCAAGCTGCTGCCTATGCAAAACAGATGTATACCCTACATCTGGGGGAGAGAGAGGGAGAGACAGAGACAGACAGACAAAGAAACGACAACAACACATATTGGAATCAAACCAACCATACTTGGAAAAAAAGATATGTCAAACAAGTAAGCATGTAATGGAATGCAGTAAGGGTATGTAATAATGGGAAATAGGAAGTTCAACAAATATGTCTCAACAAGACTTGCTGTACTGATATATTGCTGATCAGAACCTATGGCCATAGCATCTGGGTCTGTCTGCAGTGACATAGATCACAGCTCAGGCCCCTGAGTCACCCCAGGACAGGATGGCTCAAATATGACTACTACTGGAGTGTGTTTGTTGAACAATACTGACTCTGACACTGTTAGGCCAGCTACTGGGATGTCGTAGATATCCATATCTTAATTGTGAATACAACTATTATGTAGATGTTTGTCTCAGAAATGTGAGAGACCTCTACAGGGTATTTGCATAGTGAAATATTGTTGCAGATGTATGTGTTGAACTGCATGTGATATACTGAGCTCATACCATTCAACTGTCCAGTGTTATACACACTGACCATATGTGTGCCTCATATTTGTAGTCATTTACTCATAGAGTTGTGTTATGTCTGGCAAATCATTGGCAACCTGCGAAGACTGCCATTCCAACATTTCCTTCTCTTACTTTTGGCTGTTCCCATTCGGGGTCACCAGAGCAGATCATCTGTCTCCATTTCTTCCTGTCCTTTGCATCTTGTTCTGTCACACCAACCACCTGCATATTCTCTATCACCACATCCATACACCTTATCTTAGGCCTTCCTCTTTCCTTCTTACTTGACAGCTTCATCCTTACCATCCTTTTCCCAATAAATTCAGCATCCCTCCTCAACACATGTTCAAACCAACATAATCCCACTACTCTCTTGCTTTGTCTCCAAACCATCCAACCTGGGCAGACCCTCTAACATACATATTCCTAATCCTGTCCACCATTGTCACACCCAGTGCAAATCTTAACATCTTTAACTCTGACACATCCAGCTCTGACTCCTACTTTTTTGTCAATGCCACTGTCTCCAACCCATTTAATATAGCTGGTCTCACTACCATCTTGTAAACCTTCCCCCTCACTCTTAATGGTACTCGTCTGTCACAAATCACTCATGGCACTCTTCTCCACCCTCCCCATCCTGCCTGTACTCTCTTCTTCACCTCTCCCCCGCACTCGTTATTATTCTGAACTATTGATCCCAAGTATTTAAACTCATCCACCTTTGCAAACTCTACTCCCTGCATCCTCACCATTCCTCTATCCCCCCTCCCATTCACACACACATATATTCTGTCTTAGTCCTGCTGACCATCATTCCTCCCCTCTCTGGAGCATATCTCCACCTATCTAGGGTCTCCTCATCCTGTACCCTACTCTCACTACAGATCACAATCTCATCTGCAAACATTACAGTCAACGTGGACTCCTGTCTGATCTTATCTGTCAACCTGTCCATCACCACTGCAAATAAGAAAGGGCTCAGAGCCGATCCCTGATGTAATCCCACCTCCATCTTAAATGCACCTGTCAGTCCCACTGCAGAACTCACCGCTGTCACACTACCCTTGTATATATCCTGTAGCACTCTTACAGATTCCCCCACCACTCCTAACTTCCTCATACAATGCCACAACTCCTCTCTAGGCACCCTGTCATATGCTTTCTCTAAGTCCACAAAGACACAACACAACTCCTTCCAACCTTCTCCATACTTCTCTATCAACACTCTCAGAATAAATATCGCATGTGTACTGCTCTTTCCTGGCATGAAACCATACTGCTGATCACTAATCCTCACCTCCCTTCTTAACTTAGCTTCCCCTACTCTTTCCCATAACTTCATGCTGTGACTGATCAATTGTATCCATCTGTTGTTACTACAGCTCTGCACATCACCCTTATTCTTATAATCAGTACCCAAACACTTTTTCCTCCACTCCTCACACAACCTTTCACTTCTCAAGATTACATTAAACAATCTGGTTAAAAAGAACACTGCCATTTCTCCTAAATACTTCCATGCTTCCACGGGTATATCATCTGGACCAACAGCCTTTCCATTCTTAATGCACTTCATAGCTATCCTTACTTCCTCTTTGCTAATCTGTTGCACTTCCTGATTCACCATGCCCACATCATTCAAACTTTTCTCTCTCTCATTCTCTTCATTCAACAGCCCCTCAAAGTACTATTTCCATCTGCTCAACGCACTCGCCTCACTTGTGAGTATGTTTCTCTCATTATCCTTTATCACCCTTATCTGCTGCACATCCTTCCTATCTCAGTCCCTCTGTCTAGCCACTCAGTACAGGTCTTATTCTCCATCCTTAGTGTCCAGCCTTTCATACAACCCTTCATATGCCTCATCCTTAGCTTTTGCCACCTCTCTCTTTGCCATACACCTCATCTCCTTCTACTCCTTTCTACTTTCTTCATCTCTCTCTGACAATCCCACTTCTTCACCAACCTCTTTCTCTGTATACTGTCCTGTACTTCCTCATTCCACCACCAGGTTTCCTTGTCCTTCTTCCTCTGTCCAGATGTCACACCAAACACTTTTCTAGTTGTCTCTCTTACTAGCTCTGCTGTAGTTACCCAGATATTCAGTAATTCTTCACTGCCACCCACTGCCTGTCTTAACTCTTCCCTGAACTGAACCTCACAATCACCCTTTTTGTTTACAGCATTTGATCCTGGGTGCTGCCTTCACACTCCTCCTCCTCCTCTTCTTGATTGCCAACATCATCCCACAGACCTACATTCCATGCTACCTAACTACACTTTCCCCTGTCACCACTTTAGAATCTCCAATCTCCTTCAAACAGGCCCTCCCGCATAGGAGATAATCCACCTGTATGCATCTTCCTCCACTCTTGTATGTCACCCTATGCTCCTCTGTCTTATTAAAATATATAATCACCACAGCCATGTCCATCCTTTTTGCAAACTCCACCACCATCTCACCTTCTGCATTCCTTTGCTTAACACCATACTTACCCATCAGTTCTGCATCCCCTCTGTTCCCATCACCAACATGCCTATTGAAATCTTCTCCAATCACCACTCTCTCACCCTTGGGTACAGTCATCACCACTTCATCCAACTCACTCCAAAATGTTTCTGTTTCATCCATAGCACACACAACGTGCGGACCATATACACTAACAACAGTCATCATTACACCATCAATTCCCAGCTACATAAACATTGCTCTATCCAACACTCTTTTCAACTCCAAAAACACTCTTGGCTTACTGTTCCTTCAAGATAACCCCTACACCATTCCTCCTCCCATCCACACCATGATAGAACTATTTGGACCCGACTCCAATACACATTGCCTTACCTCACTTCCATCTGGTCTCTTGAACACACAATATATCAACCTTCCTTCTGTCCATCATATCAGCTAGCTTTGTTCCCATACCAGTCATACTGCCAACATTAAAATTTCCTACGCTCACTACTACACTCCTAGCCTTTCTCCTCTCTTCCTGCCATATGAGCATCAGACATCCTCCAGGGTATGTCTGTGAATGCAAAGGCTACTGTGCTATCAAATGACTTAAGTGTGTTACAGCAATATTAAGAAAGTGTAACTAATTTTGCGCTATCACCCCTCCATGTATGTGTGGCGTCTTCCAGATGTCCTGCTCTAACAGGTTGATAGGAATGACTGAGCAGCAAGAGTGTAAATACAGTGTGCCATACTGACATAGAACAGAAATGTATATTAAATATTACCTATGCACATGTCTGTATGAGTAGGTGTACCTGGCTGCCTCATAACAACAGACATGGGATGCAAAATGTCAGGTAAATAAACTGTACATGTTGTACATGTGTGCAATCTCAGTTTCTGTGCATCCAACAGAGTTAGATTTTTACAGCTACTGGTTGTTGCATTCCCCTGACACAGACACGGGTACTAGAATAAGCATGATTATCAGGATGAAACTGGAGAGGTGTCCAACTGTTATAACCTTGTGTCCATGCCTACTACAAGCAGTTTTATGACCACTGACATAGCTGTATGGACTCAGCAATACTTTACCTGTAAAACCTGTCTCCCCCAAAGTAGAGTAATCCCCTTTGCTGGACAGCAGCAATACACAAACCACATAATTGGTCACTATACTGGCTGTACAGGGCAAAGTAGGAGCAGCACTAACTTGGCAGCAAGTCAACCTTTGTCTGAATGAGCATATAAGGTCACAGTAAGGCTAACTATGAGTACAAATTGGATGCATCCACCAATGACAATCACAAGACCATCTTCATGTATGTCTGCAATCTCAGAAGCAACAACCCAACCCACCCTGTATTGGTGGTCAATCACACCACATACACACACCATAGCTATAGCCAACTTGCTGCAGACAGGTTTAGGGCAAACATCACCCCCTTTGGCTCACCATCAGTATAGGTGGATATGCATAGCACCCGCACCCCTCCCCTCATCATCAAAGAGCAGATGCATACTGCCTAATCAAAGTCAACAAAAGCAAGTCTCCATGGGACCTGATAACATTCCTGTCTGCATCCTACATTAACTCAGGCATATGCTTCCAGCTCCATTACACATTGCATGCAGGCAAAGCCTGAACACCATTTACATCCCATCTGCAAGGAAGATATCCACTGTTATCTCTCTACACAAACATGAATGATGAATGGTGGTTTATGCAATGTACTGGCCCTCATTGGGTGGAACATGACACATCAGGACCAGGAGTGTAATGCAGGTTCATAATGTGCTGATAGATGACAGGGGTATGATGTGGTTGTAGGTGGTGGCTAATGATAGGCAATATTGATGTGCTGGCTCTGTAAATAACTCTTCGCAATGTCTGATGTCCTGTGATGTGTTTCCCTGTTTATATCTTCCAATTGGCATGCAGCATCAGCCAGCATACACTGCAGAGGAGAATGCAGCTATCGCTGATGCAATGATACAGCACCATGTGGTACTGTTCAGCAGGAGCTGACAAAATCTGCTGGAGCGGACTGCCCTGTGGGATGACCTTGTCCACGGAGTGAACACCTTGGGCCACCATGGCCGCAGATATGATCAGGTCAGGCATCGGGCAACTGACCTGATATGTCGTGCCCAGCAAGAAGCTTCTGCTGTGGCCAGGGACCTTACTGCTACAGGTGGTGGTCCAGCCACACAGGTCCCACTTATGGCAACAGAGGAGCTCCTTACCAACCTTGGGGAAGCCCCCACACAACAGCCATCACATAAAACACCAGTCATGGAGGTGGGTGGCACCCAGGCAACAGGGGAGGAGTGTCCAGATAAGGCCACAGTGCACATCAATTTAATCAAGTAACAGTCATACTGTCATCTATAGAGTATCTAGAGACATATGTCAGTTAAAACTGCATTTGTGGGTGGGGTTTAGTAATGCACACCAGTGCACATCTATGGTGAGGGACAGCAAATTGTGTACTATCATAGATTGTACCGTACCTGTGCAGAAACTCAGCATTCATCTTGTACCAATCTCAAATGTGAGTCTGCTGACAATACCTCTCCCCCACAACTACATAGGTCCCTCTGGTCTGCATGTGGGACAGCAGCCTGAAACTGGTGAGTATGGGATTTTCCTGTTGTGGCTCACCAGTACTCAAGGCATGTTAAGGTCATGCATGTGACCATGCACACAACTGTTACTCTCAGCCATTTTGCAATATCTGCATGTTCACTTGTGGTGGGGTTAACTGCATTGCATCAAAGTTGTCATCACAGGGGCCTATTTTCAGGAGATGTCACATTTCTGTAGCATACCTCACAACCTGTCATTGCAAGAAATATGGACAAAGACTGACAAAATGGGGGAGACGAAGGCCCAAAACTAGGGACATATTTAATAAATTAGTGTTATACAGTGCATATAAATGGTGTACACACACCTGTTAGAATGCCATGTATTTGTGATATACAAAAATGAGAGCACAATAAAACATTTCCAAACCCTACTAACCTTTCAATGTGACCTATAACCTGTAAAATTCAGTTGTAAAACAAACAAATCTGTTAGGGGAACAATTATGACACATAAAAAAACTTACAAGAAGCTTGATGTATATGTGTGCACAGGCTGAACCTAATACTGTGTTGAAGCAGCTTTTGATATTATTTCAGCATTACGTCTTCTTGGGTACACACCTGCCATTAATTACAGAGACTCTTTGATTAACAGCAAATAATGGTCAGCTGTCCTACCAGGATTATCCTAAATTTACTCAGTTGCCTGCTACAGCAACAACCATAGTTTGCATATAGCTTACGAAGCAGCAAAGGGATCTCATTTGTGAAAGGTATCAGCCCAGAGAAGGATACACACACATTTCCACAGTATTGCATATATCATGGAACACAGTGAAGACAGTCATCAAATGGTGGTTGAAATATGGTGTAACACTGACATTGCAAAGAACTGGACATCCCTCCAAATTTGTGGAAAAGACAAGAACCAAACTGGTCAGGGAGGCTGCCAGGAGACCTACAGCAAGATTACAGGAGTTGCAGGAATCACTGGCAAGTACCAGTTGTGTACTACATGTGAAAACAATCTCCCATATTCTCCACATGTCTGGCCTATGGGGTAGGTTTGGAAGATGGAAGCCTTCTCACACACAGAACAACATCCAGGTCTGTTGAAATTCTCAAGAACAATACATCAGGTCTCCCAAAAGCATGTGGGAAAATGTGTTATGGTGTAATGAGACCAAAGTTGCACTTTTGGCCACAATACCAAAATGTTTGTTTGGCACAAAAACAACACTGTGCATCACCAAAAGAACACCATCCCCATGGTGAAGCATGGTGATGGCAGTGTCCTTCTTTGGGGCTGCTGTTCATAAGCTGGAAGTGGTCTTTTATCCATGGTGGAGGGGATTAGAAACTGTTCTAAATACCAGTCCCTTTTGGCACCAAATCTTCATGTGTCTGCTAGAAAATGCCATACATCAAAATCCATAAAAGAATGTTTTCACCAGAAGACAATTGATGCTTTGGAATGGACCAGCCGCAGTCCACACATATATCCAATAAAGAATCTGTGGGGTGCCCTAAAGAGGCCTGTGCAGAAGTGATGCCCTCACAATCTGACAGAGTTGGAGGCCTTCTGCAAGGGAGAGTGTACAAATATTGCTAAGTTGAGATGTGCCATGCTGATGGACACCTTCCCAAGAGGACTGACTGCTGTTATGAAATCAAAAGATGCTTTAACAAAGTATTAGTTTAAGGGTGTGAACAGTCATGCAACCAGCCTATTGTACATATGTCAACTTCTACATGTTACCCCTAATCAATGTGTTTGTTCTTCAGTTGGATTGCACAGTTTATAGGTCACATTAAAGGTGGGAAATGTTATCACATGATTTCTGTGGTCTCGTTATATATCAGACAAACCTGGGATGTTAACAGGTGTGTCTACATATATAATATCCACTGTAAGCTTAGAAGGTTGTTAGTGTAACTAGTTATGTTGTAACATACATGTACTGTAGGTTTTGAAGTGTGATACTCAAAAGATGCATTAATTAGTGACACCAGTCCTCATATCATCCAGTAATGTGTTAGACAAACACAGGATTTATGACGGACAGACCAGAAATATGAGCCACACATGTAGACATTCAGCAACACTCTGCACAGTTGAGAGGTATGTTCTGTAGGAGTTGCCACTGTGCTATACAGGTGAACGGCAATTATGTGTACATGGGTGCAGTGTGTGCTACTTGAAGGCCCATCACCTACAAACACTACTCACATATCACAGAAGTGTATATAACATGAAGTGGTAAGGGCTGCTCTGCATGATGTTGAGGGCCTGCCCAGGGTGTGTATGCAGTGGTCTGACTGTGTTGTGAATGTCACTAGTTGGCTATTGTGATATCTGTGTAATGCCTGTCTGCCACCTCACCTGTATGTGTATGCATTCGTGTGTGTGCGTGTGTAGCAGCAAACGGTATAGTGCAGGTATTAATTTACATATGTTGTCTTTCCCCCAGGGTGGTCATAATGGTCGTGGTCCCTCCTGCTCAGTATCTGATGTCAGTGCCTCTGCAGACTCTGGCAATGATGATGGTCATATTCAGGCACAGATGGTGTTGTCAGGGGCTGAATCTGTGCCATCGGTTGGCATCCCACAGTCATCCACAATGTCCCCGCACACAGTCACAATGTCCACACATGCCCCATCCCCAGCAGCCACAGATGATGGACAGTTGGCAGGTGGTGGCATGGAACAGGCTAGTGTGGTGACTATGGCAGGTGTGAGTGTAGACACTGGCCATAGCCAGAGTGCAGGTGAGGTTCCACACAGGTGGATGGACAGGGGTGCTCGAAGGAGATTTGCTGCTCATTAAGCCGCTGTCACAAGTGCCACAACAGATGTCACCAGATGCATGTTTCAGGCTGTCATGGATGCACAGGCACATAGTGAATGCAACACCAGACAAATGCTCAGGGTGGTGGATGTAACTCTTCTTGATTTAAATGGCAACATACGTGACCTTGTTGAGGACACACACCAAAATACTGAGGTCATGAAGAGATGGTAAGGTGAGACCTTGGCATTCCTCGACTGGAACATGTCTGTGCTACAGTGTGTGGTGGGAGATGGGCATCAGCCATGAGGAAGTAGGTCAGCACCAACATCAGCTGAGACTCTACGGGGCCATGCACCTTCACACTCCTGTAGTGGCAGTGACACCAGCACTATTGAAGGCAGGTTGTTGTACAGATCATAATGGAGCAGGCCATGGGCATGTGATCCTGGCTGTTCCAGTCAAGGACATGGATCCAGCAGACAGCAGTCACCATTAGGAAGCAATATTGCATCTGACCTTGGGCCTGGTGGTGACAGTGAGACCCCTGGCAGGACCCAGTTCCCATGTCCATGGCTGGAGACAGTGAACTGGACACCCTGCCATGTACGGTCCACAACTGTCCAATATACCCCTGTGTATGGCAGCCACATGGCATGACTGTGCGCGCACACACACACACACACACACACACACACACACACACACACACATGGATGTCAACCATATGGCCAGGCCTAGGCCTCTGGCAAACCCACACCATACCCTGTGCATATGATGATACCTGTGCCACATCCCTGTCATCCATACCATCGATGCAGGGACATGCTAATATGGGTCTAATGCACAGGGTGAATATATACTGTGTAGCTATTTAATACTTTCTAAGGTGCTGTCTCCTTGCATTTGTTATAGGTACACATAAATGTGTATGTAACTTATTAGCCGTGATGCATTATTGCTGTTAGTACCACTGACTGAATGTAGTCTGACATGCTGTATTCTGTGTTCCAGGTGTCTGTGTGTCTGCAGGCTGTGGCCCTGCAGACATTATCAACATGAAGTATGCCACAGTGGAAATAGACCAACCATTTCATAGCCAAGGTACAGTTTATACATACATTTACTAGGTGTGTATGCATGCAATGGTGTGTGATGGACACTGTTGTCAGACAGCGTGACCTGGTGTACATACCCCTTGTCACAGACAGGTAGCCTGCAGACATGTCACCTCAGTGTTGTGTAGTACCACAGGCTCATACATATGGAACAGGTTACTGGAGTACTGTCAGTAGGTCCCTTACAAGCTCAACCATTAGATTGTCTGCAACAGATTCATATGCCAGCACCTGTTGCCCCTGCCATTTCTTTCTCATACACTCAACCCTGATGCAGTTGGTGAGGGCATGCATGGTACTGTGTATGACAGGTTTGTGGTATGTATTTTTGAGTTCACAGGGTGTAACAGGGAGTCAAAGTGGTATATCCTTTGCATACACACAGTAAAGACTTACACAGGGGATGTGCATACAGTAGCACAAATACAGTTGGCAATGGACAGATTCATAAACCTACGTATCAACTTTAATGTACTATAATGCTACAAACACATGACATGCCCCACATAAATTATATGCATGGGACATAACCCACTACCTCTTACAACACATAATGCTGTGAATGCCTTCATGGATGGTGAGATAACCCACCGAAAATAGCAACTGGAGTCATCTATTGCTCCTATAAGCCTGTACAAGTGATAGGGTAACAGACATTATATCAGCATGATGTTTCAGTCAGGTATGATATCTGATGCCTGCATGTGTGTCAGTACACTAACTGTGACCTATTTGGCAACAATATCACATGCATGGCCATTGTTAGGGGACACAGACCACATATGGGTTGCAAACATCCAGATATTCTGTAGACATCTTTACAGATGAATGGAATGGCCTGTACAATGGTTTAACATGCTGCATGTGAGGCAGATGTCATTAACACGCTATATAAAGTAATGCCATTGGGAGGTGGTAAACAGGTATGGACACACATCAAAATGGTATAACCCACACAGGATATGATTCTCACCCAAACACACGCACAGTTGCCAGTATTGAGATTAGAACCCCTACCTATCTAATTATTTCTACTATAGTGTTATGCAGTTATCAGACACATCACAAAGCTTATATGAATTCACCTTGTCCCAAGGTACTTCGAAGGTGAATAACATCAGCCGGTCTTGTAAAGTAGGGTGATGGGAAGTGTACAGGGTGGTACACAACTCAAAATGGTATAACCCACACATGATATGATTCTCAACCCAAACACACAAACACAGTTGTCAGTATTGAGATTAGAACCCCTACCTATCTAATTATTTTTACTATAGTGTTACGCAGTTATTAGATGTGCCACAAAGCTTATATGAATTCACCTTGTCCCAAGGTACTTTTAAGGTGAATTACATCAGCAGGCCTTGTAACGTATGGTGATGGGAAGTGTATAGGGTGGTACACAACTCAAAATGGTATAACCTAAACACAATATGATTCTCACACACACTTACATGCCAGTATTGCAATTAGAACCTCTGCCTATCTAGTGTTCTGTACTATAGTGTTACGCAGTTATCGCATGCGCTACGGAGCTTACTGGGCTGACAACTAGCCAAAGGTGGTGATAAGGGGAATGACATCAGCAAGACGGATAAAGTAGGTGGGAAACTTATCAAAATGCTTCTTACAAACATACACACTTAATTATACACCCACACACACATTTGCCAGATCTGAGAGTAGAATCCCTGCCTATTTAGTGATTTGTACTAGAGTGTTATTCAGTTATCGCAGGAGCACTGGGTGGGAAACTTATCAAAATACTTCTTCTTACAAACATGCACACACACACACACATTTGCCGGATCTGAAAGTAGAACCCCTGCCTATTTAGTTATTTGTACTAGAGTTTTATAGAGTTTTTGCAAGCGCTATGGAGCTTCCTGGGCTAACAACTGGCCAAAGGTGCTGATAAGGGGAATGACATCAGCAGGACTGATAAAGTAGGTGGGAAACATATCAAAATACTTCTTCTTACAAACGTACACACTTACACACCCACGCACATATTTGCCAAATCTGAGAATAAAGCATCTGCTTATCTAGTGATTTGTACTATAATGTTACACAGTTATCACATGCGGTACAGAGCTTACTGGGCTGACAATTGGCCAAAGGTGCTGATAAGGGGAATGACATCAGCAGGACTGATGAAGTGGGACACTGAGTGGGAAACTTATCAAAATACTTCTTCTTACACACATACACACTTAACCCCCCCCACACACACACACATTTGCCGGATCTGAGAGTAGAACCCCTGCCTATCTAGTGATTAGTACTATAGTGTTGCACAGTTATCGCATGTGCTACAGAGCTTACTGGGCTGACAACTGGCCAAAGGTTCTGATAAGGGGAATGACATCAGCAGGACTGATAAAGTGGGGCAATGAGAAGTGTTGTGGGTGGGAATGGCCTAAAACTGTTTCACCTACAAGCACACAATTCCTCACTCTCGCACACACAACTGTCACACACACAGCTGCCAGTAGTGAGATTAAAACCCCTACCTATCTAGTTATTTATACTATAGTGTTATGCAATTATCGCATGGACTGCAGAGCTTATAGGGGTGATAGATGTTCAATGGTATTTCTAAGGTGAATGACAGCAGCAGATCTTGTGAAGTAGGGCAATGTGAAATGTATTGAGAGTGAACAGTTTCCTAATACTTAGACCTACAGAGACACACACACACACACACACACACACACACACACACACACACACACACACACAAAGGCAGGTGATGTGATATTGTAAACCCAACCTCAGTACTATTACACAATGGGGCTCACCTTTTATGCAGGCACATGCAACTGTTAACAAATAGTATGCCACTGTCCACAGCAGGACATCACTGTATGCGATTCAGGATATCCATGTGTGTGACTCACTCTGTCTGTGTCCCCCTGTGTCTTTTTCTCTATCACTGTCTGTCTCTCACTTCCCCACATCTATGTGTGTGTGTGTGCATGCTTGACATATGTTATCTGTTTCCCATATATATGTCTGTGTATCCCATGCAACAGATGCAGATATATCACATATAGGGTGCCTACAGCTAGTTGAGTGTACTCCTGTCTGATGCATGTGTGTGTGTGTGTGTGTGTGTGTGTGTGTGTGTGTGTGTGTGTGTGTGTGTGGGTGTGTGGGTGTGTGGGTGTGTGGGTGTGTGTGTGCATGTGTGCGTGTGTGTGTGTGTGGGGGGAGGACAGTTAAGGTGTACATAGATGTCTGTATGCACAGAAATATATACACAATACAGTCTTATAGTCTGATGTGGGTTCCAACATGTCCTGTGATTCTCTACGTGTAGGAGCATGCCCAGTGTGACCTTCTATAGTTAGAGTGGGACTCCATTCCAGAGATAGGTGTAATCTAGTCCAGGGTTTTGTGTGCTACAGCCATACCCCTCAGGAGTACACAGGACTTTCCTCAGGGTACTGGGCTTGTTTAGCAGGCATTTTCTGACATATCTGTAGTCTGACACTGCAATGTATTGTGTCATTACCTAGTGTCAGACATCCTCAGATCATCACAGTGCTTTACCAGATGAATACTAGTTGTATGATGCATAGACCAATATTATGAGGGCAGCTATGTACATTCTTGCCCAACAAGGCTATTTGTGAGGTGTGGCTCCAGCCAGTTGAGTGATGACGTGCTGTGTAAACAGTCCAGCAACCTGGTGAAATATTGGCTGGGGATCTCCTGCTTGAGAGGTATCTTTCTAACCTGAGATGTCATATCCTTGTGTGGCCATACCTCTCACCTGTACATTTTTTGGCAGGTTGTCCATGTGTTTGGCTAGTGGTTTCATCCTGTCTACATAAACTTGTATTTTTATGGCAAGTTTGTTATGTATAATTGAAGAGTGATGTTACAAAATAATGACAGATATGACTGTTTCAGACTACATAACTTTCAGACAATTCCCGCTACTGCAATCCCCTCACCCTAACAACTTTTTCAGTATATAAGGGAGACATTTACAGCACATGCCTATCATTGTGCCTTTGTTCTACTTTTATTTCTGCCCTTGTCCAGACGTCTTGCTGTCAGAGGCTGGGAGTTATGGGTGTGGATACAGAGTGCATTCTACTGTGCAGGCATGTCCATTATATGTAAAAGCAAACAGAAGAAAAAGGATTATTGAAAATAACTACTGGAAACAGTACAAAAAGCACTTATATTCCCAAAAGGCTTAGCACCTCAGCTACACATCCTTCAGGATGTCCATTATATGTGTAGAATATTCCACATAGCACTGTGACTTCCAGGTATGTCAGTGGCAGAGCAGTGGGTGTCACTGACATGCATAACAGTTGGCACTGCAGTTATCTGCACATGGCCTTGTCAAAGATGGCACTGTACCTAGGGCACTACAAGACGACTGCCAGGAGAATGTTCTGGACAGATCCTGACAGTATTAACCACATAGCTCATTGACCCCTGCATATTGTGGGCAAGCATCATGTTTTCATGTGTATTAATACAGCCCTGTCAGTGTGTGCTATTCTGCTATTTCCCTGCAAACATACATGTTACTGCATTTCTGTGGGTATATGGGGGGCACACCTGTCAACTGTACACATTTGCACAGACTATGCTAATATTTCCTTTACATTTTGGTTCTATTTAGCATAGTATTGTGTCCTGCCTTGGGGACTAGAGACATATCAGTAAAGAGCACAGGTCAGATTGTAATGGCATACATTTTACTTTTAGACTTCTTACCCCTCATAGCCTTACTGCAGTTGTGAGTCTTGCTGTGCTTTTACTGTGTGAGTCTGTAGGGGGTAATTCAACATTTCTACCATTTGTGTGCCTTTACCAGACATTTCTCTCTGGTTTTCTACAGATGACTTGCTGTGTGGGTGTGAGGGATGGGTATGGGACCCCCACTCTGACATCTATGCCTGTGACCTATGACCCCCCAGTTAGTTGCCCCCACACATATACTGCAGTGGGATTTGCCACCTTGGATACTACTGTATAGTGTGGGGAGGCCAGTTTTGGGCAGACATTTTCTGGTGTCCCACATAGCTGTCAGTTGTCTGCTGCTATCCCAGTAGGCCACCCCATTCCCTTGCATGCATGCAGCATTACCATAGATGTGCTAGCAAAACATACTAATCCATTAATTTATTGTTAAGAAGACTGACACCTTTTGCCTGTGGCAGTTGTGAGAACGGTGCTTGAGGGCCGCCTAAGTTGGATGCACACAGTACACTGCCTATACATGGTAAGTTACAGATAATGTGATGTGTGTGCCATCCATTTTACTGTGTGTGTAAGTCAGAAAGAGGTGTCAGTCCCTGGGGTCCTTACAGTGTCAGTGTGTGTGCTATGAGTTGCCTCTTTGCAAAGGCCTGAGCATACTGGGCACTCCTCCATCTGCCTACAGAAGCAGGCTCAGGGGCCTCCTCCTCAGAGTCCCTCTGTGCCTGTGGGGACCTTGGCAATGGTGGTGGGCTGTGTGGCCCTTCCCCATGCTGATCCTTATGAAGCTGTTTCTGCAGGATCATATTGTGTAGCATGGCACATAATATGAACATGTGTGCACATGTGGCTGGAGAGTATTGCAAGGCTCCACCAGATATGGTCAAGGCAGCAAAACCATAACTTGATCATCCCAAACACATGCTCTATAATGATCCTGGTTTGTGCGTGTGCCTCATTATGGCATTCATGTGTGGGTGTGTGTGCATTTCTGATGGGTGTCATCATCCACGGCTCCAGTGCATAGCCAGCATCTCCCACCAGATGGGCATACAGGATGCTCCCACTGGCAAATGCTTGGTACAGCTGTGATGAATGCCAGATGTGGGAGTCGTGATAGCTTCCAGGGCTGCCAGCACACACATTCATGAAAATGCCCTGGGCATTGAATGCAACCTGGCAATTTATGGAGGGGAATCCCTTGCAGTTTTTGTAGACCCTACCCTGTTCACCGAGTGGTGCTTTGATGTGGATGTGCATGCAGTCTATGGCACCCAGTACCTCTGGGTATTCTGCTACATGGTGGAAGAGACCCATATTGCTGGTCCTCTCCTTATGGGTGTTGAGGAAGTAAATGTGCTCACCAGCATGTGGTAGCATGTCATCCAGGAACAGGTGGAGTACCCTGGATGGATATGCTTGTGAGACCCCCCATGATGTCCCCAGTAGGTCTTTGGAAAGTGCCTGTAGCTAGAATTCTTAAGGCTAAACATTCCTTGGTATCCATTGGAATGGGTGCACCTCTGTTGGCTCTAGGTCTGAGTTGAGTCTGGCACAGCTCAGTGATTTGCTGAAGTATGTCTCTGTCTACCCTGTAGCACTCTACTATCTCCAGATCATGTAGCTCCTGGTAAGTTACCCTGGCTTTGAACACTCTTCTCCTTCTTTTCAGTCTGTGGCAGTTGTCAGCATTATCCCCCTCACTGCCCTCAGCCTCTAGCAGATACTGATGAATCAAATGGCAGCCGCTAACATTTTTCCAGTAAAAATTCCCCTACATGTGTACACCAATGGTGCAGAGTTTCTGGGAAAAACAGACTGTAAGGTGTTTGCATAGTTTATACTGTTGTGCTGCAGATGTTGCCTGTATGATTGGCTCACTATGATGCATTCCACCTGCTAGCTATGTGATTTGCTCTTGATTGCTTTTATTTTGCTATTTTCCTTTTTTCCCTTCCCATTTCTGCCCCTTTTAAGCCCCAAGACTCTCCATGGAAACCCAGTGCCCAAATGTAAACAGTCCTGCTATTTCCTTTATTTTTTTGTTTTAGACCGGGTGTGTGCCATGCAAATCTGTTTAGCTAATGTAAACATGAAGAAATGGCCCACCCTGGATGTGAATATGGTCTTCATTTAATGGAATAAGTCAGTAGAGCCTCAGACACACCCCCTTGCTTAGCTGTGCTAAGCTAAGCTTATCTGGGCACCATAGGTCTCCAATGTGCTTACACCATGCATGATACACACCCTTTTATGTCTGTTGCACCTCTTGCTTACACGATTGTGTTATAGCACTTAAATGGTTAGGTGCAGTGTGCCACTTAGAATATTTTTGTGATTAAGTACATTTCCCCCCATTTGCATACCCCACTTCCTTAGTTCATAGTTACGGCACTACCACAGAGCCTTTCCCCTTAACAACCACTGTTCCTTGATATTGTTTTGATTCTGCATGCCATAGACTATAATGGCAAAATGCAGATTTCCCTTAAAATCGAGTTTTCACATTTTTTTTTTCTGCACGATCCTGTTTGGGCACCACTGCCCTTTGCTTAAATGGCCAAGATCTGCCAAAAAAAACTTTTATTTTTGTAAAAATGAAAAACCTTTCCATGCCAATGGCCATATATTTGGCCATTGGCATGCCTAAAGATTATAATAAATGCTTTTGTTTGAGCTGTCATACCTCCGTTTTAATTTTTACAGAAATGTATTTGGCTAGTAGCTGAATACATTTCTGCAACTAACAGTATTCTTGCACAGATGCCTGCCTGCTTGCTGAATTGCTAATTCACCTCATTTGCATGTGTTTTACCAGCAAATGGGGTAATTAGCATTATTCAGTGGTGTCGATGCAGGAATGGTGTAGGCAGGCTCGTTCACGTCAAAACAATAGTTTACTGGATCGCTCGGTGACCGTATTCCATGCAGGAGTGGCTACACTCCAATTGCTGTATGATACTTACAATGTCCTATTTGTAAGTCATACAGCTATCCATCTTATAAAGAGTACATCAAAACCGAGTTATTCTAATTGATTGATCAATGTTTTGTGTCTGATGCTATCAAATGCTAAAATTGTCTATATAAATTACACCACAGCACAATTTTTCATTTATAATTGTTGTATGTAATAGGTGTTTTCAACATATGCATGCTGATATATAGTTTCATGTCCTAGGGCCAGATTCACGAAACCTCCGTGTAAGAGTTAATATGTCTTACACGGAGGCTGCAGTCTAATGGTATGACGTCAGCATGCCATGCATATTCATGAGGGCATGCTGAATCATACCCTAGGCTGACACAGTCCGTGTAGGAAAGTAGGGGGCGTGTCCGAATGCCGAGTTCTGCAAAGGGACATGCCCCCAGAAGAGTCAGAGTCCTGAAAGTAAACACCCATGAGCGAGTCCGCGGAAATATCAAGGAACACAACACCACACATGCCCTCACAGACTATAAACCCAACTGTAATATAAAACGTAAAAATAGCAGTTTAATATTTGTTTTTATAATTTCCAAAATGTTTGCCCGTAGTTGCGCTCGTTTGCGTGGGTATGCCCTCCACTCAGCCACAGTTAGCAGACATTGGAAAGCATATAAGATCTAAATATGCAAATTAAGCCAAGTAGCAATAGCGTAGACGTTGGCCAAAGAGGAGGTAGTCACGGTTCGAGCCCCCACAACATAATTTTCCATTTTTATTTAAATAAGGATGAAACAATTCCCTGACACACATATATATATATATATATATATATATATATATATATATATATATATATAAACTATAATTTAAGTAAAATGTAATGAAATGGGCCATGTATTTTTGAAGAAATCCGACATAATAAAATATAAAAAAAGGATCATAATTGCCCATAGCTTAGCAAGGCTTTAGCAAGCTGAATATGGGTGCCCATAGGTGAGCAGCACTTTAACAAGCTTAATATGAGTGCCCATAGGTGAGCAGCGCTTTAACAAGTGTAATATGAGTGCCCGCAGGTGAGCAGTGGTTTATCAGGTTTAATATGAGTGCCCAGAGTTGAGCAGCACTTTAACACGCTTAAAATGAGTGCCCGTAGTTCAGCAGTGCTTCACCCAGCATAATATGAGTGCTCATAGCTAAATAATGCGTTACCCAGTGTAAGCCGTTTGCGTGAAGCTGTGCAGCGTGCCAACCAGCTTACCGTTGGGCAACATTGGGCAAGCTGTATCAAAGCCGCCTTTACACAGACACACCTCCTAGCCTGTCTAGACAGTAGTAAAATAAAAAAGCAATGCCCAGGGTCGAACCTGGGATACTGTGCACCATAGTCAAAGTACTGAACCACTAAGCCATGACAGATGTACTGAGAAATGCAGTATTAGCATATATATAGGAATGAATGGAAATAGAAGCATGACAAAGCAGGTTTTTTTAAGCTGATAAATATCCAAAACGGCCAATCACAGATAAGTGCAGGAAAACCGGCATATATAAGCCCCATAGGCGGGAATACACAGCATAACTGATTGTGGTACCCATTTGCAGTCAGGATGGCAGGTGCAGGAGAGGAAAGTCACTTTAGAGCACAAAGGTGGGGTGTTGAGGAGTCAAAATATATGGTTTGGCTCCTAGTCCATGATCATGAAGCACAACTCATGCAGGGCCAGGTTCACTGGGGTGCGTACAAGGCAGAGGCGTGGAACCAGTTGGCACATGATCTCACCAGTGCCACAGGCATTCCAAGGATTGGTGAACAGGTCCGTCACCACCATGCGGACCTGAAGCGACGGAAGGAGGACCAACTGAACCGTTGGATCCAGAAGGCCCGCCAAATGCCCAGTGCCCCACTACTGAGTAAGTATCCATGTAATTAAGTATGTAAGAAATGCTATCCTAGTCTATAGTATGGAGACGTATGTTCCAATATTACTTCCTTTATATTACAGCTGCAGGTGTTCATTCCGTGAATCAGCGAGCCTATGCTGATAGGCTGCTGAGGTTGCGCCACCAGGCAGGTTAGTAATTATTTAGCTGGTATTGTCATAGAATATAAGTGAGACAGATTGTAAAAGAGTTCAGTGTTGTAACCCACTAATAAAGGTCAAATAAGCCTAGAAGAAAGATTCTGCTAGTATTGTAAGATTAGATAAGTGATGCAGCCTGGAAAAGAGTGTAATGCAATCCAGTAATAAAGATTAACCAAGTCTCAAATAGAGTTTCCAACTGTATTGTAATATCAGATAACTGCTGCAGCCAGAAAATGAGTGGTAATCAATCAACAAAGGATAGACAAGTGTCAAATACATCCTTGTAAATTCTGCCATATGAAATAAGTTAGTCAGCTGGAAAGGGTTTTTGTAAACCAGTAATAAATGTTAATAAAGCCTAGAATTAAGTACCATTCTGAAATGTAAATATAAAATAACTGAGAGAGTGTGAGAAAGACAGTTTGAAGCTACCAAGAAAGCTGTAATAAGTCTGGAATAAAGGTATACTGCAGTCACTACATAATGAAATGAATGAGACAGCCACAACCAAAGAATGTAATGTGTTAAATAAAATACAGAACATGGACTGTGTCCATCCCACAAATTGGATATGTTGCTGTACCCTTGCATTATGGAAATAGTATGGTTGTATGAAATGTTGAACATCCACAGTTGTCTAGACCCATATAAATCAAATGTAGCAGGATGCTGTACCTGAACATAGCCAGATATGAACATATATGAATAAAAATGGAATGTATATTAATGTAGCAGTAACATCCCCATCACCAACATTCCTAAGGTTACATACAGGAAACTGTACTAATACATGTAGGGGATATATATCTGCATCTACTAGGAATGAACAGTATATGTATAGGTAGTTTTAGTTGTTAATGTAAAATTTCTCCACCTTACCCTATTTTCACAAATGATGCCATTCCACACCAAACCAGATATGTGTATTCACAATTAATTCCCATGGACATTTGTCCTGTTGGTTCATACATATCTGCACGTACGTTGATGCATGTGCCCCGTTCACATATCCAAACCTGATGGCCTGTTGCCACCAATCAACCCTGCATGCTGTTGGAATGTGCACTGTTGTTCTAAATATGCATGTGTTATGCTTGCTGCTCAATGTTCGGAATTCATGGGTGTTTGGTTAATGGGAATACTGATGCATGCTGTTACAATGAATTTTGAATGGTGTTGTTTGTTACTAACCCAAAATGCCATAAAATACTGCTAAACATAGGACAACAGGGAAGGCGGGTTCCAGCGGACCCACCTCTCCCACCTCAGCTGGCGAGTGCACCTGGCACCAGTGCCCAGGCCGGGACCTCCTCCTCCGGTGGCCCTGTGCCACCTTCGGGTGGAAGCGCTGCAGGGGATGGGGCTTGTCCCCACTCTGCAAGCATGGCCAGAGGAGAGCCTCTACTCACCCTCCATAGGTAAGGTCTGTGGTGCGTATTGAGATCAGGTGTTCTGTGACTGATCCCCTACGCCAGCTTGAGGCGAGGGTGGTACAACTCATGGGTGTGCCTGCCCGTCCTATCCAGCCCCCAGCACAGCCCCGGCCTGGACTTTGAAGGCGCAGTGGTAACTGCCTATGGGTGGGGATTTCAGATCCACTGTTGTCATCTGTGGGCTCATGGGCTTGCGATATCCAAACATCCGTCTCCGTCATTTGTGTTTACACCCCACATGTGTCATACTCCGCCCCTGTATGCGTCTTGTTTGTCTTGTCTGTTAACCTCCCCAACCTACCTCCCCAAATATACCTACTTCCTGTACCTCACATTCCACTCTCACCTGAAAAAAATAAAAAAAGGGCACTCTGTTCCCACAAAAAATTATGCCCCATACATAGTTGCCCAATTCGCACACATGTCCACTGGACATGTAAACTGATAATTCTAATTGGCAGTATAACATATTTTGTTGTCCTCACCCCTCTCTCAGGGGTGGAAGGTCTCAAATTTCACACCAAATTTCACACATATGCACAGCTGTTGTTGATAAAGAAATGGGCAGCTATGGGCCTTCCCTACATCCTTCCTGCACATCCCGAGCTTGTTTTCCTACTGTCCTATCCTCTTTGTGCCCCCTTTTTCACCACTTTCCTATCTCCCCATTTTCTTTCCTTTAAAAGAAATAAGCGCTGGTGTTAGTGGGAGTAAGCACTTTTAAGCAGTAGTCAGTGGGTGCGCGCTTGTGTGCGCTTAGCTAAGCGAGTATGCGCATGTGTAAGCATCGCGCAAACCAGCGCAAACCCGCTTACAACTGCTTAAAAGTGCCTTAGTCACTCTGTATGACAAGGCCTGTAGTCTGCTCATCAGCAAAATAAAATACCTCTGTCAGTCTCGAACCCCGGAACTTGAAAACACTAGTCTGCATGAATTACCACTGAGCCACGGCAGATATACAAGAACTTGGTGCTGAAAGAAATATATCATGAAATACAAGGAGTGAATGTAAAGGGAATATAGGAAGGCCATTACACAAAGCTTGTTCCCTGAATCCTTACTGGCAATTCTTGTGGAATTGCATTACATTAGTGTGATAAGAGAAACAGCCATGCTAGGAGGTAATAATGTTACAGTAGTACCTTACAAACCCCACACAGTATCAGAGCAGGATAAACACCACCATATTTAAATAGGTATGAGGCCAGTCTTCCCAACTGTGACTGATTTACAGGGATGTCCCTGATTTGCAAAAAAATGTTACCTGTGCCCCACTGACTCCCTGTGAAATGTACTAACAGTAGGCAGAAAGGTGGGGTATCCCACATAATGGTGACTGTCAATAAGTTAAAGTAGACACTACTTGCCTGTCAGAAATGGTGTAGTAATACATATGCTCAAAATACCCCACAGTCAGAACTGCAGAATATCTGAAATATATCACGGGTGTATCCCAAAACCAAAATTCAAAGTGAAGACTCAACTGATATAGACGAAAAAACCAAGTAAAACAAAATATCAGTCCAGGAAGACCTCAACCACTCGATATAATCCACTCAATAGTGTGTTCAAAGTACCACTCAGTTTATTAACACCAATAAATACAATTGCAACGTTTTCGTCAGAAACACCTCGACTTTCTCAGATACTCCCAAATAAAATCAAAAGCATCTTAAATACTATCAATTAGTGTAATTAAACAATTGAATAATTAAGAATTTAAAAGCATATCATCCCTAAAATACATATATATATATATATATATATATATATATATATATATATATATATATATATATATATATATATAAACTAGACAATAAAAGCAAAAAACTCATACTAAAAAATGTACAATAATACTTAAAATTAAACATGTTATTTTTTAACTTATTAAGTAATAGAATTGACCAATATGACATGTTGAATATTAGTTACAAATTGCTGAAGGAAGGGTAATATATATAATATTTATAGTTTCCCTGCCTTTAATTTGAGATAAGGTGCTATAGAAATGGCATCATTCATACCAGGACTCTTGTTGGCTTCAAGAAGAATTTTCCAAAACGTTTCCCTATGTGCTAACTGTATCTCCCAGGGACCACCCCTGTTGTCATGGGCCAAAGATTCAATGACAAAAAACACAAAGGTTGCCCCACTACAAACCAAGGAATGTCTGTAAAGTGCATTGTTGTTGTTTTGTTTTTCTATTTCATAAAAGTGTTCGTATATTCTTCTTTTAAGGTGTCTTTCAGTTTTGCCAACATAAAATGCTTGGCAAAACTGACAGACAACCAAATAAACAACCCCTGTGGTGTTACAATTAGAAAATGTAGTGGCCTTAATCCATCTGTTTCTAGAGGGAAGGAACATAGTGTCAGTGTGGGAAATATATTTACACTGAGAGCAGGTACCACATCTGTATGTACCCTTACGATGGGTGAAATACATATTAGTCCTAGGCTCATATTCAAGGATGTTCTTGATGTTGTTGCCCTTTCTGTAAACAGTCTTAATGGTTTTTCCTTTTAAATTGTGCAAATCAGTAATGTCTTGGAAAGATTCCCATTCATGTTCAACAATGTTCCTAATAAGGCCAGCATTGGCACTGTATTCCATTATAAAGGCTTTGTTGAACCTTGTAGTAGATTGTTCAAGTCCACTATGGGAATTGCATATTTCCACCGAGCCTGTACCCAAAATAGGTTTAAATTTAGTACACCTGGCCTCCTGTACTTCATTTTTTACACTGAGTATGAAATCAACAGGGTAACCCCTTTCCTGAAACATGATTGTAAGTTTATCACACTCAGTCAAAAACTGTGTATCATCGGAGGTCATACGTGATACCCAGACAAATTGACCCTTGACAATACCCCTTTTTTGAAACATAGGGTGTGAACTAGAAAAATGAATGTAACTATTAGAAAAAGTAGGTTTTCTGTAGATACAAGATTGAAAACCCTTTTCACCCTTACTGAGGCTCACATCCAAATAGTTAACCCTATCCGAAAATGTTTGATAGGTGAAAGTCAAAAATTTAGTGGTGGAGTTGAGATATTCAATAAATTCCCCAATGGTACTGGTAGGGCCCGTCCAAAAAATACAGATGTCATCAAGGAATCTGGAATAAAATATCCAGTTACTACTAAATCTACTATTGATTACAAATTTCTTCTCCCATACTGATAAAATAATGTCAGCATAGGTTGGGGCACAATTGGCACCCATAGCCACACCTGTGATTTGTTTGAAATATTCCCCTGAAAATAAAATAGAATTGTTACACAATACCAATTCAATTAATTCAAGAACAAGAAAAACATCATTAGACCTAGCTTTGGAACATTCTCGAAGGGCTTCCTCCATCCAAAGTAGTCCAACATCATGGGGTATGACGGAAAAAAGATCAACCACATCAATGGTAAGGAATGTTAGATTAGGTACATTGAACTCAGGTAAAGCTTTATACAAAAACTCCCAAGAATCCTTGAGTAAATGCTGTTTCCTTCCCCACAGATTTTTAAATTTCCAGTCCAAATATTTGGATAGGGGATGCATCTTAGAACCCTGGGCTGAAACAATAGGCCTTAATGGAGGGTTCCCTGGGTCTATGTGAATCTTAGGGACCCCAAAAATTGTGGGTACTCTATGATTTACATTCTCTAAATAACAGTAGGTGTTGAAATCAATAACTTCCTGATCAAATAAATCTTTACTAGCCAAATCTATTTTCTTGTATGAAATATTAATTTCATTAGCAGAAACAGGTGAATATTTGGTGACATCATGTAAGATAATGTGCATCTTACTTTCATACAACATCTTATCCATCAGTACAGTACCTCCACCCTTGTTGGGTTCCATAACCCTAACATTTTGATTATTGCCCAATTCAGAAAGCAATTCCAGTTCAACTTTGGTCAAATTGGAGGAAAACTTGTATTTAGACACAGTTTGTCGAATTTGTCTTTCAATTCTACACTCCGAGTTTCTGAGTTGAGGATGTATGGGAGGGTTGAAGGTACTAGACTTGTTGGGGATAGTGCCCTGCCCTTTTGCAGAGGTGCCGAAAATATTTTCAAAGTTGAGTTTTCTAATAAATAGTTTGAGGTCTAAAATAACCTTAACAATGTTACTACTTCTTTTCGGCACATATTTAAAACCCTTAGTGAACAAATTGAAAAATGTATTAGTGACTGCAAGGTCACTATAATTGTATATATGATACCCACCTTTGGTGTATATGCTATATTCCCCCCTAGAAGTTTGAGAAATAGTAGAATCAGTTTCATTTACCATTCCTGATTCCTGTTCTGCCTCCAATCCCGACGATATCCCCCGCACCCCCTGTAGGGGTGATGATCCGTTGAAAAAGAATGGTAACCCAGTCACTAATACATTTTTACATTTTTACATTTGCACATGCATCCCCTCACAGCAGCCATGGCCAGATTCCTGACATGGTACCACACAGGCAGATGTCCAGGGTTTCTCGTGGGAGCATCCATGGCCGTACTGCCCCTGTCAGACGTGCCCACAGAGGTCTATTAACCTCAGCTATGTTCCGGGCTGTAATGCAGGCACAGGCACGTATGGAACGGTACACCAGACAGGGTCTGAGGGAGCTTAGAGCACATTGCACCGCTATGAATGACACTATGCGTGACGTTGCATCTGCCATACATAACATCAGCGAGGTCATTGATAGACATTGGGGGGACACATTAGATCTATTCCACAACTACATGTCCAGGAGCCAGGACAGTGCAGGGCGGTTGAGGCTTCGATGTGGACGTCTGCCAGCAACATTATCAGCTGCCAGTCATCGCGGACGACAACAAACCCGCAGCCACTCCCATAGTTCCAGTACCAGCACCAGCAATGCTGGGTCTGTGCTGTCATTAGACCTTTCTAGAAGACCACGTGCACGTGGCTCTGGACAGTCCCAGTAGGGACATGTGTCCAATCAACAACCTACTACTTCTGATGACAGTACCCAGTCTGGCTTAGTACCTGATACTGTCCGTAGCACTCCTGCCAGGCACAGGTACCGTGTCCGTGGCCAGAGACAGTGACCTGTATGACCTGGCAGGTACAGTCTGTGGCTGTCCACAAACACCCGTATATGGCAGCCACATGGTGGAACTGTGTGCATGCATACATACACACATAATGCTAACACCTAGGGCTAACACATACACACACACATCACAGCAACGTTGCCCCATCTTGTACTGTTGTCCCTCACTAACACACACACACATACATGTCGATTGGATGTGTCAATGGCAGACTCTGGCAAACCAAGTACACACCCTGTGCATATGATGAAACTGTGCCACCTCCTGCCATCTGTAATATTGATGCTGGAACAGGATAGCATGGTACTGATGCACAGGGTGACTACATAGCACTGTAGTAATATTATCATGTTGTTAACAATACAAGTGTAATGATATTGTTGTGGGTATATTTGAGCATGCATGATGCATTAACTATGTTTGTCATTGCAGTTTTGTATGCACCAGTGTTAATTCCCAAAGTGTACTGTCTGCACATGTGCCACATGGCTGTTGTGTGTACCTGTGCCTGCATGTGTTGGGGTGTGGACAGTACATGTGTGATGTTTGCATCACCGATTTGCAGGTGTACATTTGTGAACATGGTCAGCATGGAACATGACATGGTTTGACAGTATGCTGTGGGTGATACAGTTTTCACATGTCAATGGTCTGCATTCTGGTAGTATACACAGCTTACATAGCCTGACATTCAGTGGTCATTACATGGTGTCTCCTCAACTGTTACACAGACGCAATGGTAATGGTGTCTACATGTGGACAGGTGTTATCTTGTCTATCCTGTGATATTCACATTTCCAAAGGTATTCTGCAGTCCCTCTATGTATCACCTAAGCAAGAAGGTGTCTGTATGCATATCGGCAACAGTTGCCATACACCTACACTGGATGGCCATCACTCACAGACTTTGCTGTGTTTTAACATGTCTGACATATACTGCAGACATGAACCATCACCCACATTAATCTAGCAAAGCTTTCATGGGTGTGTGTCACATAGTTGGCCTAGGACACAGATCACTGCAGTAGCTTGCATTGTCACCAACATACATGTATGGCCTAAGGTCTGGTAAGCTGCGGCACAGGGCAGCAAAGGTAACAACTGTATTCATATGGGGCAGGCTTCACACATAGGAACTATTAAAGGTCACAGGTACATATCTGTATGTGGCAAACACATACCTGATGTGTGCATGGCAATTACTGTTATAATAATATATCATACAATAATGAAAGCAAAACACATTCACAAACTGTGTGACAAAAGCACACATGGCATTTGTAGAATTCAAACCCCTACCTAACTAGGTTATGGCACTTGAGAGAGATGCATTAGCACAGCACGCTATTCACATTACTGGGTGATTTCCCTTCTCCTGCTGTATTTATAGGGTGCTGACATCATCAGTCTTTCCAAAAAAGAATGTACATCTTTTAGTGTGTTATCCCAGTCTTCAAAATGGACATTCCTTTCACAAAGAATTGCAGACATACACACACACACAGCGTTTGCAGGATTCAAGCCCCTACCTAACTATGTTATGATATTTGAGATAGACGCATTAGCGCAGCGTGCTATTCACATTACTGGATAATTTCCCTTCTTCTGCTGTATTTATAGGGTGCTGACATCATCAGTGTTTCCAAAAAAGAATGTACATCTTTTAGTGTGTTATCCCAGTCTTCAAAATGGCCATTCCTTTCACAAAGAATTGCAGACATACACACACTCCTGCCCCCCCCACACACCCAGCATTTGTAGGATTCAAGCCCCTATCTAACTATGTTATGCTGCTTGAGACAGACGCATTAGTGCAGCACACTATTCGCATTACTGGATGATTTCCTTTCTCCTGCTGTATTTATAGGGTGCCGACATCATCAGTGTTTCCAAAGAAGAATGTACATCTTTTAGTGTGTTATCCCAGTCTTCAAAATGGCCATTCCTTTCACAAAGAATTGCAGACATACACACACCTCATAACATCCAAGACCCTTACAGCTACACACTCCAGGGATGTAAACCTCAGCGCAAACATAAATAGGACATGCTGCAGGGACAGATTCATTACTCACAGGCTCCCCTCACTCTGGAATTGAATCCCAATTAAAGTTAGACATAGCCTCTCACCAACCCTCTTCCAGCAAAATACAGCCGCATGGATGGGAAATTGCAAATTCACCCCTGGGATCTCCACTGTGTCCCTGCTTGACAGAGGCACAACAAAGTAGCCTTAAAGGGTGCCTTCTGTGACCTACTTTACAGAGGCACAGTAGGCTACCCTACTGGGGAGGCAGACACCAAATACACTCTGCCTAGGCTTATGAATTCTCTAGGGCAGACAGCCTAATATTCACCTCTGCACCTATGTTTATGTTTGGGATGCACAATATTTGTTGCAGGTCTTTTTTGCCATAGCTTTCACAGTTTCTGTGAACAACTTGTGTATCTGCGTAACATGCTTGATCATGACAGGGTTCTGGTACATTAATATATGTGTCTGTTGTCATTTAACTGTGTGCACAGGGTGGATTGCTGGATCGTGGGAGGTTCCTGGCTTAACACATACAACTGCCAGATATGTGCGACTAACTGCTGTACTCAGACATGGCCTAAGTGTGTGAGCATGCCCAGTTCAGGCTTTCCATGGTTTGTTGCCTGACATGTGTCTCATTTATCCAAGTGTGTGAGCATGCCCAGTGTGATCTTTCCATATGTAGTGATCTGAAGTCCACTACATTTGTGGTTGTGTGTGAACATGACCAATATTGACATTAATACTGTATGTGTTGGAAATCATTTTGTGTTCTTACTGCCAAACTCCTTTGTGTCATAACTCAACGGGGATTATGCTGTGCTTGCAGGGTTTCCATGGTATAGTTTGCAAAGACTTGGCAACATTCTCTCACACTGGCTGAGCACTGTAATACTGTCATGGTGTAGTGGTTCAGTACTTTCACTACAGTGTACAGTATCGTGGGTTTGAGTCCCATCACTGCTGTAAATGCTCATACTGAGCAGACCAGACTAGTTAAGGGCCAGTTGGGCAACTATGCGCAGGTTGCATTTTGTTCAGCTATGGCCTACTTAAACCAGGCTTGTCAAACATTGCTGTGTATTCACCAACTTGGGTGGACATTGGCAAACATTACTCCACAGTGACCACAGTTGTACTACTTGGTGTGTGTGATTCTGTTCATAGGTTCATACTAGTCTATCTGCCCTAGGGCATTTATAATCCTAGCCAGAGTGTGTTTGGCTTTCAACACACATTGTAAGTGGAGTTTGCCATTACATTTTTCATGGTTAGTATACTGTGCCTCTGGCTAACAGTGACATTGAAGTGATACCCCGGGTAAACCTACAATCTCCCATCCACTCATCAGGATTCCTCTTGAAGAGAGTCAATGAGGGACTCTAGCTAACCTGGAGTGGGAGTTTACTCAAGAGTGGGGGAGCCTCTGGGTTATGGATCTGTCACTCCAGCATGTCCTATTTATTTCATTCCTGAGGTTCAGGTCTCTTGTGTGCGTAACTTGATGGGATTCTGATTTTCCAAGGTGCAGCATGTCCATTGATTCCAGGTTGGACATGGCTTTATACATCTGCAACAGATCGCCTCTGGGCAGGCAGTATGCCACTGAGTGGAGCTGCAGTTTCTTTAACCGGGCAGTGAATGGCATGTGTTTGAGTCCTTTGATTCTCCTGGTGAGGTACTTTTGTGGTCTTTCCAGCTGCTGCAGGTGTCTGAAAAGGTACATCCCACAAGGGGCATTGTACTCAATTATGGGCCTGATGAGGGATGAGTTAAGAGGCACAATGACCTCCACTGATGTAGATGTGATTACCTTCATGATTAGGTGGGCTATATGAAATGTTTCTCTGAACACTTTGGCCACATGGTTGTTGAATGTGAGATTGCTATCGACTTGGGTCCCCAGGTCCCTTATCACTTCTTCCATACTTAATGGGTTACCATATATGTAGTCATTTGTGGGCACTTAGTTTTTGACAAAGGGGAGGACTATACACTGTTTTGTGTTTAGCTTGAGGACATGGCTCTGGCACCAGTTGTCTGTTTCTATGAGGCCCTTTTGTAGGATGCTTGTGTCAGCTGGAGGGTCGATTATGGCGCCCAGTTTGCAGTCATCTACAAACTTGTTCACCAACAGTCCTTCTGTGTTGGCCTGTACCTCTGAGAAATATATACCAAACAAGGGAGGTCCCAGGACTGAGCCTTGTGGGATGTCACTTGTAGCTGGTTTGTGGTCTGACATGGCTCCAGCATTTCAGACCATGTGGGTTCTGTCCTTGAGCCAGTTTGCAACCCATCTAGTGACATAGGGGTTTCTATTGAAGCTGGTGATCTTATCTATGATGACCAAGTGGGGTACTGTATGGAAGGCTTTTGCAAGGTCCAGGTAGGCTGTGTGGACCATCATCCCCTCATCAATGGCCTTGGTGACTGTTTCAAATGACTCAACCAGGTTTAAGAGGCAGGATCTGCCCTTAACAAAGCCAAAATGGGTAGGATCCAGTGTCTGTGTGTCCCCAATATGTTTATTTCTGAGGTCCATGATGATCCTTTCCATAGCTTTGCAGACCAACCTAGTCAGGCTTCTGGGGCGATTGTTTGCAGTATCCGTTGAGGCACCACCTTTGTGGAGAGGGTCCACTGTTGCTGTACACTGCTCTTTGGGTACATATCATGTGTTAAGGCTGACATTGAACAGTAGTTTTATGTGTGTGTTCAATTCTTCTTGGGGTTCATGTTGGACACAGCCCAGGACACCATCTGGTCCCATTGATGTTGTGTGTTTTGCTTTGGAGAGGCTGGCTGTTACCTGAGCATCTGTGATGTCAGGGGGCCAGCGCTCTACTGGGATAGATATTTGCCCTTTTGGTGGGGAGGGGGGAGAAGTTTGCACTGAACCTGTCAGCTTGGATGTTGGCAATGTCTGTGGGTTTGTTGTATTGTTTGTCATTTTGGACTAATGCTGAACATATCTGGGGATTCCCACACAGGTTCCTACAATAAGTAAAGAATGCCTTGTGATTATCCTTGATGTCTTGTACAATTTTTATCTCACAGATGGCCTTAGACAATTTAATGTGTGGACATTGTTTTTCAATAATACTGGTCAGAGATGGCTTCCCTTTTTGTGATTTGGATCTATCATATAGTAGCTTCCTCCTTGTATTGTATGGTTTGTTTATGGCTGGGGTCCACCAAACAGGATGCCTGCCTTTGGAGGATTGAGTCTTGGTTTTATTTGGGATTGCATGATCCATGCATTCCTGACGGTGTTCATAGAATGCGTCTATAAAGGGTTATGAGGTCTGGGACGTATTTTCCACAGACACAGGGGCTGTGAAGGATTCCACCTCAGTTTTGAGGTGTGTGACATATGCTTTAGTGAACATTTTTCACTGTGGTTTTCTGACCATGGGCTGGGGTGGGGATGTGAATATCCAGTGAGATTACTATCTGGTGTGATTGTACCAGTGAGGGATACACTTCTGGTCTTGGGCATAGAGTCCCCATGTTGGTGATGATCAGGTCCAGTATGTTTTCCCCTCTTGTGGGAGTGGTAGCAAGTTGTTCCATAGCAGTTTGGTTTATAAATTCTGGGAACCTTTGGCCTGGGGTGTTGGAGCTAGGATAATGCTCCCAGTGTATGTTTGGGTAGTTGAAGCCACCCAATATAATGGTGTTTGGGGAGATCTTCATATTTTTATGTGTTCTCCAGTCAGCCAAGTGTGGTTCCTGGATTTAGGAGGGTGGTCTGTAGCAGGCTATGAACTGGAAGGCGGTTTTACCCACTGTTGGTTACACATTGGTAGTCTCTGATGCTTCATGCTGTGCCACCAACCTGGGGGTGTGGGTATCTTTGACAAATATTGATACTCACCCTCCTTTAGTAGCTTGTTCCATGTTTTGCAGCTGTAAAGCATGGTATGAGGTGTACCTGTGAATGCTAGGGTGCTCTTGGGAGCCTTGAACCAGGTTTCTGATACTGCACAGATATCAACATTCTCCATGCTGAGGAGTGTTTGGCGTGCGTGCATCTTGCAGTTTAGACTTCTGGCATTGAGTAGCATTACTTATACTTTCTTATCCCTTGTGATACCTATGGAGGTGGGTTTGTCTTTTGAGCCTTACCTAGAAAAGGCACTATGGGGGTGACAAGAGCCTTTGGCAATATCCAATAGGCCACAGGTGATAGGTGAAATCCATCCCTAGCAAAGCATCATGTCTTGTCGAGCATCTCATCCCAGGCTGACAGGCATTGAATCCCCTTTCACTGACACCAATACTTATTGTTGTAATTGATCATCTTGTACTCATATTGTGGCCTCATGTTTGGTGAGGGTAGGATGTTACTGACGGTCATCAAGTTTGCATATACGACATGGTGGTAAATGCTGTTTAGCACTACCTTACATTGCTTAACACATGGCAATCATGCCTCAGGTGGTGCTGCAGGGCTGCCTATGTCAGATGCACATACTGCACTCCCTATACATGTTTGGAAACAGGTAGTGTCAAGTTAGGCATCCCTTTTACTATATGTGTGAGTCAGAGAGGTATCATTTCCAGGGTTCCTACTGAGCCAGTGTATGTGCTATGCTTTGCCTCTTTGCCAAGGTCAAGGCATACTGGGCACGCCTCCTTCTGCCTACTGGGGCAGGCTCAGGTTGTTCCTCCTCCGAGTCATGCTCTGCCTGTGATGGCCTTGGCACTGGTGGGGGGCTGTTTGGCCCAGGCCTATGCTGGTCTTGTTGCAGCTGTTTTCACAGGATCATATTATGTAGTATAGCACATACCATGACAATTTGGGTACATGTAGATGGTGAGTATTGCAAGGCTCCACCAGATGTGTCCAGGCACCTGAACCGTGACTTGAGCAACCTAAACACACGCTCAATTACATTTCGTGTTTGTGCGTGTGCCTTATTATGGCATTCTTGTTCAGGTGTGTGTGCATTTCTGATGGGTGTCATCAGCCACGGCTCCAGTGCATAGCCAGCATCCCCCACTAAGTGACCATGTGGGATGTCCCCATTGGCAAATGTCTGGTACAGCTGCGTCAAATGCCAGATATGGGAATCATTGTAGCTTCCAGGGCAGCCAGCACACACATTCATTATTATGCCCTGGGCATCACACATGACCTGGCAGTTGATGGAGGGGAAGCCCTTGCGGTTAATGTAGGCCCTACCCCGCTCACCGGCTGGTGCTTTTATGCATATATGCGTGCAGTCTATTGCACCCACTACCTCAGGGTATTCTGCTATTTGCTGGAAGAGACGCATATTGCTGGCCAATACCTCATGGGAATTGGGGAAATATACATGATCACTGACATGTGCTGACATGGCATCCAGGAACTGGTGCAGTACCCTGAATGCCGATGCCTGTGATATCCCCATCATATCACCACTTGGTCTCTGAAAGGTACCTGTTGCTAGTATTCTTAGGCCAACACATACCTTGGTTTCCACTGGGATGGGTTCCCCTCTGTTGGTTCTGTGTGTGAGGCGTGGCCTGCCTAGCTCAACAATTTGCGGCAGGCGGTCTCTGTCCACTCTATAGCGCTCCACTATCTCCAGCTCATGTAACCCCTGGTAGGTGACCCTGGGTACACTCTTCTCCGTCTCCTCACTGTGGGTTATCCGGCAGCATTTGCATTGTCAACACCCTCTGCATGTTGCATGTGTCGTCTTATAACAGCAATGGCAGCCCCTAGCATTTTTTGTCTGAGTGAAGCTTTTTCGGTTTTCACTTCTAGTAGCATACTCCAGTGTTTCAGTGTCTCTTGTGAGAAACAAACTGCACTGTTGTTTGCAGAGTTTTAAGTACTGGGCTGGGCTAGGCTTGTGTTCTGCCTGTGTTATTGACTGATTCGGGTTGTTTTCACCTGCTAGCTCTACTAGTATCATCTGGTAGCTTCCTGCTATTTGTTGTGCTTCCTTTTTCCTTTCTGTTTCCTCAGGGGGAGCGACGAGCATACAAGAGCAAACACGCTCACAGCAGCTCACACATGCACATACATGCTTAGACGGACTAAAACTTGCTTATTCGGGCTAAAATGCATGCACACCAGCACAAACAAGTTTACAGGTCTTCCAACAGCCTTATACATGCTTACTCCGGCTTAAACGCACGCACTCATGCTTCCACGCGTGCACTCCGTCTTACTCAGTTTACAGGCACGCACACGCACGCATACCCATTCAGCAAGAAACTTTGTTGTTATCCACAGTATACACCTTCCATTTCTTGGCTTTCCCTGGCCTACCTGTTGACACACCTCTTTCCATGATGTCTAACTGACACCTAACAGATGCCACTGTCCTCCAATGAGCTGCACTACTTTCATACATACCCCCCTTGTGGTGTCACCTATCTCCTACTCTGTTCCTCCCCATATCCTACTCCTACACTCCACTGACTGTGCTCATTTGCTATGTAAAAGTGCAATTCACTATCCTAACGCTCATTTACATAGGATTACCTACTAATGCTTGGTTACATGTCTTAGACTGGGCTTCTCCCCTTAGCAACCCCTAGTTGGTGGCCATGTTGTCTTCAGCCTGCTATTCCCTTACATTGTAATTTGACAATTTTCATAAATTCCATGTTTGTGGCTTTTATTGCCTTGTTTTATGATTTTTATAGTGCACCCCATTTGCGCGGTGCTGTGCTATGCTTAAACATCGGAAATCGGCGAAAAAAAAAATTATTTTAATTTTGCATCAGGGAAACTTTCCACTGGCCGTATATTTGGTCATTGGCATGCTTCCTCAACCATATGCAACCTTTATTTGGAGCTGACAAGGCTCCATTGTGCTATTTGCAGAATGGTACTCAGTTGTCAACTGAGTACATTTCTGCAGCTAACACGTCTCCTACTCAGACAGGTTTCTGCTTCCTGGATCACAAATTTACCTCATTTGCATGCCTTTTGGCTGCAAGTGAGGTAATTTGCATATCACAGCCCTCTCCATGTAGGAGACGTGTTAGGAGCTCTCTTACACGCCCCTACAGGCTGTTCTTGGATCACTCGTCGGACATGATGGCTGCATGGGGTCTTACTCTACTCGTAGACTCCATGCAAGCCATCGTGAATCCAGCCCCTAATCTTTCAGTTTCTGACAATTTATCCAAAATAACCTTCTCCATTATTTTTAAACAACATGAAAGTAAATGTGTGAGTCTGTATGACTTTGGGTTTGTCCTACTCCTCTTTCCCTTAAAGACAGGTTTAATAAGTGCATGTCTCCAATACTGAAGAATCCTCCCATATTAAAATGATCTACTGAGTAACAGATATAATGGTACTGTAAGTTTGTACTGAAGTGTTGTTAGGTCATTCCTGGGGATTCAATAAATTCCATGCAAGAATAAAAGTATTCTTGCACGGAATGGTTCGTGTCCATATAGCACAGCAGCACACCTTCCATATTCATGAAGGCGTGCTGCTGTACTACCTATACAGACATGAACCGTGAATGAGTGCAGGTTCTGTGTCTAAGTAGTGCACAGTCAGTGAAAGCACCCCTTGCAGTCAGAAAGTGCTGTACGGCACTTTCTAAATTGATCTGGCATAATATTAGAGAGTTACTCTAATATTATGCCAGTATTTTATGTCCATGGACACTGAAATGAAATAATGATAATTTCAGTGCCACGGTCACTGAAATAAACATCAGCAACAAAAAAGCAATGCAGTGGGTGTGTGACAGGTTCTGTGACACAAACCCTGCATTGTCAAAGTGTTGTATGACACCTCCACAACCTGCTAAAGCAGGAAATGTGTACAAATGCAGAAATAATGGGGGATAAATTCCTCAAAATGGACACAACACAGATATTGGCCACAAAACTTAGAAAGTTGATTACTGAATGGTAGAAATCTGAAAGCAAATATATGCCAATATTCCCTTACTGCAGTGCATGTTGACAAAGGCACAAATAATGGGGGGAATAAATAATAAAATATGGACACATCTGAAAAATCACCCTCACACACTTAGAAAGTTGATAGAAAACAAGATATGTATTAACAGGAGTCCCTGAAGGATAGAAGCCTGAAAGCCAAATGAATGCCATTATTTCATGATTGCAGTTCTAACTGAGTTGTCAGAACACCACAAGACTCACGTATATAACATAATAATATAATAATAATATATACTTTTTTCTAGGCTAAGGAATATTTAAGCATAGCTAAGTGGGTGTGCGTGTTATGGCACTCTGCTTGCCATAGTTTAAACATTCCATAGGAGAGAAATGCAGATATAAAGGTCACATTTTGAAGCTGCGATAGTGTAGTGGTTAGAGTCCTAGCTTTACATGCAGGTGTTCATGGTTTGAGTACCAAAACAGGCAACTTATTTTTCTATGGGAAAGTAGTGTTAAAATAATTTTTGTAAACTTAAATTATGTAGCAACTGTTTTTTTTCTCAACCAGGGTAGTGTAGTAGCTCCAAAGGTGAGATGTCATTGTAGAAAAGATGTGAAACCACCATATAAATACAAGTCCCCCATACAGTATAGTCACACAAGAATATAATTTAATGAAAGCCCATAGGGGGATGTCATGGAAAGTAAACATAAAATTATAATATGTCAGGAATGATGAATCACTGCCACAATCCTGATACTCTATAAAATGAAATGTGAGTGATGCTAAGTAGTGTTCAGCTATGCTAAGCTAAGCTGGTGTAAGCATTGCTTAAATGTAAATGCTAACCAATAAGTAGCCCAGCTAAGTGGATGTGTGCATTGGTAAGCAATGCTCAACATCTAACCCTTTAAGCACTGCCAACCTTATCTAAGGTCTCCTAGCTTAGCTCAGCATATTCAAAATGGTCCAATGATGGCAAAGGGTGGGAATATGGCCCTAAACCTCATAGGTGGGAATACAGCCATAACCAGTTATAGCTCATCTTTGCAGGCACTATGGCTGGTGTAGGAAGGGGATTGCGCTTTCAGATGCAGCGCTGGGGCATTCAGGTGTCCAGGGTCATGGTTGGACTCCTAGTAAAAGACCATAAGGAGAGACTGCTGCAGGGCCAGCACCAGGCCTCCCAATACAAAGAAGAGGCCTGGGACCATCTCGCACATGATCTCACCAGTGCTACTGGCATCCCTCAAACTGGTGAGCAGGTCCAGCACCATTTTGCTGACCTCAAGCATAGGTAGTGAGAGCTCTTGGACTAGTGGACCCAAGACGCATGGCACAGAATGTCCCAGAAGTGTGTAAATATCAGTATCAATTAGTATTAACCAAAGTCCAGCCTGTGTATGTGATTGATAGGTATGTATAAATGTTTCTTTATCTCCTGTACAGCTGCAGATGACAGGGCTGTGAACATAGAAGCAAATGCCAGCAGGTTGCTATGGCTGCACCAGGAGGCTGGTGAGTACAAATCTAGCTTGCAGTATTCAGGGTAAATAAATAGAAAGGAGTAGAATGTCTACTGCCAGTAGTTTAAAATGTGTACTGTGTGTAATGAATAAATGAGACATTAGCAGAGTAATACTGATGTACAGGATATCTATCAATAAAAGTGCCAGTACCTTTCAATAAAACTAAACCCCCCAGACTTTTGTGTTTACTTTGGTATGTGGTGGTACGAACCTGCACAGCAGCTATTGCTCTGACAGCATGAGTTAATCAAGGCTCATTTGACAAAGATTGTGGAGCTGTAAAACAGGACATCAACTATATGAAATGTTCCATGCACCATAATCTGATCCCTGAATAGTAATGTGTAAACTATTATACTATATCCCCTACAGCAGTGCTTTGTGTTAACCATTGCTTTCCAGATTGTAATATGTCAAAGTATTTTATATATACTATATATGTATGTATATAACATGCAATGCAGTCATACCTCAGAATCATCCCTCTCAACCTCTTAGTGCAAGAAACCTGTACAAAGGCTGTAAAATAGGGGGGATGGGCCACATATAGGGACATATTTCAAATATCGCAGTTATAAACTAAGACATTTGCTACAGCAACAGGGTGTGTTTCAGCAGACAATTACTGAGGGATATGAGGATGGAAACTGAAACATTATGTCATTATTTACTGACATAAATCTTTGGATCATCACAGTGATTTACCAGAGAAATACGAATAAATTGTGGAACAGAAGAAAAGTATGGGCCAAACATCTGGACATTCTGTAAAAATCCTGTCAGTGGAGAGGTATACTCAGAACCCCTTAGTGCAATTAATCTGGACCAAGCCTGACAAAGTAGGGGGACAAAGGCATGAAAATAGGGACATATCCAAAATACGTGAGTAGATAAGCTGAGAAAGTTGATGTAGTAACACTGTATGTCCTAACATATATTGACTGAAATATCACAAGTCTGGGACTCAGTTGCTTCTCATTAGTTAGTGACCTCAATTCCCACATCATCCCACTGATGTGTCAGGTATACACAGCAGTTATGGGGACCAGATCAAAGATATTGTCCAGAAAACTGGACATACTATGAATGTGTGGACATAACACAGCATTTGGGAAACTACACTCAGCTACCAAGCAACATCCAAACTACAATCAGACTGACATAACACTACCCAAATCCAGCTCTGGGGCTGTACACATGCATTTGCAAATATAACAGGCACTACAGGAATGTACACTAGTGAAAAACAGACACTGGTGTGAAAGTGCATACCCACAACCAACTGCACCACAGTCACAGCGACATACCAGTAAGCAAACAGAATACTACAGTATAATGATTGTATGAGCAATGATATCCCATTTGCCACTCACACATTACCTATACATATACTGCACCAAGTCCCAGTGTAGTGGGAATCTTGAGGTGTTATGGGGCATGTCACGGTATGCCTGTACAAACATATACAGATGATAGGGAACTAAAAACCGGAGTAACATGCACAGTCAGATGGAAAGGACCCATGACACTCACATGTACCCCCCTCCCTACACAACCCAAATAACATGTACACACTACACTGCTACACAATCATGACAGTCTGTTAACAATGGCCAGACATACACAGACTTCTCAAATGTACAGTTTCCTACAGAATGTATAGGCACAGGACTCATATCTATGGCCACTTCCTTGTTACATGTCTGGGGGTCTATGACATCACTGGGATGGTAGCAGAAATGAAGGCAATAAATAATGATACTACATACCTCTGAACCTCTTGTGCATGACATCTGGACAAAGCCTGACATAATTGGGGAACAGAGGCCCAAACACAGGGTATATTGGATATATTGCTGTTATAAATTTAGACAGTTGCTGATGTTAATGGGTTTGTTGTCACATACCTTTTCTGAGGAATATGACGTCAGTAACACCAATGGCGATTAGCATTTACTGACTGCATTCCCCAGAGTATCCTACTGATAAGCCAAGGACAACAACTGTCTGTGGAACAGACCAAACATATGAGCCACACATCTGGGCAGTGTCTAGGCCTCTGGACAGTGTAGAGGTATGACTGCAGTCATGTAACAGAATAGAAATCCCCTGACAGCTGCCAAACATGTCACCCAGCACCTTATGAAGCACAGTAAGACCAACACAACACTCCCTTACATCAGCTCTGGGCAATTACCCATATATATTAAAATATAGCATGCACTACAGGGATGGAACTGTAGTTAAAAGCAGATAGTGGTGAAAAAATGTCCACCCAAAAACATATACAGATGATAGGGAACTAAAAACCGGAGTAACATGCACAGTCAGATGGAAAGGACCCATGACACTCACATGTACCCCCCTCCCTACACAACCCAAATAACACGTACACACTACACTGCTACACAATCATGACAGTCTGTTAACAATGGCCAGACATACACAGACTTCTCAAATGTACAGTTTCCTACAGAATGTATAGGCACAGGACTCATATCTATGGCCGCTTCCTTGTTACATGTCTGGGGGTCTATGACATCACTGGGATGTTAGCAGGAATGAAGGCAATAAATAATGATACTACATACCTCTGAACCTCTTGTGCATGACATCTGGACAAAGCCTGACATAATTGGGGGACAGAGGCCCAAACACAGGGGTATATTGGATATATTGCTGTTATAAATTTAGACAGTTGCTGATGTTAATGGGTTTGTTGTCACATACCTTTTCTGAGGAATATGAGGTCAGTAACACCAATGGCGATTAGAATTTACTGACTGCATTCCCCAGAGTATCCTACTGATAAGCCAAGGACAACAACTGTCTGTGGAACAGACCAAACATATGAGCCACACATCTGGGCAGTGTCTAGGCCTCTGGACAGTGTAGAGGTATGACTGCAGTCATGTAACAGAATAGAAATCCCCTGACAGCTGCCAAACATGTCACCCAGCACCTTATGAAGCACAGTAAGACCAACACGACACTCCCTTACATCAGCTCTGGGCAATTACCCATATATATTAAAATATAGCATGCACTACAGGGATGGAACTGTAGTTAAAAGCAGATAGTGGTGAAAAAATGTCCACCCAAAAACATTTGCACCACAGTCACAGCAACATGCCAGTACCCAAAATGATCTCCAGGGTAGAACGACTATCTGAACAAACATATTCTGATTTCCAGTCACACACTTCTTCTTCTTTTGGCTTTTTCCTGGTTAGGGGTCGCCACAGCGATTTATCTGTCTGCTCATGATTGGCAGTGAAGTTTTACAGTGTCGAGTTGCCAGCCCGGTGCCCAACCTTCCACAGAAGGCACATACACTCACACCTAGGGCCAATTTTGAGTGTCCAATCCACCTACAGCATGTCTTTGGGATGTGGGAGGAAAACGGAGCACCCGGAGGAAACCCACGCGACCACAGGGAGGACATGCAGACTCCACACAGAAGGCACCCCAGCCAAGAATCAAAACGGAAAACCTCTTGCTGTGAGGCAGCAACGCTAACCGCTGCACCACCGTGGCCACCCATTTCCAGTCACACACTACACTGACATATACTGGCCAAAATCACAGAGTACTGGGAATCCTGAGGTGTTACAGGACATTTCACAGTCTGCCCCTACAAGCATGCAGACCTGATAGACTGCCAGCAGCCATAGCAGCATGCACAGTCAGATAGGTAAAGGATGTATGGCACTCACATCTGCTACTCTTCCTACCCAGCCCAACAAACATCTACACACAACACTGCTACACAATCTTGGCAGTCTGTTCACAATGGCCAAACATACATAACTGTCATATGTACAGATTTCCACAGAATTTCCAGGGTGTGGAACCATAATCCTGGCCACTGCCACATACCACAGCCAGGAGTCTGCTAGGTCACTGGGATGATAACTGGAGTGCAGTTGGTAATTAATGGTATACCATATCTCTGCACCTCATAGTGCAGGACATCAGGATAGCACATGACGTACTTGGGGGACGGGCCAGAAAGAGGGACAAATCGCACATAATGGTGTTACAAACTGAAACAGTAGCTGGTGATACACATGTTGTTGTAACATAACATCCCTGAAGGATATGATGTCTGGAACACCAATGGATGTCAAAAGTTAGTGAGCACAATCCTCACATTATCCTACCGACCCCACAAAAACAGATATTGTTTTAGGAACCAACCAAATATAACAGGCAAACCTCTGGGCACTCTGTGGTCAACATGCCTGTTGAGAGGTATGTCAGAGGCATATCACTGTCTGATATCAAGTCACTCAGTAAATCCATGTCCAGATGAACCCTGTCAATCTAGCAGCCCTCCATGTGTATAACAGCACTAATGACATAAATCTGTACCCAATTTTAAAGCTTTGTCCCCCATGTTGTTGGGCTGTCTCCACATATCCTGTCCTGTGAGGTACTCCCACCTATGGTCTTTGAAACTATAGACCTCACACCTCCATAATGTCCCCTGCACAGGCAAGGAAAAGGGGCAAGGCCCACATGAAGGACTTCCCATATGTTGGAACTAGCAGCTGTGTCCAGGCCAACACCACAATACTATGTGGGCACCTACATAGCTGTATGGCCTCAGCAATACCTAAGAGGACAACATCAACCCCCTCAAGGTAGGTTGAACACCTGTGGTGGACAGCAGCAATACACAACTACCATCATAGGTGGAAATAATCACAGGATAGGTCAAGAAGGAACAGGTGCCTCATTGGCAGCAATGCACCTTGTTCTGCACAAGCAAATAAGGTCACAGGTGATGTACAATAAGGCTGTCTTTGAGTGCAAACTGGATACATCCACCAAGGCCAATCACTAGGCCTTCCAGACATGTGTCTGCAATTCCAGAGGCAACACACATATCTGCTCTGTAGTGGTGGTCAATAAAACCACATACACATATGCCATAGATATATGCAACCGGCTACAGGCAGGTGAAGTGTAAACTTCACCCTCCTGTCCCCCTATAGGTACACATGTGCATGTGCAGCACCTGCCCCCCTCCCCTTATGATCAGGAAGCAGGTCTGTAAGCCCTCTCAAAGGCAACACATAGAGGTCTCCATAGG
This sequence comes from Protopterus annectens, assembly GCF_019279795.1. Taxonomy (NCBI): domain Eukaryota; kingdom Metazoa; phylum Chordata; order Ceratodontiformes; family Protopteridae; genus Protopterus; species Protopterus annectens. Next base: position 956,043,063 of record NC_056745.1, read on the forward strand.
TCTGATACCATTCCTGGCTGCATCCTACATAAACACAGCCATGGGCTCTCAGACCCATTCTACAGTGTAGTCAACCACAGCCTGAGCACCAGAGTCATCCCCTCTGCACAGAGGACAGACAAGAGAGAAAGTTGATAGAAAACAGGTTATGCATTAGCATGAATGTGCTGAAGGATACAAGTCTGAAACTGAAATGTATGCCATGATGTCATGACAGCAGTCCTCAATGACATGGCCAAAAACCTCAATACTCTCCATTTAATATAATAATATAATACTGTCTTGTATGCACAGGATAATTGGCTGATAAATGTATTGTGCATGATTTATTAACCTGTTTCCAAACTAAGTTATGGAGCTGTGCTGTGGTAACTGTTGAAGCACTCTCAAACTATAGCAGTAGCATCTATTCTCCTGCTCTATCCACACTATCCTCAGACTTGTATCTTTTACACTCTCCTATCTCCATATTACTTCCTTTAACCTATCTTTGTCTCATTCTACTAGCTTCATCCTCTTTTTTCTCTCTCTCTTCAGAGCACACTCAAGAAACTCTGCAGTCTGCTGCTGCCACCCCAGCCATACAGTCTAAGAAGGAATCAGTACTGCAAAACTAAACAAGGATATACATTTTGAGCCTCAAGAGCAGGATCAGTCCACCCAGGCATTCTACTTGTATGTTTTATGAGAGTGAAGCTATAACATTAGCTGTGTTTCTTAGTAGTTCTCAGCGTACTAATAAAGCTGACTGTTGCAGCCTTGTGCCCCTCCCCCAGCTAGTGCAGTAATCCTGACTGTCCAATAGACAGTATACATTTAATTCAGATCTATGTGATTACATTAACCATGAAGCAGCCCTCTCAGTGCTTTCTGCCTTAGTTTGTATCAGTTGAGCCCCACCTGTTTATTTGCATCTCTATACATTCCCCTTCATTGTTAATGTATCTCCCTACTCGAATCTGTGCACAAACTGGCTACTAATAAGAACGTCAATGTGAAGACACACTCACAACTTTAATAAACTTTGCTGTCTTTTCTCTCCTTCACTTTACAGGTAGAGGATGAATTATTACTCACCCCCTTTGAGGCCTTCACTGATAGATTTCCACTGATTGCCTCTCTGGTTTCACTGGTTTCTTTGCATTCCACCTAGTTTACAACCCTTGTGCTATCCCCCTCCCCAATACTAAGTTTATATTAGAATTCTACTGAGCATGGAGCAATCTTTAAATTACTAGTCTCCCACCAGGACACAAGTGTTCTTCAGCAAATTAATTCTGCTTGCTGGTAAGCCATTAGGCCTCCTCAGGAATTTGTTTAAAGTGTTCAGATTTGTAAAGTAACACTAACTTTTTGCTGTCCATTACTCTTGTATTGGTGGGTTCTGCCCCACTCCATTTTCCCTCGTTAATGCTTGGGCTCTTTCCTCTCCCCTGCTCTGCCCCCAATTTCCTTCCACCCCCACTACCTCAACATTTATAGTAATCGCAACTGCACCCACAGCTCAACATCACATCATCTCCACCAATCACAGCTCCTCAAGTCAGATCACATTACACCACACCCACTTGTTCCACCACAAAATACTCCCAACCACTCTCATTCTCACTAGGCATTATTACATCACCCCACACTACTTACCCATCCACATATAGTGCAACCCTATAATTCCTATCCACACCTCCACCTAGAACCAACTTAAAACTTTATAACCATGGCTATCACAGAGCTAAGTCTAGTCTGTCTTCCCATAATTCTTTATAACTCCGCAAGTTATCACTCTAGCAATATCCCTAAACTTAGTAGCACAACACTATATTATGCGCTCTCATATACAGACACCACACATTATAATAATATCTGCCCATAATTGTTCACGAACCACATAACAGACCAATTCAGAACTAAACACATATGCTCTCATTCCTACTCCCAAAAAACACAATACTTTCTCACACTCATCACCAAACTCCAACATCTGTATCACCATTTTAACACCAGGCTCACCATAAGTGGGGACATCCACCCCAACCCAGGCCCAAATCCATCCTGTCCAACACAAACTGCTCCAACACAATTGTCAGAACATAATATCCCCATTATCTTCATCCCTGGGCAAATCAACAACAGCAGCAAAACCAACCATCTTTTAATGCTAAATATTAATATTAGAAGTATCAAAAATAAAATACTTGAACTCCAGGCCGCAATAGCACACTACTCCCCAGACATAGTTGCTTTAACAGAAACCCAGCTAAATAAAAACATAGCTAACTCAAAAGTTCTCCCTACCAGCTACAGTATCATTGGAGAAGACAGACCACTTTGTAAAGGGGGTGGAACTGCCTTACTGTATAAGTCCAACTTAACTTTACATCAAATACCAAGCTCCTACCCCTCCCCCAATAATTGGGACATACTTATCTCACAACTTCAACTTCACCCTAAAAAAGTCATCATCACAATTGTGATCTATATTCCACCTGGTAATATACCTGCTAGCCTTGAAGACTTCTTATCCTGGCGTTCTTCCACATACTCACAAGAAACACTCATTCTGGGGGATTTCAACCTAGATTGGTTCACCTGTATATCAGAACCACCAAGTAATCTAATAAATCTCTATGGCTACCAGCAGCTAGTCCAAATTATAACTAGATGTGATAAAACATCTAAAAGGGAATCCATCCTTGACTGGGTCCTAACTAACAACCCCACATTGTACCCCCACACAGGCAGTCTCACAGACACCTTAAGTGACCACAACATAATATACCTTATATGTAGTAGAACAAGCATATGCAAAACCACTAACTATAAATCCAGTAGAAACACAAAAGATTTCTCTCCTAAGGTCCTTAATACTTTACTCTGTAACTGTGACTGGACCTCCCCCCCCAAAACCCTTCCACTTGACCAGGCTGTAGCATATTTCAACAAAACATTTCTACAACACCTAAACACTGTTGCTCCATTGCACAAAATCAAGGTTAGAACCTCTACAAACCCCTGGCTCAGTAGAGAAACTAAACGAATCCTCAAGTCCAGAGACACTGCCTGGCTTTACTATCAAAAAACCAAAGATACACAAAGCCTAACTAAGTACCAAGAACTGCGCAACCATGCAAAATATGTGCTAGGCTGGACATGACATCATAAACTAAATACCAACACAACCCCCCAAAATATTGAAAAATGTAAACCAGCTACTAAAATCCACCCAAAAGGCTACCCCTAAACCAACCACCCCTGACACTAAAGCTCCCATTGAAACACAGGTCAACTACCACTTTGTGAACTCAATTCTATCCTTAGTATCACAGGACAGTTCCAATCTCACTATCCCCCAACATAAATAACACTAATACAAGCTTTTACCCTCAAAACAGTTTCCACCACTTCAGTCAAAAGCATGCTCTCCAAACTTAAAACCTCATCAACAGCAGCCAACCTACTCCCCAGCTATTTCTTGAAACTCACAGCAGATGCTATTGTTATCCCAATCTCCACTCTCATAAACAGATCAGTTGTTGAACACTATGTGCCCAAATTCTGGAAAATATCCTATGTTGCACCCATTCATAAAGGCGGGACCTCCACTGAACTTAATAACTACAGACCCATTGCTATACTCTTCCCCTGGCCAAAATCCTAGAAAAATGCATCCATACCCACGTGCTAAAATATCTCCTAGACAACAACATACTGCCATCTACTCAACATGGTTTCAGACCTGCCCATAATACCACTATAGCCCTCCTCTGCTTCACAGACACAGTAAACCATTTCAAAAATGAAGGCCTACAGGTGTCAACTCTTTTTTTGGATATGTCCAAAGCATTTGACACAGTCTCGCACCAGCTTTTAAATGCATATTAAATTTGAAAAGAGACCACAGCTCTGTCTCTTGTGAGTCAGGCAGAATAACCACCCTCCCACCCGGTTACTGTTGTGTTCTTAAACACCACTGTCTTTCTAGTTGCCTGCCCCTTATGTTAATTTGGCCATATATCTCATTTCCTCTCTGCTTTTACTGGCTTGTGTGAGTAAGCGCAAAATTATCATTTTGTGAAATCACTCCCCTTCAACTATTTAAATTTATTGGCCATCCTACTGTATTCCATAGTACCATAATACAAAAGTTACGACCCCTTTCAATCTATCTTGCTGTTTTAAAAATAGTGACTCTCCACTAATACTTAACTTTTTAGACAGGTAAAATTTAAGTTACCTACTTTCACATCTAACTGCAGTGCTTAGGATAAACCGTTTTTTTTTAATCTTACCTTTAAGCATCCCTGTGACTATCACTTCCTCTAAAACCTGCTGGAAAGCACTAGGAAACTTTAAACTGATACAAACACTCAACTCTCCTTGCTAATAAGGAGAAATTAGTCATAGGCACTAAATAGCCTATAATTGTAAAGTACCTTGCTAAGGTAAGTTAAAACAGCTCTTGTGTTTTACAAAAAAAGCACCAAACCAGGCATGTCCAAGGGTCAGCATCCAGTGATTTCTCCTGTCCACCTGGTGAATCTGGGCATGCTGGGGCAATATAGCAATTGCCTCATGTACACAGACAACCCTCTTCTCCTACCACCCAACACTACAACCTACGAGAGATGCACTTACATAGCCAAACAGGAAGCAAAGCTCTCTCCACCCAAGATTGTGATAGACAGTCAAGAGGAGAAGGTTAACACCTGCACTACACCTAAAGTAACACATAGCCCTTCTAAACCCACACCAGCAACACCCTCACATAGCAATACTAAACCCTCATATGTGGAGGCCATTAACAGTAACCTGCCCAAGCAACAAGGACCTCTGAAGCTGAAACGCAAACACCAATCACAACCAAAGTGTCACATAGCTCACAACACCAGTGTGCCACCCAACAACAGCCTCTAAGGCAAGACAACGTACCCAGCACTTTAGTTATAGGTGACTCTATAGTGAGGCACACTGATGTCCCACTCACCAGGCTGAACAAGGAGAAAATTACAGTCAGCTGCCTGTTGGTTGCCAGGATCCGCCACATAATGCATGCACTCAAGTTACTCCACAGCAAGTACAAATATGACTCTGTCATTGTCCATGTTGGAGTGGATGACTTGAGATGTACCTCCCTGGACTACATGAAAAGAGACATGGAAGAGCTCTCAGAACATGTGGCCCAGGCAGGTATGACCCTAGCCCTGAGTAACATCTTGCCTTTGCCCAGAATGATACCACAGTATAAGGACAAAATGTTGACTTCAACGATTGGCTAAGCTTCTGGTGTCATTCAAAGGGGATGCAGTATCTGTCTGCCTGGGATGACATGATCAACAGACCACGATGCTTTGCCAGAGATGGTCTGCAACTTTCGCCCCTGAGATTCAGGTTACTGGCTAAGGCTCTTGCCACTCCCTATAGTTCCTTTTTTAGGCAAAATTCAAAGGACAAAACCACCACCGTAACAGGTACAAGCATGCAAAATCTGAAGGTTTTCAATGCTAGAAGCCTAAACCTCAAAACACACTCTCTCGAGGCACTCCTAAAAATAGAGAACATCGATATCTGTGCAGTAACTGAGACCTGGTTCAAGGCTCCAGAGAGCACCCCTGCAATACCAGGCTACAACTCTTACCATACGTTTTGGCCACCAAACCAGGAATGAAACACTAAAGGTGGAGGAGTGTCCATATTCACCAAGGATATTCACACCACCAGGCTAGTTGCCCAACAGAATGCATCTGAAATTCTCCAGGTGCAACTAACACTAGGTAAGACTGCAATCCAAATTGTAGCTTGCTACAGATCCCCCACCATGCCCCAAGATTCTCACCACACCTTTCTAAACATACTGGAAAATATTAAGATACAACCAAACACCCTAATACTGGGTGATTTCAACTACCCTGCCATTAACTGGGAAAACTACTCATGTACCAACACCTTTGCCCAACGGTTCTTGGAATTCATAAATTCCAATGCCCTGGATCAACTAATCCATAGTTCCATCAGGGGTTTCAATATCCTAGACCTGGTCATTACCAACATGGGAAATCAATGCTCCACATATGGTCACCTCCTCATTGGTCAGGTCTGACCATAAGCTAATCAGCCTTGATATCCACATCCTTCCCCCACCCCCCAGTAAGGAAACCTCTGTAAAAAACTTCTCCAAAGTCAACTTCATGCTACTCAAGTCAGAAGTGACAAACTTCATGACACCCATGCAGACAGGAACTGAAAGTTTGACTGCTGAAACCTACACTAAAGCTCTGTAAAAGCACATCCACTCATGCATGAATCGTGCCATCCAAAATAGAACCAAGATGCTCTCCTCCAAAAAAAGGAAGCCAATCTGGTGGTCCCCTGCCATAAACAAACTTTACAACAAAAGGAAGAAACTGTTGCAGAAAAGAAGAAAATCCCAGGATGCAAAAAACTCCTTTACCAGCCTCAGTAAGAAGCTCAGATCCCTCATAAAATCCTCTAAAGCTAGTTACGAAAATAAAATTGCCAAAAATTACAAAGGCAACCACAAGGCATTCTATAGCTATGTCAGTAATCTAAATGGCAATGCTCAGATCTGCTCTGAGCTACAACAGAATTGCATTAAATATGCTGATTTTCAAGGATATTGCTAATATCCTGGCAGATCGATTCAGTGCCAACTTCACACCTTAAAGGGGCCATCTCAATACCGAAAGATTGCCAAATTCCAGTAATAACGGCCACACAGGTAAAAAACTCACTCTCCAAAGCTAAGAATACAGCATCCATGGGACCAGACAACATCCTGGGCTGTGCACTACATGAACTACAAAATGAACTGGCACCTCACTTAAGTGTCATGTTTAATCATAGCCTCACCTCAGGCTTCATGCCCACTGAGTGGCACGCAGCTACAGTTATTCCACTCCACAAGGGGGGATCCACCTTGGATCCTGGAAACTACTGCCCCATCAGTCTGACTACCCTGATCTGCAAGGCCATGGAACATATTATTATGGAACTTATAAACAAAGACATTGGCAACCTTTACACACTGGACCCCACCCAGTTTGGGTTTGTGAAGGGCCGATCTTGTCTCCTGAACCTGATTGACTTCTTTGAATCAGTTTCCAGAGCTGTGGACAAGGGTAAGGCAGTCCAAACAGCCTGTCTGGACCTCACCATGGCATTTGACACCATCCCCCTCTCTGGAATTATAGATAAACTTACTAAGCTGGGCATTAATCCCCACATCACTCGATGGGTTGCCAACTGGCTTACTGACAGAGCCCACACTGTAAAAGTAGCTGACTCCAAATCCAGCTCCAGACAAGTGACAAGCGGAGTACCTCAGGGTTCAATCCTGGGACCGCTCTTGTTTGGCATCTACTTCTCTGAAGTACAGGCCAACACTAAGGGACTCTGGCTAACAAAGTTCAAAAGTTCACAGATGACTGCAAACTGGGAGCCATTATTGAATCCCTAAATGATGTGGATATTCTACAAAAGGGCCTTACAAAAACAGATGCTTGGTGCCAGAGCCATGGGATCAAGATCAATGCCAAGAAATGTATGGTTATCTCCTTTGGGAAAAAACATGTACCCGTGAATTACCACATAGGTGGCAGTACACTAAACACTGAAAGTGTGATAAGAGACTTAAGAACACAGGTGGACAGTGGTCTCATTTTTGATAACCACATCATCACAACAGTAAGGAAATCCTTCTATGTGGCACACCTCATCACTAAGGGCTTTTCATCTAGAAAAAAAGGAGGTCATTGTCCCACTGTACTCATCCCTCATTAGATCCATTATAGAATACAATGCCCTATTTGGTATGTACCTCTCAAGACATCTGTATCAACTGGAAAGGCCACAGAAATACCTCAGTAAAAGAATCACAGGCCTAAAGCAGATGCCCTATGCTGACTGTTTAAAAAAACTCCAGCTATACTTTGTCACATATTGTCTACTCAGAGGCAATCTCTGCTTAACATACAAGGCCATGTCAAACCCAGAGCTGTTGGACATGCTACACTTAAAGAAATCCCAATCCCTCAGAGCCACATGCTTCAGGGATCTAAACCTTGTCATCACAATGAACAAAACATGCTGGAGGGATAGGTTCCTGACCCAGAGACTCGCCAGGCTCTGGTATAGACTGCCCATACATGTCAAGCAGAGTGCCTCTTTGGACCTCTTCAAAAGGAACCTTGATGATTGGATGGGAGATAGTAAATTCACCATGGGGATCACTTCAGTCACCCAGATAGACAGGGGTCCAGGGAAGTAAATACTGTGGTAAGAAATAGCTAGGGAATTGTTATGGCTAGGCTTGTATAGGCCCTGGGGCCAATAGCCTAGTGCCAACCTATGAACCAAATCCTGCTAAACCAAACTAAGCCAATATCACCTATCAAATTCCACTCTTACATGGTTCAAAAGCTGCTTAACTGACAGGTACCAAGCTGTGAAATGGGAAAATTCTGTCTCTCCTCAGCTGCCCATAACTATTGGAGTCCCACAGGACCCTATCTTAGGACCACTACTATTGACAATCTTCACAAATGACCTCCAAACCTCCACACAGCATTCATCTGTCATTCAGTATGCAGATGATACTACCTTAATCTGTGCTGCACAAAACATTCCCACCCTCCTGCAAACAACTCAGCTAGCATTTTCTGATGTTGAAAACTATCTTACCAAAGCCCAACTTATCCTCAATCCAAAGAAAACTCATCTTATGATTATAACCAGTTCTAACAAAAACACTGATAACAGTCAATTCACTATCTACTCCATAAATGCTACTCCAATCACCACAGTAGCACTGGCTAAGCTATTGGGAATAACCATAGACTCCCACCTAAAATTTGATAGTCATCTCAACTTAACTATTAAAAAAGTACATGCCAAACTGGGATCACTCTACCGTATCAAACCATTTCTTACCAACAACACAAGATCAGCCATTGCTAGCTCCCAACTTCTATCCACCCTACTCTATGCATCTCCCATTCTGACTAATCTCAACAAAACTGAACTAAGCAAAATGGAAGCCTGCTATAACAGAATTGCCCGCTTTGCTGCAAATTGCTCATATTGAAATCATCACTGTACTGCTTTGAGACAGCTCCACTGGCTTGAACTGCCCAACCTCCTAACCTACAATTAGATCCGCCTCTGTCATTCTATCTATTACAACCCCAATAAGTGTCCTGCCCTCAAAAACCTAGTGCAACATCACTCAGCCAAAAGGCCTCTTAGATCATCAAGCAAACTACTACTAGAAGTCACCAACAGCTACAATAGCTTTGGAGACACATTATATAGTAGTTCAGTGGCTAAAGAAATGGAACTCTCTCCCCACTAGCATACAAAACACATCGTCCAAAGCCTCCTTTAAAAACCTCATTAGGCAACATCTCAAGCAAAGCTGGTAGTGCCATGACTGTGAAAGCAGATAAGGTACACATACTAAACCTGGAGTACTTGATAATAGTTTTCACTCTTACTTATAAACACTGGCTAATGTACAATGTATGTACTGTACCTGTGTACTATGTATGCATTCTACCTATGTTCCAAATTTCAGCTATACACTATAAATCTATTAATTACCTTTATTTTTAAATTAATATTTTCTTGTTTGTTCTCTCCACTGTAACTGTTGATGTGCTGCATACCACTGTAAAAACATGTCTATTGTAATTTGTGTGTATATTGATCATGTCTAAATATCTAAATGTATCTGTAATTTTTCTATGTGGTGCTTTTCTCCCCAGGCCTCTGCTGAAAAAGAGCCTCTTCAGCTCAGTCAGACACCCCAAGGTAACAAATATAAAATAAATAAAATATTAATATGCAATAGGAGATAAATAAAAATATACAGCTCAAATTCCGAAACCAATGTAGTGTAGTGGTCAGAGTCCTAACTTTGCATGAAGCCATACACGGTTTGAGTACTACAACAGACAATCCAATTTTACATGGAAAAGCAGTGTTAAAAGTACTATTTTCATATTACAGTACATGGTAAGTTATGTTGTCACCCAGGGTAGTGTAGCTGGTGTAAAATGGAAGTGTGAGTGCATATAACATGTGAAACCACCCATGTATACCCATGTCCCATACAGTATAGTTACACCCTTTGCTACTGCAATGAAAGCACATTTTATAAGAAATATATATATATATATATATATATATATATATATATATAAAATATTATAATGATATAATATAATTAGAATACTATTATAATATATTATACTGTTATAATAATAATAATATAATAATTATAACATATATATATATATATATATATATATATATATATATATATATATATGTATATAAGATATTTCAAAAGAATGAACTTTCAGCAATGGTTAGCAATGCTCATCTATGCTTAGCAGGTTTACTCAAACATGAATGCTCAGCAGCAGGTAGCTCAGCTAAGCAGATTTACTCACTGGTAAATGTTGCTAAGTGAAGCAAACACAGATTGAGCATCTGTACATTTAATCATGTGTTGGCATTGCTTAACGTCACATAATCCCATACAAACCCACTTATAACTGCTTAAGACTGCTTTAATCACTCTATTTCCATCAGCCACTGTTCTGCCTAGAAACAAAAATAATCAGCCCTCCCAAGTCACGAATCCAGGGCCCCTGTACATCATAGTCAAAGCAATACACCACTACACCATTAGAGTTGTAAGGATTGCTGATGCTTTTTAAAACATATCCTGCAGTAGTCATTCAACAGTAGGGAAAAAGTTTGGTAGAATCAGTCAGGTTTTGTATTTATACATATACACATATATATGTATGGGGATGCATATATATGAAATATATATACATAATGTAAATAGAGATATACATATAAAATATATAAAAACACACACGACAGACCTCTCAACCAATCGGGGACAAATTTCAACAGAATCAGGGACAAGTCAAGAAAAAATCAGGGACAATCAGGGACACTTTTAAAATATTACTGCTATTAACTTGAAACATTGACAGAATCAGTGCATATGCATTAATACACATTTTCCAAAGTAAAAGAAGTCTACAACTCTTAATTATTGTCGTTATTCATTGTGTAATTCACCACCTTTTCTCCAAAAGGCACTAGTTTTAGGAGGGATTAAGAGGGACAGAGCTAAAATTTGAGTCAAAATCAGGGACGTTACTGAAAATCAGGGACAGTTAAGAGGTATGACACACACACACACACACACACACACACACACACACACACACACACACACACACACACACACACACACACACACACACACACACAACCACACACACACACATATATATAAATAAAAAAAATATATATATATATATATATATAAAGTAAATATATATGCTCATAACATGTAGTAGAGTCATACTTCACAACCATACCTCTCAACCTCTTAGTGCAAGAAATCTGGCCAAAGGCTGTTCAAATGGAGGGGGACAATGGGCACAAACTAAGGACATATTTTAAATATTGCTCTTATAAATGTAGAATGTTGCCAGAGTGACAGGGTTTGTTTCAGCATACATCTTCTGAAGGATGTGAGTTCTGAAACTGAAATGTATGTCAGTTACTGTCCGAAATCCTCAGATCATCACAGTGATTTACCAGGGATATAAAAATAATGAATCTGTGAAACAGGCCAGAAATATGAGCATAAACCTGGACATACTACAACAATCTGGACAGTCGAAAAATAGGCTTAAAACCCCTTAGTGCAATGAATCTGGACCAAGCCTGACAAAGTGTGGGGAGAAAGCCATGAAAATAGGGACATATCTGAAATACTGGAGTAGGTAAGCTGACACAGTCCAACACTCAATTACTTCTCACTAGTTAGTGACTGAAATCCTCACATCATCCCACTGATGTGTCAGAAATACACAACACTTATGGGGGCCAGGCAACGGTACATCCTACAAATATCTGGGCATAACATCACATTAGGGAAACTACACTCAGCTGCTAAGCATGTCACCAAGCACTGTCCAAACTACAGTCAGACTGACACAAAACTAACACAAATCTGCTAGGGGGAATTACACATGTATTGGCAAATATATCAGGTACTACAGGGATGTAACAGCACTGAACAACAGACAGCAGTGTGAAAGAGCATACCCATGACCAATTCTACCATAGTCATGGTGACATACCGGTAAGCCAAAGAAACAGTACAGTATAAGGACTGTGTGAACAAAAACATCTCAACAAGTTTACAACTCACACACTACCCCTACATATACTGGCCCAATTCACAGTGTTTATGATGCCTGACCATGGTATGGGACATGTCTCAGTCTGCCCCTACAAACATATACAGCTGATAGACCATCAGAAACAGGAGCAGCATGGACAGGCAGACAGAAAATGAGTCATAACACATACATCCAGCCCTTCCCTACACAGACCAAATAACATTGACATACTTCACTGCTAAACAATCCCGACAGTCTGTTAACAATTTCCAGAAATACACAGACCTCTCAACTGTACAGAGTTCCACAGAATGTCCGGGCTTTCCCCTCATATATAAGGCCTCTTCAACATAACATGTCTGGCAGTCTGATACATCACTGGGATGATATCAGGAATGTAGGCACTAAATAATCATATGCCATACCTATCAACCTCTTACTGCATGACATCTGGACAAAGCCTGACATAATTGTGGGACAGAGGCCCAAAAACAGGGGCATATTTGAAATATTGCTGTTATAAACTGACAAAGGTGCTGGTGTAACAGGGTTAGTTGTAACTTATCTTTTCTGAGGGATATGAGGTCAGAAACACAAATGGATATTAGCAGTTACTCACTGCAACCCCCAGAGTATGCTACTGATTTTCCAAAGACAAAAAATGTCTGAGGAACACTCCAAACATAGGAGTCCAAACTCTGGACATTCTGTGGATAGCACTACAGTTGAGAGTTATGTCAAACACATAACACTGTCAGAGTTAAAATCATGCAGAAGCTCCATGTCCACACAAACCCTGTTAGACTAGCATTAATCCAAATGTATAACAGCAATACTTACATTCTGTCCCTATGTCTGGAACATTCTCCCCCATTTTGTTGGCCTGTCTCCACAGTTTTGGTTGTAAGAGGTATTCCTAAATACCCTCTGTGATGCTGTTGTTCACACACCTCCATGATGTCCTCCTCTCTTGCAAAGAAAAGGGTCAATGCCCTCAGGAAGTACTCAATTATAGGAGTGTGTTGCCATGCCATTGGCTATATGGATAACAACACAACTGTTCTGCATGCAATTAGCAAGTGGGGGTCACCAATAGGTGCACAGGCCGTCAGCTGCTCATGAGCATTATCTACAAAGGCAAGCCACTGCCTTTGCAAAACAGATGTACACCCTACATCCTTGAGAGAGAGAGATAGGGAGAGAGAGAGAGAGAGAGAGAAACAGTGAAAAGAAAAAAAAACCAAGCAGGATATAACCACCTGCACTTAAAAAGAAAAACGGTATTTCAAACAAGTAAGCATGTAATGGAATGCAGTAGTGGGTATGTAAGAATGCAAAATAGGAACTTTAACATATATGTCTCAACAAGACTTGCTGTACTGATATATTGCTGATCAGAACATATGGCCATAGCATCTGGATCTGTTTGCAGTGACATAGATCAGATGTCAGGCCCCTCAGTCACCCCAAGAAAGGATGGCTCACATATGACTACTACTGTAGTATGTGTTGAACAATACTGACTATGACAATGCTAGGCCAGCTACTGGGATGTTGGACATATCCATATCTTACTTGTGAATACAACTATGATATACTTGTTTGTCTCAGAAATGTGAGAGACCTATACATGGTAATTGCATAGTAAAGTACTGCTGCAGATGTGTGTGTTGAACTGCATGTGATATACTGAGCTCATACCATTAAACTGTCCAGTGTTATGCACATTGACCATATGTGTGCCTCATATTTGTAGTCATTTACTCGATTTGTGTCATGTCTGGCAAATCATTGGCAAATCTGTGAAGACTGACATTACAACATACCCTTCTTTTTCTTCTGGCTGTTCCCATTAGGGGTCACCACAGTGGATCATCTGTTGCCATTTCTGCCTGTTCTCTGCATCTTATTCTGTCACACCAACCACCTGCATGTCCTCTCTCACCATATCCAGAAACCTTATCTGAGGCCTTCCTCTTTTCCTCTTACTTGGCAGCTTCATTCTTACCATCCTTTTCCCAATATACTCTGCATCCCTCCTCAGCATATGTCCAAACCAATGTAATCTTGCCTCTCTGGCTTTGTCTCATAACCGTCCAACATGGTCTGACCCTCTCATATACACATTGCTAAACCTGTCCACACTTGTCACACCCAGTGCACATCCTAACATCTGTAACTCTGCCACATCCAGCTCTGACTACTACCTTTTTGTCAATGCCACTGCCTCCAACCCATATAACATAGCTGGTCTCACTACCCTCTTGTAGACCTTCCCTTTCACATTTACTGGTACTTGTCAGTCACAAATCACTCCTGATACTCTTCTCTACCCTCTCCATCCTGCCTGTACTCTCTTCTTCAACTGTCCTCCACAGTCGTCACTACTCTGAAATATTAATCCCAATCATTTAAACTCATCCACCTTTGCCAACTCTACTCCCTGCATCCTCAACATTCTGCTATCCTCCCTCTCATTCACACACAGATAGTCTGTCTTAGTCCTGCTGACCTTCATTCTTCTCCTTTCTAGAGCATATCTCAACCTCTCCAGGGTCTCCTAAATCTGTTCCCTACTCTCAATACAGATCACAATGTCATCTGCAAACATCATAGTCAACAGGGACTCCTGTATGATCTTGTCTATCAACCTGTCCATCACCATTGCAAATATGTAAGGGCTCACAGCTTATCGCTAATGTCATCCCACCTCCACCTTAAATGCATCCGTCACTCCCACCACAGACATCACTGGTGTCACACCACCCTTGTACATATTCTGTACCACTCTTACATATATCTCTGCCACTCATTACTTCCTCTTACAATACCACAACTCCTCTCTAGGCACCCTGTCATATGCTTTCTCTAAGTCCAGAAAGACACAAAGCAACTCCTGACCTTCTCTGTACTTCTCCATCAACACTCTCAGAGCAAACATTGTATCTGTAGTGGTCTTTCCTGGCATGAAAACACACAGCTGACCACTACTCATCGCCTCCCTGCTTAACCTAGCTTCCACTACTCTTTCCCATAACTTCATGCTGTGACTGATCAATGTTATCCCTCTGTAGTTACTACAGCTCTGCACATCAACCTTATTCTTTTTACCCCCAAATCTTTATTTTCTTTTAATACAAAGCAAAACATCTGATAGATAAACATATTGATTTGTATATTAATGGTATACATTTCATGTTTATAGAACACAAACATAAACTATTTACAAAATGTGCAAAAGTGCCATTCAATCCTCTTATAAATTTAACACAATACGCTTACATTGTTATACAATCTTGCCAAGGTTTGCCTAAATGGGGGGTTAGATATGCAGCCCTATATTCTGTTTGGAGTGTCAGTGTGTCTTTTGAGTTTGACTAGACTAGGATTATGTTGAAGACCTGTTCCCAGATTTCTAACTTCCTATAATGTTTAATTCTTACATCAATTGTCAATTTATGAGCTAACAAATGTTTGATGGCCATCTTTTTGAATTCTTCTCATGTGATAGTCAGGTGATCCAGCCATTTGGATGCTATGTATAGTTTCATTAGTAACAATAGAGTTATAAGTATGTTGGTTTGGCTTGTGGATATATCTGTGGGGGGAATGTGAAGTAGTGTGAATTCCCATGTCACTGTTGCTTTTTCATAGCCTATCTTTTGTAGATGGATTTTTAGGGAGTTCCATAGTTTTTACACACATTTGCATCTCCAAAAAACATGGGTTAGATCTGCTTCTTGCATCTTATAGTGTGGACAGTTTGGTGAATTGGATGTGTTAAATTTGTGAAGTGCTGTAGGGGTAAGGTAAGAGTTGTTGTTAATCATATGTTGTGTATATGTTAATTTTTTAGTGGTATTGCCTTAGAGGTTAATTCCATAGCATGGCTCATCTGTTGTTCAGTGATGGATGGGTTTGTTTTTAGCCAGTACTTAGAGAAGAGTAGATTGTTTTGAAATGTAATCCCATTTATTATTTTGTATTTGTTGGATATAATTTTTCCTCTGGAAAACATTATTTTCCATAGGGATTCACAGTTGTTTATATCTACTGTATTTAAGTTAGTATTTTGTAGGTATCTGAAGCATAGTTCTTTGATATGTCTCAGGATGATTGTGTATGATTTTGGCAAGTTAAGCTGAGTTCTCAACTGTGTAATTGAACAGTTATAGTAAGGGTAGAGATCCCGGATTCTCTTATTTTTTAGTAAAGGGTAGTTATTGAGATTTATCATTGTGTTATTAATTTTTAAGTTTGGATTTTTAGGTATAGGCTGAAGGATTTCCATTGCTGACCATAGATTAAGGGAAGTAAACAGATTTCATACAATGGTGATAAAGTGTTTTAGAAGGTTAGTGATCTTATAAGCTGATATTTCTTTTTTGCTTAGGAAGGGAAGTGCTCTAGGGTTAATATCTAAAGTTTTAGTATAGTTATGGTATATTATCAACCATATTGGAGTCCACATTTTGGGTGTTGGGATATGTTCTACTATTTTTAGTATTCTGCTGCAATTGATAATAATGTAGTATAGTTTAAAGTCTGGAAAGTTTAGTCCCCCTTTTAGTTTCAGTAGGGATCATTTTTGGTATGATATTCTTGTTTTTTTGGGCTCCCAAATAAATTTAGCTAGGAATGTGTGTAACTGACTGAAGAATTTGTTATGTACTATTACTTGTGTGGTCATGAATACATATATTACTCTAGGCAGTATATTAATTTTGATTATAGATACCTTGGACAGGAAGAGTAGCTTAAGATTATGCCATCTGCTGCATTCTTGCATTATATTTTGCCATTTATTCAAAATGTTGTCTTGATAGAAATCTCTCTTGTTTTGAAAGAATGTGATTTCAAGATATTTTGTTGATTGTTTTATCTTAACTGTGCCTAAGAATGGGAATAATGATATTAGTTTGGGGAGACTTAAAGGAAATATGCTAGTTTTGCTTAAGTTAAGCCTGTAGTTAGAAATATTAGGAGAATTGTTCAATTGCTTTAGTAATTTGGTAATGTCAGAACTTGGGGTGGTCAAGTAGATGTTTAGATCATCGGCGAAGACTGTGAAGTAAATTTTAGAGTTAGAAATTGTTGGGTGCTTGTGATATATGTTCTGCTTAATGTACAGGAAGAGTGGTTCGAGGTAGAGATTAAACAGGAAGGTGGACAGTGGGCACTCTTCTCTTGTCCCATTTTTAATCATGATTCTGTTTGATAAGGTTCTGTTTATGAATAAATTTGTGTAAGGTTTGTCATAAAGTATTTTAATTGGTTGAATGAACATTCTGGGGAAGTCAAAGTAAGATAATACTTGGAGTAAGAATGTTAGATTCACTTTATTGAATGCTTTATGAGCATTTACTACCATTGTATATATATGGGAGTTTTCTTTAGATTTATAAAGGTTATCAGGGCTTCAAGAGTTAGGGTATTGTCACTGGTCTGCCTATATGGAGTGAATCTGGATTGTTCTGGTGAAATGATATTAGCTATAATATTCTTCATTCTATTAGCTAGTATTGAAGGAAGTATTTTGGTATCAAGGTTTAATAATGAGATGGGTCTGTAACTGCCAGAGTCTTTAGTGTTTGACTCTTCTTTCAGTATAAAGATAGTTTTCGATGCATTGAAGTGGATATCATTGATTTTATTGTTTATTATATAGTTGAGTACATGGTATAATATTTTAGCAACTAAGGGGGTAAAGCATTTGTAAAATTCTGATGTAAGGTCATCTGGACCTGGGGCTTTGTTTACTTTTAATTTTTTAATTATGTTAGTGATTTCATTTAGTGAGATTGGGTCCATTAGAGTTTTCTGTTGATTAGCATCTAGTTTAGGGAATACTATTTCTTAGAAGGAAAGATGCTCTATCTTCTTCTCCGGTTGGTAAGTTTTGTTCTCCATAAGTCTGTGTATAAAATTGTTCAAATAGGTTTATTATTTCCTTGTTGTTAGTATATGATTTATCTTGGTAATTGATTTCTGATATAGTAGGTGTAGATTTAGGAAGAGTGATTAGTCTAGCTAATACTCTGGATGGAACCCTCAGCGTACTTAGCAAGATTTCTCATTTCATGAAATGATAGTTTTTTTGCTTCCATTAGATATAAATCCCTTTGCATTTTCAGTAAAAAATCTTCAGTGTGTTTGTTAAGATTGGACTGTAGCTCTTTTTCTAGTTGTTTTAGTTTTTCTTTTATTGCTAATTCCACTTTTAAGTGCAGTTTTTTATACTATGTTGCTTTGCTAATAATAAATCCTCTAATTTGTGCTTTTGTTGAGGCCCATTCAATATCCATTGGGATTTGAGAGTTAGATAAATTAGATGTTAATGAATTTAGTAGTGTAGTAATACCTTCTATCATGTCTTGTTTTGTTAATAGACTAGAATTCAGAGACCAGTTGTAACCTCTATTAGCTTGGTATTGTTTATTATCCCAACCAATGTTTAGTGTGATTTTTGAGTGGTCAGAGAAAAATCTGGTATGTGTATGACTTGTTATGTTCATATTCAAGAATATATCTGAAATTAGGAAAAAATAATTTTTAGACCACATTTTGTGACATTGTGAATAGAAGGTGAAATTTTCTATTTTATTGCCTTTCCCAGCATATTTGAATGGATTAAACTGTTTGAAATCCTGTTTAAATTCTCTAATTGCTAGTGTGGCTTGTTTCTTGCCTGATTTATTCAGGTTAGATCTATCCTTATCAGGGTTTTGATAGGAGTTCCAGTCCCCACCAATAATTATATAGTTATTTTGAATTTTGTTAAAATAGCATATAGGGACATGAAAAAATGCTGTTGATTGTTGCAGGATACATATATGTTAAGCGCCAGTACTGGTTTTGGAATGGCAAGACTGGTGTAGGTTATAGCACCATCTTTCATTTTTATCAGTGTCAGTTTTAAGTATTTTATCTTGGAATTTTTTTTAATGAATATTGCTACCCCCGTACTGTTTGATTTTTCACCTGATGTTATAATTTGTCTTATTCATTTTTTCTTCCCAATTTTTGTCCATTGCTCTATTGTTAGATGAGAATCCTGAATAAGATTATTTTGGCTTTGGTTTTAAAAGTAAGATACAAAGATAGATTTCTTTTTTTTCCTTTGATTGTAGTCCTTTAACATTTCACAATTCTATCTCCCACATTTATCTCCATCCTGTAATTAGTTTCATGTGTCGATGAATTAAAGTGTATGCAGGGCTATCAATGTAAGCTTTTTTACAAGATTTCTGTGTATGGCAGAAAACTATTCCTGTCCCTTCCCAATGCCTACCCATCATCTCCCTGGACCAAGAATAGTAAGGGGAAAGAAGGGAATCTTTTTTATGAAATTGACATTTTCTCTTTATGGATGAAAAAGTGTTCTCTTTGTGAAGTGTTTTTGCAGGGTTATTCCCCTTAGATATACTAATAACTACAATGTAGAGAAAGCCTAACATACAAGTTCTCTAAACAGCATCACTTTAATCTAGTTCCTAGCCCCTTCAAATAAAAGAGTGGGATTAACAATGTTATCCACAAAACATGGTTGCTTGCACATTTTAAGCTAGAAAACCTTTGTGTTCCTCTTGTTTTCAATTGTCTTGGTAGTAGGTTTAAGTTACGTAACACCTTTATAAAACATAATAGAAAAAAGTCTTCTTTTAACAGTTTAACACATTTCTATATAATGAACATCAGCAAAGCAAACTTCTAATACTCTCCTTAATGCTATTTATCAGTTCCATTTTTAGTCTTTCACCGTGATATAGTGTAGTGTTGGCATTTTCTGTAAGATGGTTCTCGAAAGTTCAACCTGTTCTATACATAGATTTCATCAAAATATTATTAACATTTTTATATTTCTGCTACTTTCAGTAGTGTCAAAATGTTATTAGGAATATGACTGACTTTTGATCATTTACTGCTATATGAGTTTTTGTTCAGAAAGAATGATAAGTTCATCATACCATGCCAGCTTTCAGTTTGAAATTGAACTTATATGACTTGTCATCAAACCTGAGTAATGTATAATGCTTATACTTTACTTGCCTTAGTTTATATTTTGCACATTACTTTACATCACTTTAAGCATTAATTTTGCTATTTACAAACACCTTTTACCTATTAACAGCCAACATTTTAAGCAGCATATTACTGTCCTGTTTTAAAGTGTCCTGCAGTGAAGCTACCATTATTCACAGTTAATAATCAGGCAGGTTTAATTTTTGTCATTTTGTTATTCAGTACCTTTTGTTTAGATTCAGATGACCTAGATTACATGTTCGACCATTTAAAATGCATAATCCTGATGGTTTCTTATTTATTAAGCCTTCCGTGGCTTATATTTCTTATTTATTGCTTCTCGTCGACACGTCTTGCTTCCTGGTTTCTTGTGGCAGATACCAACTTTGTGGGGGGAAGGATTTTAGATGCAGAGTCCTGGGAAATGGCTCCCTTTTAATTGGGATGGCTAGGAAAAAGATAATGAGATTTTATTCCTACCCATTACTTTTTCCTTCACTTTTCTTCTCGTGGTTGGTCACCACGAGTTAGAGGCCTAGAAAGCAGGTTCCTATTAGATGACCAAAGATGCATTCTATCTAATGCATCTTGGTCGAACTTAAAACAATGAAAAGGCAAAATAGCAAAGCGGCTTTTAAGCGAATTCTTTCCCTGGGAAAGAATTCGCTTGGCTGCTTCTGTTACTTTGCTGTTTTTGGCACTGTAGTGTGATCTCGGAGTTGGTATATTTAAGTGGGGGGGGGGTGTGGGGGGCACAGCCCCCCACTTTATGTATTCTTTCGATTTTTTTTTCCTTGGAAAAAAATTGCTGTTCTGTGCTTTCGAGATTGCAAGCTTTCACTTACATGGGGTCGATTATTCATTGTTCGCTTTTTTTAAGCATTCAGTGATATAATATAGACCCTAGAAAGCAAGGACAAGTTCAGAACTGATGACCCCTGTCTAGGGTGACTTTAAAACAGACTGTCATTGACTTGAGGTCCATTTTTTTTCTTCTTCTTCATTTTGTTTCTAGTGAAGGTATTTCCTTGAAGACTGCTTGGAAGGTTTCTTTTGCCTTCTTTGGATTAGCGACCATGTATTTTACATCTTTGAGGTAGAATATCAATGAGTTTGGGTACTTCATCTGAATTGTGTTTTTTTCTATCAGGAATTTACAAAATGGTGACAGTTGCTGCTTTGCTTGTTTTATTTGGATGGGTAGATCTTGTGCAAAGAAGATCCTATTATTGTTCCAGGTAAGGAAACATTTTTTTTTGCAGTGAATATAATTTTTGAAATGTCCTGATAGTTTAACAGTTTGATATATACAGGTCTGGGTTTGTTTGGTGTTTGCACTTCTCTTCTCCTCTTTCTATTATTATCTGCTGTGATTCTTCAGTTTCCTCAAGTAGTCATTTTAGTATTTATTTATTGGTTATAATTAGATTGTTGAGTGTAATAGTTTCAGGGATTGCTGTGTGTAATTGATTCAGGGATTCCTCTGATGATTATGTTATTTCTTCGAGAGCGTGCTTCAAGCTCTATTATTTTAGATTGTATGACTTGTATGTCTTTAAGATTAGAGTCAGTTTTTTGTTGTATAGTGTCCATTTTCATTTCATTTTCCAGTATTTTAGTTTCAGATTTTCCAATTCTGGTCAAGATTTGATTGAAGGATTCTCCAAATGTTTTGAATTGTAGAGAGAGGTCTTGTATTGCTTGTTGTATAGGTAGTAATGCAGTTTTATTGTCATCTAGATTAGCTGACTGGTCTGTTTTATTTATTTATTTATTTTATTGCATTTGTTTACCGGGAAAGTCCACTGGGCCTAAAAGAGCCCATTTTCAGTGGAGGCCCGGGGAGAAAAGCTCCAACGAGATACAGAAAAAATATAAGCATTAATTAGTACAGAAGAAGAAACAGTGTTACAGATAGTAAATATAGTAACATATACAGAATATATACATAAAAGCAGGAATCTACTTTGTTTGATTACAGTAATATATACAGAAAATATACATTAAAGCAGAATTCAATGAATTCAATCAGAGTGGTATAAACAGAGATATATTAATCAGCATTATTGTACCAGTATCAAGTGAAGATAAAAATAAATATGGAGACTATCATCAGTCACTAGTAGCAAAAGACATAATAGTTTAGTAATCATATAAGGAGAGTGAATATGTTAGGTTATAGAGCAGGAACATAGATGATTTTTCAGTATTTGTTTGAATGTGGTGGTGCTGCCTGTGTTTCTTATAGAAGGTGGAAGTGAGTTCCATAGTTTGGCGATGGTGAAGGAATAGAGGAGTTGACCAGCAGGTAAGGTGGGCTTATCTACTTTTAGAAGTAGATGATTTTCAGATTGTAGATGCCTACTGGGATGGTATTTTTAGTAGGAGTTGTATTTTCTGGTTGCTTTGCTATCCTCTGTCTTTTTGTTGTTGTGTCTTTATCAGGTGAAGTTAAACTGAGTATTTAGTATTTGTAGTTGAAGCTTCCATACTGTTTTCTTCCTTTGACATTTTGCAGTTTAGATGGTTTACAGAATTTGAGGTTACCTGCAGGGCCTCAGCACCGCATGGCATCAACTCTGTTTTAGATCTTGTATAATCCTTTTAGTCTTTATGTTTTCCACTTCTTACTTATATTTCTTTTGTTGCTGCTGTGCATCTTAAGTAGGTTCTTTGTATTATTTTTGATATTTTTATCCTTCTGCGCCTTCTGCAAATGTGATTTTATTCATGGTATTTTAAGAGAGCCAGGAGTAGCAGTGCCTACAGAACTGCAGCCATCTTGTTCTCTCACATCAACCTTATTCTTAAAATGGTACCCAAACACTTCCTCTCCACTTTTCATGCAACCTCTCACTTTCCAAGATATCATTAAACAATCTAGTTAAAAACACCACTGCCATTTCCCCTAAACACCTCCATGCTTCCACAGGTATGTCATGTGGACCAACAGGCTTTCCAGTATTCATCCTCTTCATAGCTATGCTTACTTCCTTCTTGGTAAGCCATTGCACTTCCTGATTCACCATACCCATATCATCCAACCTTCTCTCTCTCATTCATCAGCCTCTCAGAGTACTCTGTCCATCTGCTCAACACACTCTCCTTGCTTGTGAGTACGTTTCCCTCATTATCCTTTATCACCCTTATCTGCTGCACGTCTTTCCTAGCTGAGTCCCTCTGTCTAGCCAATCAGTACAAGTCCTTTTATCCCTCCTTAGTGTCCAGCCTGTCATACAACTCTTCATATGCCTCATCCTTAGCCTTTGCCACCTCTCTCTTTGCCATGCACCTCATCTCCTCATACTCCTGTCTACTTTCCTCATCTCTATCACAGTCCCACTCCTTCTTCCCCAACCTCTTTCTCTGTATACTGTCCTGTACTTCCTCAGTCCACCACCAGGTCTCCTTGTACTTCCTCCATCCACATGTCACACCATGCACCATTCTAGCTGTCTCCCTTACTAGCTCTGCTGTACTTACTCAGATATTTGGTCAATCTTCCCTGCCACCCAGTGCCTGTCTTAACTCTTCCCTGAACTTCACCTCACAATCACCCTTTTCCAGTTCCCACCATTTGATCCTTGGTGCTACCATCACACTCCTCCTCTTCATGATCACCAATGTCATCTTACAGACCAACATTCTATGCTATCTAACTACTCTTTCCCCTGTATCCACTTTACAGTCTCCAATCTCCATCAAGCTGACCCTCCTACATTGGATATATTCCACCTGTGTTCATCTTCCTCCACTCTTGTATGTCACCCTATGCTCCTCCCTCTTGTTATAGTATGTATTCACTACAGCCACATCCATCCTTTTTGCAAAATCCACTACCATCTCACCATCTGCATTCCTTTGCTTAACACCATACATACCCATCACTTCCTTATCCCCTCTGTTCTCTTCACCAACATGCCCATTGAAATCTGCTGTGATCACCACTCTCTTACCCTTGAATACAGTCATCACCACATCATCCAACTGACTTTGCATTTCTATTTCTCATCCATCGCACAACCAACTTGCGTAGCATATGAACAACATTCATCATTACACCATCAATTTCCAGCTTCATAAACATCACTCTATCAGACACTCATTTCATCCTCCAAAAACACTCTTGGCATACTGTTCTTTCAGGATAACCCCTACCCCCTTTCTCCTCCCATCCACACCATGACAGCACAATTGTGACCTGCCTCCAGTACACCAAGCCATACTCCCCTTCCATCTGGTCTTTTCCACACACAGTATATCAACCTTTCTCTGGCCATCATATCAGCTAGCTCTGTCCCTATACCATTCATACTGCCCAAATTAAAAGTTCTTATCCTCACTACCATACCCCTAGCCTTTCTCCTTCCTTCCTGCCATATGAGTGTTGGACATCCTCCAGGGTATGTCTGTCAATGCAAAGGCTACTGTGCTATTGAATGACTCAAGTGTGTTACAGCAATATTAGGGCAGTGTCACTAATTTTGTCCCATTGTCCCCCATGTAGGTTTGGAGTCCTACAGATGTCCTGCTCTAATGGGTTGAGAGGGATGATTGGGCAGCAAGAGTGTGGATACAGTGTGCCATACTGACATAGAACAGAAATGTATATCAGCTATTACCTGCGCGCATGTACGTATGAGTAGGTGTATCTGGCTGCCTCATAACAACAGACATGGGATGCAAAATGTCAGTTAAATAAGCTGTAGATGTTGTACACATGTGTAATCTTAGTTACTGTGCATCCAACAGAGTGACATTTCTACAGCTACTGGTTGTTACATTGCCCTGGCACAGCCATGGGTACTACAATAAGCATGATTATCAGTTTGAAATTGGAGAGGTGTCCAATTGTTATGACTTTGTGTCCATGCCTACTACAAACATCTATATGAACACCTACATAGCTGTATGGCAATACCTTACTTGTAAAACCTACCTCCACCAAAGTAGAGTAATCCCCTTTGCTGGACAGCAGCAATACACAAACCACAGACTTGGTCCCTATATTGGCTGTACAGGGCAAAGTAGGAGCAGACACCAACTTGGCATCAAGTCAGCCTTTGTCTGATCAAGCATATAAGGTCACAGGTGGATTACTGTAAGGCTACCTATAAGTACAAATTGGACATATCCTCCAAGGCCAATCACAAGGCCATCTTCATATATGTCTGCAATCTCAGAGGCAACAAACCAACCTACCCTGTAATGGTGGTCAGTCAGACCACATACACACAAAACATAGCTACAGCCAACCTGCTGCAGATACACTTAAAACGCAAACATCACCCCTAGGCTCTGCATCACTATAGGTGGATATACACAGCACCCACACCCCTCATCACCAGTGAGCAGGTACATATTGCCTACTGAAAGGCAACAAATGTAAGTATCCATGGGACCTGATAACATCCCTGTCCGCATCCTATATGAACTCAGGCATGTGCTCCCAGCTCCATTACACACTATAGGCACACCAAGCCTAGGCACCATCCACACCCCAACCGCATGGAAGATGGCCAATGTCATCCCTCTACATGGACATGAATGAGGAATAGAGGATTATACAATTAATTGGCCCTCATTGGGGGGAATATGACACATCAGGACCAGGAGTGCAATGCAAGATGATACTGTGCTGATAGATTACAGGGGTATGGTGTAGTTGTGAGTGGTGGCTACTGGTATTCAATGTAGATGTGCAGGTTCTGTACATACTGTTGCTAAATGTATGAGGTGCTGTAATGTGTTTCCCTGTTTATGTCTTCCAGGTGCAATGTCGCATCAGCGAACGTCAACTTTCTCAGTAGCTGAGACAAATACAATCATAGAAGCCATATTACAGAACCATGCCATAATGTTTGGCTGGAGCTAGCAACATCTGCAGGAGAGGACCGCCATGTGGGATGACCTTATCCACAGGATAAATGATGTCGACCTGTATGCACCCACATACAAGCAGGTTCTGCATTGTGTGACTGACCTCATATGCCATGATCAGCAAAGGGCTGCTGCCGTGGCCAGGGACCGCACAGCCACAGATAGGGACCCAGCCACACAGGCCCCACTGACACCCACCGAAGAGCTCCTCACCAACCTTGGGGGACCCATCCCAGTACAACATCAGGGTACAGACCCCCACATGCTGGAGATGGGTGGTACCCAGACAATGGACAAGGAGCATGCAGGTAAGGCCCCAGTGGAGATTACTAGACTAGTGTAGCAAATATACTTGTATCTGTAGAGTATCTACATGCATGTGTCAGGTCAGATTGCATTTGTGGATGGGGTTTTCTAATGCACAGAAGTACACATCTATGGTGAAGGACAGCAAATTGTGAAATATCGGGGGTTGTACTGTAAATGTGCAGACATGCTGCATCCATCCTGTACCAATGACACATGTGAGTCTGCTGACAATACTTCTCTCCCACAACTACCTAGGTCCCTCCGGTTTGCATATGGAACAGCAGCTTGTAGCTAATGAGTATGGAAATGTTCTGTTGTGGCTTGCCAATACCCCAGGCATGTGAAGGGCATGCAATATACCATGCACACAACTGTTACTCATAGCCATATTGCTTTATGTGCATGTTCACTTTGGTGGGGTTAAGCGCATTGCATCACAGTGGTCACCACAGGGACTTATATGAAGAGAATGTAACATTGCTGTAGCATACCTTACAAGCTGTCAGTGCAACACTTCTGGACAGAGAACAACAGAATGGGGGGAAAACCGCCTAAGGTAGGGACATGTGTGAAACATTACTCTTATACAATGGGTATAAACAGTGCACACACCCCTGTTAAGATGCCAGGTGTTTGTGATATATACAAACTGAGAGCACAATATGTCAGTCCACACCTTTTACAGCCTTTAATGTGGCCTATAACATGAACAATTCACTTGTAAAACCAATCAATCTTTTGGGCACCAAATATGGAGTATAAAAACCTTACAATAAGCCAGATGCATACGTGTGCAAATCCTTCAAATAAAATTTTATTGCAGCAGCTTGTGATTTACTGACAGCATTCAGTCTGCTTGGATACACACCTGCCATCAAGCAAAGGGACTCTGAGTAACACCAAATAACAGTCTGCTGTCCAAGTAGGATGTGAAGGCTGCCAGCCTAGCCAGATAGAATTTTGCAGATAATTCTGTCATTTGTAAATATGAATGTAAACTACAGGCTTGTTGTCTTAAATGTAAAGAAATAGTGTTATATGTGGAATTGGAAAAAATGCGACAACAGTGCACACAACTGACCAAAGTAAAGCATGCTGTGACCATTTGATATACACAGTGGTGTCGAAGGGTCTAGATGAAGTAATCATTTCTACTGTTTTAACCAAGAGTTAGATTGCTAGATTTAAACATGCAAATGTATTTTTATTGCTCTGCTTCCTGACCAGCTGCAAGATAACAAAAGGAGATGTTAAGAATGTAAATGCAGTTTCCGTTAACCTGGGGACCCAGGGAAGTGTGAAGAATGATGTAATGTGTAGCCTGGGAACCCCAGGAAAGTGTGAAGAATGATGTAATGTGAATCAGAAGTGCAATTTCAATTTAAACAGAGAGAACCAGATATTATTAAACATTTTGTCTTGACCATCCAACTCATCAACACACTGCTTCTTTTCTTATGTAAGTTTATCTTAGAATTGTGTTTTTCTTTTAGAAATAGCTAGAAACTAGAAAGATTAGACTAAGTGTTTTCTGTGATGTCAGAACTGTACTACTGAATTATTTTAAGTATTTCTCTGTGATCTCTGAACTCTTGACTAGCAATGTGTAGTAGAAAGTATTGTCTTGTGTTTGTATTATTCATTATTAAATATTTTAAAGCCTTTCAACTGTGGCTGTTTTGTGTAGAGATAATTTAAGCTCTAGAGTGCCTTGCATATTTATAGTGATTACTGTACCAAGTCACTCTAATAAGCCTTGACTGTTTAGTTATACTACCAACTGGATAATAATATTGCACAGTAATAATTGGACACCCTTTTAAGGGCTTTTGAGTAGCTGATAAATATTAGTTGGGTGGTGGCAGATGGTACTACCATATAGTCTGGGTAATAGGGGCACAGCTGGAGAACCTGTGCCAGCCTTTCCCAGGAGTGTCTGTGTGGTTTTATAAACTCTTATCTCAAAGTGTGTGTGTGTCAGCTACTTGGGCAGGGACACAAAGCACTGGTTGGACAGAGAGGGTGCTAGACATTTTAGCTTGCCCAGCTAGGCTGAGATCTGGACCCTATAGCTGTGCCAGTGGGGAGTCTTATTGGGGACCTGGTGAGCAAGGGACTGACCAGCCCCAGACTGAGTGTGATCTCTGTGTGCTCTTAAGGGAAATTGCAGTTTATTGTGTGTATTTGTTAGCCTTTCCTCCTATATGAGATACCCCTCACTGGTGTTAGTGGTGAGGATTGAGGGTCCTAGATTGCTGGGTCAGGGCACGGGCATCACATAGGATAGTCATTACATTTGCTCCATTGCCATGGCTTGCAGACAGCTTACAAAGCAGCAAAGGGATCTCATATTTGAAAGATATCAGCCAGGAGTAGGGTGGAACAACATTACCACAGCATTGCATATGCCATGGAACACAGTGGAGACAGTCATCAAAAGGTGGATTGAATATGGGACAACAGTGCTGTTGATAAGAACCTGATGTCCCTCAAAAACTGATAAAAAGACATGTCAAAACCTGGTCAGGGAGGGTGCCAGGAGACATACAGCAACACTGAGGGAGTTGCAGGAATCTCTTGCAAGTACTGGTGTGTACTACATGTGAGAACAATCTCCCGTATTCTGCATAAGTCTGGCCTATGGGGTAGGGTCAGAAGATGGAAGCATTTCCCACACCAAAAAAAATCCAGGGGTGGATACAATTTGCAATACAGTACATCAAGTCTCCACAAGGCATGTGTGAAAATGTGTTATGGTGTAATGAGACTATGGATTGATCTCACAGCCACAATACCAAAAGGTATGTTTGGTGCACAAGCAACACCTCTCTTTACCTGAAGGCCACCACCCCATGGTGAATCACACTGGTGGCATTGACCTGCTATGGGGATGCTGTTCCAAAGCTGGAACTGGACCTGTAGTCATGGTGGTGAGAATTCTGAACAGTTTAAAATAATACTCACTTCTGGCCCAAATCCATCAGGTGTCTGCAAGAATGGTGAGGATGAGGAGGGGTGTCAGCCTTTAATATGACAAAGACCCGAAGCATACATCCAAAGCTACCTAGGAATGGCTCTACTTGAACACACTCATGGTTATGGATTGGCCCAGCCAGAGCCTAGACCTAAACCAGATAGAAAAACCCCAGTGTGACCTGATGAGGGCTGTGCACATGAGCTGCCCGTGCAATCTGACAGAGTTGGGGGACCTTTGCAAAGGAAGATCAGCCAAATGATGCCAAGTCAAGATGTGCCATGCTGATAGACACCTTCTCAAGAAGAGTGAATGCTGTAAGTCACTTACACGGTGCTTCAACAAAGTAACATTTTAAGGGTGTGCACACTTATGCAACCACCATGTTGTACATATTTAATTCATTATATTTTACACGTAACATGTTTGTTTATCAATTGGATTGCACAGGTCATATGTCACATAAAAGGTGGGTAATACTTTTGAATGCATTATTGCGGTTTCATTTTATATATTACAAGAACATGACATGTTAACAGGGGTGTGTACACTTATTATATTCACTGTAAGTTTAGAAGGTTGGTGATGTACCAAGATTTGTGTGACCATACATTTACTGCTGGTTTGGAGGTCTGAAACTCAAATGTATGTCATTAATTAGTGATGTCACTACTCATATCATCCCAGTTATGTATCAGACAAACACAGGGGTTATGAGAAACAGAGCAAACATATGAGTCAGACATCTACACATTCTGCAAAGATCTGTATAGTTGTGAGGTATGTTCTGTAGTAGTTGTAACTGCGGTATACAGGTAAACAGCAATGATGTGTACATGGGTGCAGTCTGTGCTGGGGAAGGGCCATCACCTACTAACACTACTCATGTATCCCAGAGATCTATATTGTTAGTTACATGGAGTAAAACTGGCTGCAATGCATGATGTTGAGGGAAGTGTGTCATGCATGTCACCATTTGGGTAATGTGAGGTCTGTGTAACAGATTTGTGCCACCTCACCTGTAAGTGTCTGTGTGTGTGTGTGTGTGTGTGTGTGTGTGTGTGTGTGTGTGTGTGTGTGTGTGTGTGTGTGTGTGTGTGTGTGTGTGTGTGTGTGTGTGTGTGTGTGTGTGTGTGTGTGTGTGTGTGTGTGTGTGTGTGTGTGTGTGTGTGTGTGTGTGTGTGTGTGTGTGTGTGTGTGTGTACCAGCCAACCTTAAAGTGCAGGTATTAATGTACATATGTTGTCTTCCCCTCACAGGTGACGATGGGGACCGGTGTCCCTCCCACTTGGAAACTGATGTTAGTGTCTCTGCAGACTCTGACAATGATGATAGGAATAGTAAGGTACAGATGGGGTTGTCAGGGACTGAATCTGTGCCATTGTTTTGCATTCCACTGTTGTTCACACCATCTCCACACACAGTGACAATGCCCACACATACCCCGTCACCAGTGGCCAAAGAGGATGGACAGATGGCAGGTGGTGGAATGGAACAGGCTAGTGTGATGACTATGCCAGGTATGAGTGTAGACACTGGCCATAGCCAGAGTGCAGGTGAGGTCCCACACAGGCGGATGGACAGCGGTACTTGCAGGAGGACTGCTGCTCATCAAGCCGGTGTTGCCAGTGCTACAGCAGGTGTCACCAGATGCATGTTTCAGGCTGTCATGGATGTACAGGCACATAGTGAATGCAACACCAGAAAAATACTAAGGGTGTTGGATGCAACTCTTCCTGATTTATATGGCAACATACATGACCTTGTTGAGGCCACATGTCAAAATACTGAGGTCATGAATAGACGGTGGAGTGAGACCTTGGCAAGCCTCAACCATGGCATGTCTGTGCTAGAGCATATAGTGGGAGATGGACATCAGCCACGTGGATGTAGGTCAGCACCAACAACAACTGAGAGTCTACAGGGCCATGCACCTTCACACTCCCATAGTGGAAGTGACACCAGCACTACCAAAGTGGGGTTGCTGCCCACATCACACTGGATCAGGCCATGGGCAAGTGGTCCTGGCCGGTCACGTCAGGAACATGGATCCAGCAGACAGCAGTCACCATCAGGAAGCAGTACTGCATTTGGCCTTGGGCCTGGTGGTGCCAGTGAGATCCCTGGCAGGACCAGTTACCATGTCAGTGGCTGGAGACGGTGAACTGGACACCCTGCCATGTACGGTCCGCAGCTGTCCAACATTCCCCTGTGTAGGGAAGCCACATGGCATGACTGTGTGTGTGTACATACACACACACACACACATCTGTATCACAGGCAGGTCACCTCCAGACACACAAAGCACCTCTGCACAGCCCATCTATTGGATAACCCTCCAAATACACACACATGATGTCAACCCTATGGCTCAGCCTAGGCCTCTGGCAAACCCATACCTCACCCTGTGCATATGATGATACTTGTGCCACATCCCTGTCATCCATACCATCAATGCAGGGACATGCTAATATGGGTCTGATGTACAGGGTGAATATAGTACAGTGTAGCTATGTAATACTGTGTAAGGTGCTGTCTCCTTGAATTTGTTATGGGTACACATATAGGTGTATGTACCTTATTAGTCAGGATGCATTATTGATGTTAGTACCACTGATTGAATGTAGTCTGACATGTTGTATTCTTTTTGTGGTTCCAGGTGTCTGTGTGTCTGTAGGCTGTGGCCCTGCAGACATTACCAAGAGGGAGTATGGCAGAGTGGGAATACACCGACCATGTCATAAGCAAGGTACAGCTTTATATGTACATGTAGCAGGTGTGTATGCATGCAACAGTGTGTGAGGGACACTGTTGTCAGACAGTGTGACCTTGCATACATACCCCTTGTCACAGACAGGTAGACTTCAGACATGTCACCTCAGTGTTGTGTAGTACTGTAGGCTCATACAGACAGAACAGATTACTGCAGTACTGTCAGCAGGTCCCTCACAAGCGTAGCCATTACATTAACTGCAACAGATTCACCTAACACCTGTTGGCCCTGCCATTTCTTTCCCATACTCTCAACCCTGATGCAGTTGGTGATGGCATGCATGATACTGTGTATGACAGATTTGTGGTATTTATTGCTGAGTTCACAGGGTGGAACAGGGAGACAAAATGGTATATCCTTTGCATACACACAATACGGACTTACACGGGATGTACATACAGTAACACAAACACAGTTGGCAATAGACAGATTAGTAAACCTACATATCCACTTTGATGTACTGTACTACATGCACATGACATGTTGTGAATGCCTTCATGGATGGTGAGATAACCCACCAGAAATAGCATCTGGAGTCATGTATTGCTGCTAAAAGCCTGGAAAAGTGATAGGGTAACAGACGTTGTATCAGCATGATGTTTCGGTCAGGTATGATATCTGATGCTGGCATGTGTGTCAGTACACTAACTGTGACCTATTTGGCAACAATATCACATACATGGCTATTGTTAGGGGACACAGACTACATATGGGTTGCAAACATCCAGATATTCTGTAGACATCTGTACAAATAACTGGAATGGCCTGTAGAAGGGTTTAACATGCTGCATGTGAGGCAGATGCCATTAACATGCTATATAAAGTAATTCCATTGGGAGGTGGTAAACAGGTTTGGATGGTACACACATCAAAATGGTATAAGCCAAACAGGATATGATCCTCCCCAAATACACACAGTTGCCAGTATTAAGATTAGAACTCCTACTGATCTAGTTATAACTACTATTGTGTTACACAGTTATCAGATGCGCCACAGAGCCTATATGATTCCACTTAGTCCCAAGGTACTTTTAAGGTGAATGACATCAACAGGCCTAGTAAAGTAGGGTGATGGGAAGTGTACATGGTGGTACACAACTGAAAATGGTATAACCCACACAGTATATGATTCTCACACACACACACACACACACACACACACACACACACACACACACACACACACACACACACACACACACACACACACACAAACAGTTGCCAGTATTGAGATAAGAACCCCTACCTATTTCTACTATAGTGTTACACAGTTATCAGATGTGCCACGGAGCTTATATGATTTCACCTTGTCCTGGCAGATAGCCTAATATGAACCTATGAACCTATATGAGTGGATGGGAGATCGTAGGTTTACCCCGGGTATCACTTCTGTGTCACTGTTAGACAGAGGCACAGTATACATACCTCGAAAAAGGGCATAGCAAAATTAATTTAAAATGGGTGGCGAAAGCCAAACACACTCTGGCTAGGCTTATAAATGCCCTAGGGCAGATAGCCTAGTATGAACCTATGAACCTATGAACCAAGGTACTTCTAAGGTGAATGACATCAGCAGGCCTAGTAAAGTAGGGTGTTGGGAAGTGTACAGAGTAGTACACAACTCAAAATGGTATAAACAGACACACACATGCATGCACACACACACACACACACACACACACACACACACACACACACACACACACACACACACACACACACACACACACACACACAAACTTAACAGTATTGAGATTAGAACTCCTGCCTTTTTATTTATTTGGACTATAGTGTTACGCAGTTATCACACTCGCTACAGAACTTACAGGGCTGACAACTGGCCAAAAGTGCTGATAAGGGGAATTACATCAGCATGACTGATAAAGTAGGGCAGTGGGTGGGAAACTTATCAAAATACTTCTTCCTACAAAAATACACACTTACACACACATGCACATTTGCTGAATCTGAGAGTAGAACTCCTGCCTATCTAGTTATTTGTACTATAGTGTTACACGGTTACCATACATGTTACAGAGCTTACTGAGCTGACAACTGGTCGAAGGCGCTGATAACTGCACAGCTAAGGTAAACTATTACAGGTGCCAGTAAGTCTGCCTTCAGTTTTTCCCTTAGATCTTGCTACTTCTTTCTCTCTTGCACTTCAGATAGCCTAATAACTTTGCACTTCAAAAGGTTTTTGTATAAATTATTCTAGCACACCTGAGAGCCATCAGCAGTAGTCGTTCCTCATGGAATTAGCTCCAGTACTTAGCAGTTATGATCACCCCTTGTGGCATGATTCAAGTGCAGTTCTCTGTGCTTTTGCTCATTAACCTGGTGCACTTGGACATTCTGGGACACTGTTGCAACTGTCTCATGTACACAGACAACCCTCTCCTCTAAACTCCCAACACTCAGACTTGTGAGAGATACCCCTATATCACCAAATTGGAAGATATGCACTCTCCAGTGAAGACTGGACTAACTGGTCAAGAGGAGAAGGTCAACACATGCACCACACTACATGGAACACATAGCCTTCTAGAACAGCCTCTATCACAGCTCTGACATAAAAACAAAAAATACACACTCACCTTCACAGATGTGCTCAATAGACATTTACCAAAATAGCAGAAACCACCAAGACAGACACCCACTCGACCACCATAACACAGCACAAACCACAGGCCACATATCTCACCTACACAGTGTGTCCCTCAACCCAATCCCCTAAGGATAACCACCTTGCCCAGTGCAGTAATCATAGGTGACTCAATGGTGAGGCACACAGATGTCCCACTCACTAGGTTGAATATGAAGAATGTAACAGTTAGCTGTCTATCAGGTACCAGAATCCAACACATTACACACCCAGTCAGGTCAGTCCACAACAACTACAAGTATGACTCTGGCATTGTCCCTGTGGGTATGAATGACCTGAGACATACCTCCCTGGACTACCTGAAAAAAGACATGTAGGAGCTCTTGGATTATGTGGCCCAGACAGGTATGACCCTAGCCCTGAGCAGCATCCTACCATAGCTCAGAATGTTACCGCAGTACAAGCACAAAATGATTGAGTTCGACAATTGGCTAATTTTCTGGTGTCATTCTAAGGGGATCCAGTATCTGT
This sequence comes from Protopterus annectens, assembly GCF_019279795.1. Taxonomy (NCBI): domain Eukaryota; kingdom Metazoa; phylum Chordata; order Ceratodontiformes; family Protopteridae; genus Protopterus; species Protopterus annectens. Next base: position 956,078,387 of record NC_056745.1, read on the forward strand.
CTGCTTGGGATGACATGATTGACAGACCTCGATGGTTTGCCAGAGATGGCCTGCATCTGTCACCCCTAGGTTTCCTGATACTGGCTAAGGCTCTTGCCACCCCCTATAGTGGCTTTTTTAGGCAGTGTTCCAAATACCAAATTATCACCATAACAGCTATAAATACATAAATGCAGTCTGATGGTCATGCTGCCCAAAGCTAGAAGTCTAAATCTCAAGATGCACTCTCTCGAAGCATTCCTCAAAATGGACAGCATCGACATTTGTGCTGTAATGGAGACCTGGTTTAAAGCAGCAGAAAGCACTCCAGTGCTACCAGGCTATAACTCATTCCACACCTTTTGGCCCCAGAAAATGGACCAAAGTTAAAAAGGCAGTGGTGTGTCCATATTCATAAAGGATATGCACACCTCCAGACTAGTAGCCCAGCATAATGCATCGGAGATACTTCAGGTACAACTAACAGTGGGTAAGACGGCAATTCAGGTCATAGCCTGCTATAGGTCCCCAATCATGTCCCAATACTCTCATCCCATGTTCCTAAGCACCCTGGAAACTATTAAGGTCCAACCCAACACTCTCATATTGGGTGACTTCAACTATCCCACTATCAAATGGGAAAACTACTCATGCACCAATACACTTACCCAATGCTTCCTGGAATTCATTAATTCCAATGTGCTGGACCAGCTTATTCTTACCCCACTAGAGGAAACAACATCCTTGGCCTGGTTATTACTAACATGGGCAACTGTTGCTCAACACCAGTAATCAAGTCCTCCCTGTATAGATCCGACCACAAACTAATTACCATGGAAATCCACATCTCACCCACACCACCAGCAAAGGTAACCACCATGTAAAACCTCTCCAAAGCTGACTTTGGGCTCCTAAAAACAGAGGTGGCTAACTTCATGGCACCCATGCAAATGCAAAATAGGTGCATGACCACCAAATCATACACCAATGCACTGTACAAACACATATATATAAATGCATGGAACTAGCCATACCCAACAGAACCAAGATGCTCTCCTCTAAAAAAAGGAAGCCTATCTGGTGGTCCCCTGCCATTAACAAACTTTACAACAGAAGGAAAAAAAACTGTTGTAGAAAAAGATGAAGTCCCAAGGCTGGAAAAACTCCCTTATTAGCGTCAACAAAAAGTTGAGATCCCTACATCAATACCTCTAAAGCTATCTATAAATGCAGAATTGCAGCAGATACTACAAACAACCACAAAGCCTTCTACAGTTATATCAAGAATCTCCATGGCAATACCCAGATTTGCTCTGAGTTACTGTACAATAGTACCTCCTATACTGAGCCAACAGATATTGCCAACATACTGGCCGACAGATTCAGTGCCAACTTTACCCCCCCCCCCAAAGGACCAATCACAATACCAGAAGAATGCCAGGCACCCAACATTACTGCAGCACAGGTTAAAGCTGCATTGTCCAAGGCCAAGAATACAGCTTTCATGGGACCTGACAATATCCCAGGCTGTGTTCTACATGAACTACAAAGTGAACTGGCACCACACCTGTTTGCCCTGTTCAATCACAGCCACACCTCAGGCTTTGTCCCTACAGAATGGTGCACTGCTACAGTCATACCTCTCCATATAGGGGAAGCGACTACAGACCCTGGGAATTATCGCCCCCATTAGCCTGACAAGTCTGATATGTAAAGCTATGGAGTGCATCAACATGGACCTAATTAACAAGGATATAGGGAATCTCCAAACTCTGGATCCCACAAAATTTGGTTTTGTGAAGGGAAGATCATGCCTGCTCAACCTGGTTGACTTCTTACAGTCAGTCACCAGAGCTGTGGATGAGGGCAAGGCAGTTCATATAGCTTACCTCGATCTGGCCAAACCCTGTGATACCATTCCCCACTCAGGAATTATTGATAGACTCACCAAACTAGGCATTAACCCCTATATCACTAGGTGGGTTGCAAATTGGCTCACAGATAGAACCCACAGTGTGAAAGTAGCAGACTCCAAGTCAGACTGCCGACCAGTCATGAGTAGAGTCCCACAGGGATCAGTCCTGGGTCCTCTCCTGTTTGGAATCTACTTCTCAAAAGTCCAGGCCAACACAGAGGGACTCTGGCTGACCAAGTTCACTGACATTTCAAGCTGGGAGACATTATTAACTCCCCAAGTGACATAGACATCCTACAGATAGCCTCACTAAGACCAATGACTGGTGTCAAAACCATGGCCTGAAGCTTAATGCCAAAAAATGCGTCATCATTTCCTTTGGGAAAAAGTTCCCACTAATTACCACATTGATGGTAGCCCACTGAACACTGAAGGTGTTATAAGAGATCTAGGAACACAGGTCGACAGCAACCTCTTCTTCGACCACCACATTGCCACAGTGGTCAGAAAGTTCTTCTGTGTGGCACATCTCATTACCAAGGGTTTTGCAACCAGGAAGAAAGAGGTCATAATCTCTCTTTACTCTTTCCTCATTAGACCAATCATCGAGTATAATGTCACATTTGGCATGTACCTCACTAAACACCTGCAACAGCTGAAAAAGCCACAAAAATGCCTCACAAAGGGGATCAAGGGCCTTAAACACATACCCTACATGGGCAGACTCAAAAACCTCCAGCTTTTCTCTAGTCTATTTAGAGGCGATCTGTGCTTGACTTACAAAGCCATGTCTGACCCAACCGTTAGAAATGTTACACTTAAAGAAATCCCAATCCCTCTGCACCACATGCTCCAGGGACCTCAACCTCATTACCACAATCAACATAACATGCTAGAGGGACAGGTTCATAGGTTCATAGGTAAGTACTAGGCTATCTGCCCTTAGGGCATCTATAAGCCTAGCCAGAATGTGTTGGCTTTCACTGCCCCCTTAGATTAGTTCCCTCTGTCCAGCAGAACCATTTGTTCCCTGTGCCTTAGTCCAGCAGAGCCACTGCAGTGATACCCGGGGTAAATGTTCTGTTTCCCATCCACTCGTCAAGGTTTCTCCTGAAGAGTATTAGTGAGGGGCTTTGCCTAATGTAGATTGGAATCCTGTTCCAAAGCATGGGGAGTCTCTGGCATAGGAATTTATCCCTCCAGCATGTCCTATTTATTGTTGTGGTGAGGTTTAGATCTCTAGATGTGTGGCTCTCAGGGATTTGTTTTTTTTTTAGGTGAAGCATGTCCATCAATTCTGGGTTGGACATGGCGTTATATGTCAGGCAGAGATCACCTCTGAGTAAGTGGCATGCAACCGAGAACAGATGGAGTTTCTCCAGTCAGGCTGCATAAGTCATCTGTATGAGGCCAGTAATCATCTTGGTGAGGTACTTCTGTGGTCTTTCCAGCTGTTGCAGGTGTCTTATAAGGTACATCCCAAATGGGGCGTTGTACTCTATGATGGGTCTGATGAGTGATGAGTAGAGGGGCACGATAACCTCTTTTGTTCTAGATGCGAACCCTTTTGTGATTAGGTGGGCCACATAGAAGGATTTTCTAACCACCTTGGCAGTATGACTTTCAAAAGAGAGATTACCATCTCTTATTACATTTTCTGTATTTAGGGGACTACCACATATGTGGTAGTTCACGGATACTTTGTTTATTCCAAAGGGGATAACTATGCACTTTTTGGCATTTAGCTTGAGGCCATGATTTTTACACCAGGTATCCATTTCAGTGAGACCATTCTGGAGGGTGTCTATATCAGCCAGAGAGTCAATTATGGCCCCCAATTTGCAGTCGTCTGCGAACTTGGTCAGCCATAGTCCTCCTCCGCTTGCCTGTACCTCTGAGAAGTATATACCGAACAGGAAGGGTCCCAGGACTAAGCCCTGTCAATAATCCAGAGACTGGAATAGACTTCCCATACATGTCAAGCAGAGCACCTCACTGACCCTTTTCAAGAGAAATCTTGATGCGTGGATGGGAAATAGAAAGTTCACCCCGGGGATCACTCAAGTGTCTATACTTGATAGATGCACCAGAAACTAACGGCGGCATGATGCCAGGGCAATTCTATGGGCTAGACTTGTAAAGACTTCAGGGCTTTTGGCCTAGTACACACCTGAGAACCTATGGAATTATGTGGGTTCCAACATGCCCTGTGATTCTCTAAGTGTAGGAGCATGCCCAGTGTGACCTTCTATAGTTAAAGTGGGACTTCATTCCAGAGATAGGTGTATTCCAGTCCAGGGTTTTGTGTGCTACAGCCATACCTCTCAGGAGTACACAGGACTTTCCTCAGGGTACTTGGTTTGTTTAGCAGACATTTTCTGACATATATGTACTCTGACACTGCAATATATTTTGTCATTACCTCGTGCCAGACATCCTCAGATCCTCACAGTGCTTCACCTGAGGAATACTAGTTGTATGATGCATAGACCAATATTCTGAGGGCAGCTATGTACATTCTTGCCCAACAAGTCCATTTGTGAGGTGTGGCTACAACCAGTTTAGTAATGATGCACTGTCTAAACAGTCCGGCAACCTGGTGATATACTGGCTGGGGATCTCCTACTTGTGTGGTATCTTTCTAACCTGATATGTCATATCCTTGTGTGGGCATACCTCTCACCTGTACATTTTTTGACAGGTTGTCCAGGTGTTTGGTTAGAGGTTTCATCCTGTCTATGTAAACTTGTGTTTTAATGGCAAGTTAGTTACATATAATTGAAGAGTGATGTTACAAAATAATGACATACATTACTGTTTCAGACTACATAACTTTCAGAAATTCCTGCTACTGCAAACCCCTCAACCTACCAACTTTCTCAGTATGTAAGGGCAGTGGCAGCTGGTGGCTTCAAATCAAAGGGGAGCTGCAGGAGACAGCTGAATTGGTGGGGCCAACTGGAAGGGGTGTGGCCAACTAGGAAGGAGTGGGGCTATACTAAAAACTGCAAACACTGGGACTTTAATTAAATATGCTGCCCTGGGTGCCAAACTGTCATTATGACAGTGCAATCAAGACAAAATTAAGTGTAGAAGAAAAAAAAATATTTCAATGCTTTGGCTACATGACAGCTTACTTAATATCTAGATGTAAACAAAAAGGTTGTGAGGCATGAAAAAAGAAATTACTTTTTAAAGACATTACTAGAATGCCAGTCAAAATCAAGTATAAAAAAACAAACAGCACTCAACTGAAATCACTTCTCCTTGCACTGCAGTTCTCATTATAATTTATATTCAACTTTATAAAAGTACCAAGTAACATGCTGAAAGTAGCAATCTCTGTGATACCTCCACTTGTAAAAATGTTTCTTAGCCAAAAAAGACCTGCTGCCTGACAACTATCTACTTGTTTCATGGGGAAAACATGCTCAAAGTAAAAAATGAACAGCAAACAAGAAACAAACTCAAGATAAATTGCTTAAAGGATTGCTGTACAGGGTATGGGCCACACATGATAGATTGGCATTCTGTTTAGTTTACTGGTAAAGCCTGCAAAGATGACTGCAAGTGTCCAAAAAATGTAACGAGCTTCTGAAAATACTGTAATCCTGTCCTTTATTACAAATACTATCATATGAATTTCAATACCTAAGGCTTATACGCAATCTAGTTATGTAAATATTCTCTGCATGCAACAGCAAAAAGGCTTTCACTGCTGGTAATTCTTTAACAGTATGCTTATTAAAGCTTACTTGCATCTTACAGTCTCAGACAAGCTTACCTGATGGTCATTAAAGCATTGCTACTTAAACACGGAGCAAAAGGCTCTGCAACAACATGCATTTTCTGAATAAGAAGAAGCATCAATCAAGAGTATAAAAATATGACAGAAAATCAGAACATTCTGAAAAAATAAGGACAGATGAAAAGCCACTGTAGTACTTGTGTCTACCTTGTATGGGAGGATACTCTGCACACTTACATTGCATAACTGCTCCTTGCCTTGCTTGGACACATACGTGGGGGAGTGGGGTGCAACAAGTATGTCACAATTTGAAATGTCTCTGGCTGAAGATGATGGCCCTGACACATTTGTCATACCTCTCAACCTCAGAGCAAGAAATCTGGACAAAGTCATAAATAGAAGTGGGACAAACACCCAAAATTAAGGACAATTTTTAAATATTGCTCTTATAAACTTAGAAAGATAATAGAATAGTAGGTCTTTCATTAGTATGAATTTTCTGAAGGGTATGAAATATGAAACTCAAATGTCTGTCATTATTTTCTAACTTCAGTCTTTAATGATTTGCCACTAATTTGCCAGAAAACAACAATTTTATGAAAAACGGACCAAAAATGCGATGCAAAAATATAAAATGGCCACACAATACAGCTGGGAACCCGTCAAAGAAGGGACACTTTTTTAATATTAGTACTGTTAACTTGAGCAGCTGACAAAATAAGAGAATCTACATGCATTTCTGAAATTAAAAGTAATCTATTAATTTGCAATTATTTATTAAGTGTAAACCCTCCACATTTTCTTCCAAATTTGCCATTTTGCAGAGGGATTATTAGGGGGAGAGCTACATTCTGAGCCAAAATTGGGGACAGTTGAGTGGTTTGGATATACCTAATTCTATAAAGTGATTTATTTGCTTGTACCTGTCAACCTCTTAATGCAGGAAATTTGGACAAGACCAAATATATTGGGGGAACATACAAACAGTACTGAAAATTGATCTTGTATGAACTTAGTTGACAGAATAACAGGTCTTACTTTAGCATGCATTTTTCTGAAGGGTATGAAGTCTGAAACTCAATGTCTGTCATTATTTAGTGACTTCATTCCTAAATGATTTGCCAGAAAACCACAAATGTTATGAGGAACAAGCCAAAAATAAGAAGCAAACATCTATTCATTCTGCAAAAATCTGGACAGTTGAGAGATATAGTTCAGCCAGAGCTGAGTTTGCTGCTCTTCCCTTTCACAAAATCATGGGTGAATGGGGATTCCCCCCTGCAACTATTCCAATGTCCCATTACTTGACTAATTTACCCAATTTACCATAAACACTGTAATGTGCATAGTGCTTTACTTCTACGATGATTTGGATTTCATTTAATAGTTTTATTTTACATTTTACAGCACAAACCCTAATAGACATCTGCTAAACAAAGCAATTCAGTTTCACAATGAAAATAGACTTAGCATTAAAACTTCTCTGCCCTTGAAACTCACATTCATTGAAACAGCATCGAAACCCACATTCAAAGAAAATACATCTGACCAGTGGCAGAGAAAGATTAACTTTGGGCTGTTTTCAAATAATAGGCCCCTTGCACAGGAAACATACATGTGTTCTTTGATACACCTTCCTGATTGTATTAAATTATATTCCTTGTATAATACAGTACAGTTGTTAGAGGGCATTTTAAATTTATCGTTTTAAACATTTTTCCAGTAAACAATGAAACAAAATGCATGCACCAATAATGACAAAACTGCCCAATTCAGAACATTTCCATCATAAAAGTCTACTCAAACTTCTATAATCCATCAGTATCAGTAAATATGCACAATCTCTGCAGAAGTAAAAGTCATCTAAATAATTCCACATTAAAGAGATCTATAACTAATGAAGAGGCTGCTGTTAGCACACAACTTTATATTTCATTGTTTCATCTACAAATAAAGTGCCTATTGCTGTTGAGGAATAAATTGCCTATGCTACATTAAAATGATAAGCTAATAATATTGCAATAGGGAATGGATGGCAAACTGATAACAGGTTCATCGTTACTAGATATTTCCATCAAAGAGGACATTCTCAGGACTGCAGCATCCACCTCTTTTAAAAGTACAACACAGTAAAGTTCAGTAATGGATCTATATCCTGTGGGAGTAGAACCCACAGTCTTCTGCATCAAAAGCAAGTACACTACCTGTTGTCCTATTAACAACGCAAGCCAACACAGCATAAGCAGCACTAAACTTCTCTTCAAACTCTCAGCTCCTTGTAAAATGCACTTGACACTCAACTGTATCTCTCAACTTTGAAGCACAAGACATCTGGAAAAAGCCAAAATTTATTGGGGGGGGGGACAAAAGCCCAAAACCTAGGGACACATGATTAAACATTGCTTGCATAATCTTGGAAAGTTGCTAGAATAAAATGCTGTGTTACCACCATGCATTTCACTACCAAGTCTTGGTCCCAGGACCCTATGCACTACAGTCAGATCAACATACCACTATGCCAAATCAGCTGTTTCTTGAAAGACAGATTGACTGAAACTTAAATGGCTATCATTTAGTGAATTCAGTTCTCACCATAGCTCTCAACTTCTTAGCACAAAACACCTAGACAAAGCTAATAATGGGGGAATACAGCCCCCAAACATATTCAGTGAATTCAGTTCTCCCCATAGCTCTCAACCTGTTAGCACAAAAAACCTGGACAAAGCCAATAATGGGGGAGTACAGCCCCAAAAATAGGGACACATTTCAAATATTGATTTTATAAACAGAAAATTGCTAGAATAAAAGGCTTTGTCTTACCATGTACTTTCTAAAGAATATGAAGTCTGAAATTCAAATGCCTATCATTATTTAGTGAATTCAAAATCCAGAAAAAACATAGATTTTATCAGGAACAGAACAAAAATATCAGGCAAAAATTTCACAAGTGGTGGTGGATAGAGAATTCAAGCTCTTACCTACCTCCAAGGTACAGGGTTTGAATCTAGCCTCCAGATATATTTCCTGCGTCTTTCTATCTACTTGGGCATTACACACACACACCAACACACACACACACACGCACACACACACACACACACACACACACACACACACACACACACACACACACACACACACACACACACACACTTCCGGTTTGAATAAACAAGTACCTGCAGTGTTTCAGTCCAAAAGCTGCAGCTTCGTTAATTCCAGCCAACCAAGCTCCAGTTTCAAAATGAAAGCCCCACGAGAGACATCCCAAGTCCTGTCTTTCCCGTGAGAGCAGGCTCCAGCCTGCAGATGTTGCAGTCTGATCCCCTTCCAGTCTATGCAGTTGTAACTGCACAGATTTCTGGGATATTTGCTGTTTCAGGCTGTCTTCCTAATCCAGACTGCCTCACCAGCAGTCTGGATTCTGTGCGCATGCTCTGGACAGGTTCAGTAGCAGTCCAGACTCTGGAGATGCTGTGAGTTCTGGGACTCGGGAAATGCTGGGACTGTGCATGTGCGAGTTCTGGGACTCGCATTTGTTGTTTTATTTATTTTTTCTTTTGTTTTTATTTTTTCCTTTCTTTTCTACAACTGGGGGGCTGCAGTCCTGCAGCCCAATAATACGAGCCACCCCTGTGTAAGGGTAATATTTACAACACATGCCTATCATTGTGCCTTTGTTCCACCTTTATTTCTTCCCTTGTCCAGACATATTGCTATCAGAGGTTGGGAGTTATGGGTGTGGGTACAGATTGCATTCTACTGTGCAGGCATGTCTATTATATGTAAACAAAACAGAACAAAAAGCTCACCAGAATAAAGGTGCAGCAGTATAAATCAGTAGCAATCCAAATAAAATGATTGACACCAATGTAAGACAGCAACCGATTTAATATAAAGACAACAAAATAAGCAGCAAAGCATTCAGGTATCCGGTACCCTTCTTCAGTGCTAATAACAAATAACAAATGCATGATTAATTTTATACATTGTCAGTTAGTTACAACTATGATCACACAGCCAGTAGAAAGAGTTGTTCAATTAATATAATACAAAAAAAAATTGAAAGAAGATATATAACATCAATTCATATAAACCTTATTTAAAAAACACAGTTCATATAAACCCTCTTTAAAAAATATCTGTCTACAAGTCACCAATGAGGCCCATTGTATCGGGGTGAAGCTGGGCCACTGAGCCTATATCTGTGTACCTGCATGGTGAACTAAGTAAATATTTAAAATATGTCAGGAATTACATTAGGGATACAGCAGTTTAATGCATGGTTTAGAACAAAATGTACATGTTTCTACGTGGATAAGTCAACAAGATGCCTAAGGGATAGAATTATAGAACATAACTCAGATATAAGAAGGGTGTTCTGACCAATTCATTGGCTAAACATGTGTTTGAAAATCCTACTCATAGTTTTAGATTTAGGGTTATTTAGACAATGATGAACTCTATAAGAAGGGGTGATTTAAATGCAAAATTAGAAAATGAGTATAACTGGATTTTACGTTTACAAGCTGAATATTCACCAGGTATTAATCAAATGGTTTCAGTTAAACCAGTATTAAAATTAAAGCAAATGAATGTTTAGATAAAATGCATTTTTATATATATTTATGTATATATGGTTTTAAAGAGGGTTTATATGAACTGTGTTTTTTTAAATAAGGTTAATATGAATTGATGTTATATATCTTTTTTTAATTTCTTTTTGTATTATGTTATTTGAATGACTCTTTCTATTGGCTGTGTGATCAGAGTTGTAACTAATTGACAATGTATAAAATTAATCATGCATTTGTTGTTTATTAGCACTGAAGAAGGGTACTGGATACCTTAAAGCTTTGCTGCTTATTTTGTTGTCTTTATATTAAATTGGTTGCTGTCATTTTGTTTGGATGTCTATTATATGTAAAAGCAAACTTAAGAAAAAAGGATTATTGAGAATAGCCACTGGAAACAGTACCAAAAAGCACTTATAGTTGCAAAAGCCTTGGCACCTCAGCTACACACCCTTCAAGATGTCACTAATATGTGTAATATATTCCACCTAGCACTGTGACTTCCAGGTATGTCAGTGTCAGAGCAGTGGATGTATAACAGTTGGTATTGCAGTTATCTGCACATGACCCTGTCAAAGACAGCACTGTACCTAGGGCACTACAGATGACTGCCAGGAGAACATGCTGGCCAGATCCAGACAGTATTAACCACACATACACATAGCTCATTGACCCCTGCATATTGTGGACAGGCAACATGTTTTCATGTGTATTGGTGCAGCCTCCCCAATGTGTGCTATGCTGCTATTTCCCTGCAAATATACATGTTACTGCATTTGTGTGGTTATATGGGGGTGGCACACCTGTCAACTGTACACATTGCACAGACTGTGCTGATTTTTGCTTTACATTTTGGTTCCATTTAACATAGTATTGTGCCCTGTCTTGGGGAGTAGAGGCATATCAGTAAAGAGCACAGGTGAGATTGTACTGGCATGCATTTGAGTTTCAGACTTCTTACCCTTCATAGCCTTACAGCAACTGCAGGTCCTGCTATGCTATCACCATGAGTCTGTAAGGGGGGTAGTGCAACATTGCCACCATTTGTGTGCCTTTACCAGTCATTTCTCTGTGGTTTTCTACAGCTGACTTGCTGTGTGGGTCTGAGGGGTGAGTATGGGACCCCCACACTGACATCCATGCCTGTGACCTATGACCCTCCAGTTAGTTGCCCCCACACATATACTGCAGTGGGATTTGCCACCTTGGGTACTACTGCATAGTGTGTGGAGGCCAGTTTTGGCCAGACATTTTCTGGTGTCACACATAGCTGTCAGTTCTGTTCTGCTATCCCATTAGGCCACTCCATTCCCTTGCATGCATGCAACATTACTATAGATATGCTAGCAAAACATACTAATCTATTCATTTATTGTTAAGAAGACTGACTTACCTTGTGCTTGCGGCAGTTGTGAGGACGGTGATTGAGGGCTGCCTATGTTGGATGCACACAGTACACTGCCTATAATGTGATGTGTATGTCATCCATTTTACTGTGTGTGCGAGTCAGAGAGAGGTGTCAGTCCCTGGGGTCCCTACAGTGTAAGTGTGTGTGCTATGCGTTGCCTCTTTGCCAAGGCCTGAGCATACTGGGCAAGCCTCCTTCTGCCTACAGGACCAGGCTCAGGGGCCTCCTCCTCTGAGTCCCTCTGTGCCTGTGGGGACCTTGGCAATGGTGGTGGGCTGTGTGGCCCTTCCCTGTGCTGTTCCTGCTGCAGCTGTTTCCAGAGGATCATATTGTGTAGCATGGCACATACTATGAACATGTGTGCACATGTGGCTGGAGAGTACTGCAAGGTTCATAGGTTCATAGGTTCATAGGTAGGTACTAGGCTATCAGCCCAAGGGCCTACATAAGCCTAGCCAGCAAGGTACCATAGCTTACGACATCCAAGAAAGTCATTTTCCTGTGCCACTGTCCAGCAGAGACACATAAGTGATCCCCGGGGTGTATTTCCTATTTCCCATCCACTCATCAAGATTTTTCTTGAAGAGTGCTAATGAAGAACTTTGCTTGACATAGATGGGTAGCTTGTTCCAGAGTATAGGAAGTCTCTGGGACAGGAATCTATCCCTCCAGCGTGTCCTGTTTATTGTGGTGACAAGGTTTAGGTCCCTAGAGCGTGTAGCTTGGAGGGATTGGGATTTCTTTAGGTGTAGCATGTCCAACAGCTCTGGGTTTGACATAGCTTTATATGTTAGGCAGAGATCACCTCGGAGTAGGTGATATGCTATGGAGTAAAGCTGATATGTCAAGGCAGCGGAACCATGACTTGAGCATCCCAAACACATGCTCTATAATGATCCCGGTTTGTGCGTGTGCCTCATTATGGCATTCTTGTGAGAGTGTGTGTGCATTTCTTATGGTTGTCATCATCCACAGCTCCAGTGCATAGCCAGCATCCCCCACCAGATGGCCATACAGGATGCCCCCACTGGCAAATGCCTGGTACAGCTGTGATGAATGCCAGATGTGGGAGTCGCGATAGCTTCCAGAGCTGCCAGCACACACATTCATGATAATGCCATTGGCATTGCACACGACCTGGCAGTTGATGGAGGGGAATCCCTTATAGTTTATGTAGACCCTACCCTGTTCACTGGGTGGTGCTTTGATGTGGATGTGCATGCAGTCTATGGCATCCAGTACCTCTGGGTATTCTGCTACATGGTGGAAGAGGCACATATTGCTGGTCCTCTCCTCATGGGTGTTGGGGAAGTAAATGTGCTCACCGGCATGCGGTTGCATGGCATCCAGGAACTGGTGGAGTACACTGGATGCAGATGCCTGTGAGACCCCCATGATGTCCCCAGTAAGTCTTTGGAAAGTAACTGTAGCTAGAATTCTCTAGGCTACACATACCCTGGTATCCACTGGGATAGGTTCCCCTCTGTTGGCTCTAGGTCTGAGTTGAGGCCAGCACAGCTCGGTGATTTGCTGAAGTATGTCTATCTGCCATTTAGTGCTCTACTATCTTCAGATCATTTAGCCCATGGTAAATTACCCTGGGTCTGAACACTCTTCTCTTCCTCCTTGGTCTGTGGCAGTTGTCAGCATTATCCTCCTCTCCACCCTCAGCCTCTAGCACATACTGCTGGATCGAAGCAATGGCAGGCCTTAACATTTTTCAGTTAAAATTCCCCTGCATGTGTACACAAATGGTGCAGAGTTTGTGGGAAAAAACAGACTGTAAGGTGTTTTCATAGTTTATACTGTTGTTTTGCAGATGCTGCCTGTATGATTGGCTGACTATGATGCATTACACCTGCTGGCTATATAATTTGTTCTTGATCGCTTTTATTCTGCTATTTTCCTTTTTTACCTTTTTTTGCCTTTCCATTTCCTCCCCTTTTAATCCCCAAGGTATGCCGCCCAGACCCAGTGCCCAAATGTAAACAGTCTTGCTATTTCTATTTTTTTTTTTTTTTGACCCAGTATGTGCCATGCAAACAAATTAAGCTAATGTAAACACAAAGAAATGTCCCTCTCCTGGGTGTGAACACGCTCCTCATTTCATGGAATAAGTCAATACAGCCTCAGACACACCTCCTTCCTTAGCTGTGCTTAGCTAAGCTTATCTCTGCGCCATAGGGCTCCAATGTGCTTACAACATGCCTGATACACCCCCTTTTCATGTCTGTTGCTCCTCCAAATTACACCATTGTGCTATAGCATCTACACGGTTAGGTACAGTTTGGCACTTAGAAGATTTTTATGATTCAGTAAATTTCCCCTCATTTGCATACCTCACAGCCTTAGTCCATAGTTACTGCACTAACACAGAGCCTTTCCCCTTGACAACCACTATTCCCTGGTATTGTTTTGATTCTGCATGCATTAAACTATAATGGCAAAATGCAGATTTCCACTAAAAGTGAGTTTTCACAATTTTTTTTTATTTTCGGCACGATCCCATTTGCGCACCGCTGCCCTATGCTTAAACTTCTAAGATCCGCCAAAAAATAACTTTGATTTTTATAAAAATGAAGCAGTTTTCCATGCCAATCACCATGTATTTGGCCATTGGCATGCATAAAGACTATAATACATGCTTTTTTTGGGAGCTGTCATGCCGCTGTTTTGTTATTTGCAGAAATGTGTTCAGTTAGTAACCAAATACATTTCTGCAACTAACACTGTTCTTGGACGGATATTTGCCTGCTTACTGAATTGCTAATTCACCACATTTGCATGGTTTTCACCAGCAAATGAGGTAATTAGCATTCTGCAGTCATGTCTGTGCAGGAACAGTGCACATCAGATCAGCTGTTTGCTGAATCCCTTGGCGGCCATATTCCATGCAGGAATGGCTACACTCTTCCTGCATGGAATTTTAAGATTCCTGAATCCCTGGGGATTGTTTTTAATTTTGTCACCTCCCTGTGCCTTGTTTGGGTTCTGTTTTCATGGCTCTTTTTCATTGTAATGTAATTTGATTTCAATATCTGTGGTTACCTGAATGTTTCTAGGACAATTTTTCACCTACTTTGTGGAGCCAATATGCTTTGCATAAGATCTTGTAGATATATCTATAATCTATTGTGTCAGAGAATAAATTTTAGAATCTACACACAGTATAAATTTCTCTGTCTTATCTCTTACCAAATCTTATGTTTTTCTAAAATGGTTTCCTGTTATGTTTAATATTTTTATATACATTTCCATCAGATTTTATTTATCTTATCTCACATTGGGCTGGATTAATGAATGGTTAATCTCTGCATAATCAACTGAATTACAAGCTAATTAACCAATGCAAGATGGCAGAGCCATTCAGGAAGCTATAAAGTAATTGTGTACAGTTGATGTAACTCTTTGCCATGAACTCCAAAACCTACTGAAATATAGCCACCATCACACTTAGAAAAAAAAGTGATGTTAGGGGTCGCTGCTGCTCTTGCATGTGTATGTGCAACAGGCTCAAATCTATGCGGTTGCTGCTGATACACCTTGCCCTGGGAGACGAGTATTCAGACACCGTTTAACATATCATGGACTGCATGATATTGAACTAATAGAGCTATATAGGGTTGATAGGGAAACACTACAGGAATTCTCCAACTTCTGCCATCCTGACCTCGGACCCAGGGGAAATCAAGGAGAACCTATACCAGTGGAAACTAAGGTATGTGTTGCAGTAAGGATACTAGTTATTAGTACATTCCAGAGACCCACAAGGTATATTCTAGGGGTGTCACAGGCCTCAGCCTCCAGAATATTATACTAATGTTTTAATGCTATGCTAGAACATGCAAAGGAGTACATCTATTTTTCATGTAGACCAGAGGATATACCAAAAACAATGCAGGAATATTGATGATATAGCACACTTTCTTGAAGTTTTGGGGGTCATAAACTGCACTTGCGTAGAAATAAAATTCCCACCTGGTGAGCAGGGAAGGGCATACATCAACAGAAAGGGGTTTCACTCAATCAACTGTCAGGCTGAATGTAATGGCCGGGGAATCATCCTCAGTGTGTATGCAGACACCCCAGGCAGTTATCATGACTCACACATTTGACACACCTTGCAGCTTTATACAAGGCTTGCTAGGGGTGATGTTCCACAAGGCCATCTAATGGGTGATGCAGGTTATGCACAAGAACCATGGCTCATGACACCAATCAGAAATGCAGACCCACTCAATGAAGAATGCTACAATAATGCCCACTCTCAAACTAGAAACATCGTAGAGCATGTGGTTGACAATGCTGAAGTCATGGTTCCACAGTCTAGGTACATCAAAGCGTGCCCACCAGCATGACCCAGGCACCCACACAGAACTTCTCACAGTCAGTGTCTTATTGCACAATATCATCTTGAGGAAAAAGCTGCAGCAGGGACAGCAAGGGCCAGGACCACACACTCCAGGATGCATAGGCAGGGCCAGCACCTGCAGTACATACAGAAAATGATTCTAAGGGAGAACTCCAGCTACAGAGGGATCCAGCAGATGTAGGCATGCACTATATTCCCTTACGTCAGCTTTTCAGTCAAATGGATTTCAGTTAAGTGGACATTCAGTGAAATAGGCTCTCAGTCAATTAGTTTTCAGTCAACTTCTTACTAACATTTCATTTTCAGTAAAGAACTATTCAGTCAAATGATAGCAAACCACACATAAACACACACACACACACACACACACACACACACACACACACACATATATATATATATATATATATATATATATATATATATATATATATATATATATATATATATATATATATATATATATATATGTTACCTATGAAAAGATCGAGCAACTGAAATATCGAACACCATATGGTCGATATTTCAGATGATCGATCACTTTAAATTATTAAAAAAAAAACACAACACACACGAAGACATTACTGCAGGGGGGCAAGCCACCCTGCACCCTCCATGTGGGGGGTTGTGCCCCCCACACATGCCTACTTAAATATACCAACTCCGAGATCGTGCTACACTGACAATACAGCATGGAACAGGAAGTATTCATATTCCCTGCTGTAGCGCAATCTCAGAGTTGGTATATTTAAGTAGGGGGGTGTGGGGGGTGCAGGGGGCTTGCCCTCCCCTGCAGTAATGTCTTCGTGTTTGTTGTGGTTTTGTTTTTTTAATCATTTAAAGTGATCAATCATCTGAAATATCAACCATATGGTCTCAACCATACGGTGTTCAGTTATTTTTATATATATATATATATATATATATATATATATATATATATAGTTACATGTTAAAGATCGAATGGTTAAAATATATGCTCAATATTTCAAAAGATTGATCTTGTATGGCAAAAAAAAAAAAAGAAACGAAGTAGAAGACTGTAATGCAGGGGGGCAAGCCCCCCTGCACCCCCCACCCCTCTACTTAAATATACCAATTTCGAGATCGCACTACAGCAGAGAAGAGGAATACTTCCTGTTCCACGCTGTATTGTCAGTGTAGCACGATCTCGGAGTTGGTATATTTAAGTAGGGTGTGTGTGCGGGGCACAGCCCCCCATATGGGGGTGCAGGGGGGCTTGTCCCCCTGCATTACAGTCTTCTACTTCATTATTTTTTATTGCCATGTTACAAGATCAATCTTCTGATATATCGAGCATATGGTCTCAACCATATGCAGTTCGATATTTCAACCATTCGATCTTTTAACATGTAACTATATATATATATATATATATATATATATATATATATATATATATATATATATATATATATATATATATGTTGTTGTTGTCTTTCGGCTTTTCCCGGTTAGGGGTCGCCACAGCGGAACTCCGGTCCGCTAATGATTGGCAGTAGATTTTTACGAACGTCGAGGTGACAGCTCAACGTTCAACCTTCCACGAAGGCACGCCCATTTATGCATGTCTTTTGAATGCCCATCCAACCGCAGGGAGGACATGCAGACTCCACACAGAAGGCACTCCCCGCACTCCAGCCAAGAATCGAATGGGAGAACCTCTTGCTGTGAGGCAATAATGCTACCGCTGCACCACCGCGGCTTCTCAACTATAGATATATATATATATATATATATATATATATATATATATACACACACCAAGAAAAAATATGCTATTATATTAATCTTTTATAAAAGAACATCTTCAGTCTTATCTGCTTGTGTTCATAATATTATCGTTAGAAGTATTAAACTCTGAAACTGTTTAAAACCATCACCGACTCTTTATCTGCTTAAAGATAAAGTATCATACTATTCCTAAAACTATGTTAAATATGGAAGGAAAAAAGACAATTGCACATCTTATATTTAAGTCAGATTATTTTATTATTATTATTATTGGATAAGCATGTATAAACACAACCCACCAAGAATTCTGAACATTTCTGTTAGTATTGAGTAGGTAAGAATAATGATGAATGTACTGTAAAATGTACATATTCCACTGGGCCAGAATGTTTTTCCAATACTTAAACAGGAAGCTAATAAATGTGGTGCACACAAACCTAGTCCTTTTGACATGTGACAAAGTAGATGAAATATAGTTATTACAGAGCTCAAGCAGGCAGACATTTGGGTAGCTATGACCTGGTAGATATAATCTAGCTGCCCATTGACATGCTTCAATAATGGTTTGCCATATGGTCTGGATTTATGGACATAACCATACTAAATGAAGATAGTCCACATTGAAGGTATCACAGGGCCAGCAACAATAAGCAGAGGTTAATCACCACTTTAGTAACCTGGCTAAGTGATGATGCCATTGGTGTAATAATTTAAATCAGGGATGTATGGGTAGGAGTTGAATTTTTAGGACAGATATCCCATACAAGTCGCATAGGTGCTTTATCTACAGGTGGGACCCATTTCTCCATAACTGCTTCCTAAATGTGCGGAGGTGAGGAATTTAAGTTTGTATTGCAGTGGGTTATTCTTATGTTTCCTCTATATGAATGTATATCAACTTTTCATTTTTAATAAGTTTAAGACATTACTCACTCTTTATAAAGTCCAGTATTTTGTTTTTCCTTATAAAATCCATAATCTGTACATATTTCCACCAAAGAAGTCCACTATTAGTGAAGTTTGGTTTTAAAATAGATAAATATTTTATTTTATCTCCTTGCACATTCCACACATCTAAAAGTATATCCACCTTTACCCAATTAGCCCAGTATGAGGACTCTCCTATTATGCCATCTAATGTTGAAGGCCATAGCCTTTTCCTGAGGGCACCTCTGCTATGTTATTTCTCCATTTACTTTGTTTATTACCCAGATTCCCATCCTGCTGGGTTCCTGATTTTGTTTGCCTTTGTGACCTTTGCTTTTTCCATCATAGCCAATTCCATTAGTGACAAAATAGGACAAGGGTGGAGTCTGGTGTGGAGAAACTGTCTCTTTTTTATGTTTGTAAAAAAGGCAGACCCAGTCCTCTCCATTATATAGGCACACCTAATTTTGATCTGCTTATACTAGGATGGAGGCTATCTCATATAAAATTAGAGAAAAGGGCTTGTAATTTTCTGAGATAATTAGTTTTGAACAAGTGAGGTAGATATCTCATTATGAAAAGTATCTTATGAAATATAACCATTTTAGTTACTTGAATTTTATTTAAAAAAGGCATGAACGATTTCTTCCAACAAATTAATTTTTCTGAAATAAGTCAAAATTTACATCAAGTGACTAGTGCTGGGCTGACTGTTAGCTTAATACTGACATAATAGCATTTAAAGACCAGGTTCCATTTGCCTTCATCAAATTTAATATATAGGGTAACAGCTGCCATGACAGACAAAGGGAATAGTAATGCTTTCCTATTATTAATGTGTTGGCTCATAAAAGACTCTACATATTTAAAACCTATGATTACTTTATTGTAACTCATTAGTGGGTTGGATATCCAAACCACTCAGTCATCAGCAAGCCATGTTGAGAGTGGATTGGATAAGGGTATATCAAACTTGAGATTAGATAAGTTCTTCTTCAAATATTGTACGTAGAGTTCCCTTACTGGGAAAAATAGTTGACAGGTAAAAGCTGGACCACTAACTGTAACCTCATTCAAAAACAAACATAGTCTATGTAAGCCTTGCTGTATAAAGTAACTTTGGAGGGAATGTTTACTCATCTAAGAGAAATCAAGTGCTTTTTTTTTACTTACCCCAGGACTTTGCCTGATGAATCTCCTACTTTCATATAATTGACCCATTTGTTCCAGGTATTCTAGAGCTAGATGACCACACTATGGCCCATTTGCTTCTGCCTAGAAATCCCTATCAGTCCTCCATTCCTTGGTGATAGTTGGGTTATAATCAGTGAGCCAGCTTACTGGTATAGTAGGATAGCCTTCCCTTTTCACTTGGATACATCCTCCCCCCCTTGGCAACTCCTTCAAGCCCACAGTCACTGCTTTCTGAAGGTAAGTGTGCCTCTGTACACCTATTTCCCTTTGGCTGCATAGTGAGAATATACTAATGACAAGGCCAGCTCTTCTGACTTGTAACTCCACTAGGTAAACACCTAGTGCTCTGGATAGGTGTCAAGCATGACAAGCTGGAGCCTTCTCCTTCCCCAAGGATGGGTGAGCTGGCAGTGGCCACTCACTCCCATCCTCCCCAGTCAGCTGCTGTGAGCACCTCAGCTGCTAAGTGAGCTCAGGTCATCTGCAACATGACAAGGACTTCCTCCCTCTATGCCATGGAGCTGGCACGATATCAAGTGTTATTTTCCAATGTTTGGTGTAGTGTTTTGTGGTTTTTACAATTCACACCATTGGATTTAGCTGTAGTTTTTTGTCTTCTTGCAACTGAAATTTTATTTTACCCTTGCTGGGCTGAACAGCTGCAACAATTACTGGCTGAATAGCTACATCAATAAGTACCTTTACTGGGCCAAACAGCTGTAACATTCGTATTTTTCACTGGGCTGAAGAGCAGTAATGGCTATAATGGCTAGCAATGATGATTCTAATTTAAATCTAAGCATTTTTTCCCTTCCTGATGAATTAAGGGTGTTGACAGACACCTTACAACAAGTGGCGGGGAAGGCCAATGATGTTATTGATCGAGTTCGGAGCCAATTTCAGGGAAGTAACAACGCTGGCTTGTCTTGATGAAAACACCATCATTGTAGATGAGATTGAACATTCTGAAAGGTTGGTTTCCAATCTAATTAAAAGTAATAATGTTAATCCGTTTATCAATTTTCAATATAGTGCTAATTTTGGGGACATTAAAACCAAATCAGACTTTACTTACTGCCATACATTAGTATTTTAACTAGAGAAATATGTGTTGAAATACAAATCATTAGAAATGTAGTACTATTACCTCACAAACCGTCTTGAGCACAATATTGTTCCACTAGGTTTGAGTGTACACATTTCCTAACAGTACTACTTACCAAGATAAAATGTACACTGAAATCAGTGAGATTTACAACAGGGCAGGATGTGAGGTTATGTGAGTGTTAATGCAGCAGAATATTCAACAATTAAGTGATCTGAGAGAATGGATTAACAATTTAGACGGTAGTATTAAAAAACATTCGTCATTCTCTCTTGTGAAGCACTTATAACATTTTTGTTAACGTAGAATAACATATTAAAACTATTGTTGAATGTAAAAAGAAGAAATTAAACAGGGACTTGTCAGCGTATTCCAGTAAAAAAGCTTTTACCATTGAAAAACTGACAGAGAAGTCAACCAATCAGACTGTCAAATTCCATACTAAGGAGGTCAAAAATAAAAGGACAAGTGGGCATTTTTTCCCCCTTTTAGCTAAAGAAAACATGGATGGAAGGGGTGATGGGGAAATTAGGCCTCATAGTTTTGGACGTGTATTAACACTGACTTTTACCTCCAATTTCTATGATATCAAGAATATTATTAATAAATATTGGAGAATATTCCGCACGGATCTTGATGTGGAAGAAAAAATAGGGAATAAACCTATTGTGGTTTATAAGAAAGACACCTCATTAAAAGGCATATTAGAAAGGAAAAACAATAATTTTGAGCAGCAAGGGGGTAGTTTTAGGTGTGGAAGATGCCCCCAATGCCCTTATATGATGGAGGCTGTGAGCATCAGGATCAAGAAGTTTGGGAGTATAAAAACAGTGAAAAAACATTATTGTTATAGTAAAGGGGTCATATATGTGGCAATATGTGACTCATGTGAGTGTTACTACATGGGAAAAACAAAGAATGCACTTAGATTAAGAATTTACCAACACCTTTATGATATTAAACATAAAAATGAAAAAAATGCCCTATATAAACATATTAGTAGTCACCCTCAACATGGGTTTAGGTTTTTTTGTTGTGGAACAGGTTGATTTGGGGCCACGGTGGGGGGGACCAGTAGATGATTTTTTGAAGTTTCTGGAACTGAAGTGGTAAATAAAATTAAAGGCTTACCAAGCCCCAGGGTTAAATAACAAGATTTCCTTGTGCCCTTTGTTGAGACTTAAATCTATGTTCATGTTATGAACTATGTATAAATTTTATAAATTTTATAGATGGTTTATCAATATTCATTAATATTCATAATAATGTTTTAACAATAACAATTTTAAATTTCTTGTTTTTATTTTATGCATTTTCATACTGTTTGACATGGATACATACATATATCAATGTAATTTTAGTATGTATTAATATTAATGGCACTAAATGGTGAGGAAATGATGTAATGTCTGTTGCAGTGATTGGTCAGGGGGTACTATTTAAACTGGGATGTTTTAATATGCTGTATTCTGAAGAAGTCATATACCTGATGAAAGCGCTAAATTAAAGATCAGTTGGATTATTTTGGTGTCATTGCTGCCTGGTAGAGTGTTTTCCTTGGTTTTATCAGTTTATTTGCATATTATTCTTAGTATGTATAATACCAATTATAATACAGTAATAACAGCTGCAATACAATGCACATTCTAGTTATAAATAAAGTCTTTTGGCTTTTCCTGGTTAGGGGTCGCCACAGCAGATCTCCAGTTTGCTTATGATTGGCAGTGATTTTTATGATGTCCATTTGCCAGCCCAGCGCCCAACCTTCAGAGATGGCACACCCACACACGAATGCACCTACCTGCATGTCTTTTTTAAATTTCAGTTGATTATTTTTATTTTTATTTTATTTTATTTTATTTTACATTTGTTGACCGGGATAGTCTAACTGGATTCATGTCCATTTTCAGCGGAGGCCCGGGGAGAAAACCTCCAAGGTAAACAGATATATTAAAAAAAACCCCAGCACATTACACATGATATAGAAAGAATGTTAGAGATATGGTATTTACAAAGAATACTTAAGCAGACAGGAATACGGGGAGGACAATACATATTCCAGTTACAGAACATAATTACTTGCATGACAGCTGAGTGCACAGTGTCAGTTTACAGAACTACAAGAGGACTAGAAACAAAAATAAACAGGAATAGGAATTGCATGTGCACCATCTAGATAAAATGTTTAGAATAGTGGAGGCTTACCAGGCCAAATATGGGTAGTGACTCAAAGGACAAAGGAGGCTGTAAAAGAGAATGACCAAATACATCATTATTCTCCCTTTGTAGGCTATCCAGAGGAGAAGTACTGGCAGGGCCAGTGGTTTAAAAGATGAGATTTTAGATGTGTTTTGAATGAAGCACAGGAATGATCTTGCCTCAAGGAGCAAGGAGGGGTGTTCCAATTATAGAAACATAAGCAGAGAAAAGAGAAAAAGAGAGTTGCCTGTTAACTTGTTAGACTTAGCAATACATTGTAGGAGTTTATTGGTGGATTGTAGCAATCTTGTTGGGGTGTTGGGCTGAATGATGCTGTCAAGGGATGAGAATTTGTTTCTTTTATGGATGATATTATGAATTAGGAGGAGTTGGGAGTATGTTAAATTGTGCAGAGGTTCTAGCCAGTGCAAGGCTTTGAGAGACAAGGAATGAGTCCTATGAGGAAGGTTTGTGGCACATTTGACTATATTATTGTAGCATTGTTCCAGCTTGTTCAGCTGGGCAGTTTGTATGTTGGTAAAGATAAGTGCTGAGTGTAGACAGAAGGAGGGAGGAGGTGATATGTTTTCTTGCAGTGTTCAGAAAATGTTTAGTTCTGTAAAGGAAGTCTAACTTTTGATGTTAGTTTTTTAATTATATGTTATGTGTTGTAATCAAATTTCATATTTTCATCCTTGTATGCACTTAGCAAGTTTATATATTGAACAAGTTCAATTTTAATATTGTTTGTAGTGGTAACAGAGGAAATAGTTCTTTTGAATGTTTAGTTGTTTGAGGAAGAAGAAGATAATTAGTTGAGATTTTTTTTTGTTTGAAAAATAGCAGAGATTTTGTCAAGCAGGTCTCTTGAAATAATTGAGACTTGGGTTATTCTTTACAGACTTTCTCTATATGTATGCCAGTTACATTCTCATCCTTCTGGAAGTAATCAGCTCATAATGGAGAAAGACATCTGTACCAGTCAACTGTCCAGATTATTGCAGAATGTCCAGATTTTTTTCCTCATAAAATTTGTGCTTTTTCTGGTAAATGAATGAGGATTAAATTCACACAAACACACACACACACACACACACACACACACACACACACACACACACACACACACACACACACACACACACACACAAAATACTAGACATTTGTATTTCCAACTTTATATCCTTCAGAAAATGCATGGTAACACAAAACCTTTTATTTTAGCAACTTTCTAAGTTTGTAAGAGCAATATTTAAAATGTGTCCCTATTTTTTGGGAATTTGTTCCTCTATAATTTATGGCTTTGTCCAGATTTCTTCTGCTAAGAGGCTGAGACATATGGGTACACTATTCAGTCATGACCAGTTTCTAAGTTGTGACATCATCAGTAACTTAGTTGATCTTAAATTCCAAGCCCCATAAGATACTTGACACAAGTATGCTAAATAAACTAAGGAACCCATTGAAGTACCATACTCCTCGCTGACCTTTGCTAAACCAGTTCCTCTCTAATAACACATGCTGTCATATAAATATATTTAGGTATATGTAAAGTAATCAGGTAATATATCCTTAGATTAGTTTTAGAGCTAAAGGGATTAGTATATCATGTACCTGTCTGACTTGCTAATTCAGTAAATAGTCTTGACAGATGCCAGTTAAGTAAAGATTGTGTCTGTTATGCATCTTCTCTTAACTATCTTCATTAGCCATCAGCTGCTGTATGCTCTTGCGTTAGCTGAATTTATTTTCTGACTCTATTTTTCTCTTCTGGATGCTTCTACCATATCACTATCACATGTAGTGATGTCACTGCTGTTGTTTCATTGTTGATGAAACATGTCCAGAGATGTTGGACATGCTCCACTTAAAGAAATCCCAATCCCTCCGAGCTACATGCTCTAGGGACCTAAACCTTGTCACCACAATAAACAGAACATACTGGAGGGACAGATTTCTGTCCCAGAGACTTCCCATACTCTGGAACAAACTACCTATCTATATCAAACAAAGCTCCTCATTAGCACTCTTCAAGAAAAATCTTGATGATTGGATGGGAGATATGAAATTCACCCCGGGGATCACTTCTGTGGCTCTACTTGATAGGGGCACAGGAAAATAATTTTCTTGGGTGGCAAAAGCCAGGGTACCATTTGACTAGGCTTACATAGGCCCTAGGGCCAACAGCCTAGTACCTGCCTATGAACCTATGAACCTATGGAAGAGGGTCCAGTCTTGTTTTCTCATTTTACAAAATAAAAGCCTGTATTCCTGTTCCATTTTTGCAGTCTCATAGATTTCATGAATAAATGACATATATAAAGGAAATTTAGTTATGTATCACTCTCAAATTATTTCCATTTCATTGTATCCCTTGAATCAACAATCTTTCATCTACAGTTTTTTGATATTCGCTCAATATTTCTACAGTGTCGACACCCTTAAAGCATTGTGGAATCTTATCAGAGAGTTGGAAAATCAGGATTCAACAAATTGAACAGCATTTTACTACAAGTGGCATTGCTGAAAAAGCAGAAAAATCCAGGGTACAATGTTAATTCATGTTACAGATGAGAATGTAATTAAAGTGGTTATTATGTTTATCCATAAGGAGAAAGCCAATATTTTGGTCTTTAAAGGCAAGCTTTAATGTTATGGCATTTTTTATAGAGTTCAAAGGTTTCAAGAGTTATTTTATTTTTTATTTTTTTTCATTTGTATTTGTTAGCCAGGATAGGTTCATAGGTAAGTACTAGGCTAAATGACTGTGTGGGCCATTTTAAGCTTTACCAGTTTCCCTTGGTGTGAATCAAACCCCTGTTTACGTATCAGTAACTGCATGTTTTCAGGGTGGTGCCTGGTAATAAACAAGCAAGCAAGCAGAAATCACATCAATTATAAGCAATGTGGCTATTGACATGAGAAAGTGATTAATAAGGCAATTAATCAAGTCTGTAGGCCATGTGAGGTTTAAGGTAATTTTGAATAGAGGTGTAGTAGTCAAAATAAAGTGTTAGAACAAGGTCTGTATGTACTACAAATTAAGAAACAGAGTAAAGCAGAAATCTTTGTGGGCATGGTTCAGATTAGTACACAGAACAAACTGTAAGCAGTAGCATTAATGACTGAGGTAAGAATATCTGATGATTAAATGCAAAAGTGTTGCATTGAAACTTGATAATGCAAAACACAGTTTACTGTCTGACTCTATTTGCAAGGCACTGAATCTGTCTAATAATATATACAAGTCTCTGCCAATGTTTTGATATATTCTGGCCACAAACTAAAACTTATGGGACAGATATGGGTGATTATCAGTATAGACGCTACAGATTATTGTGTCATGTAGTGCCCTTGGAAAAATGCTCAAAGCAACAAAATATACTGAATTGTATTGCTTGTAAAGTGCTTGGTATGATTAAGAGAACTGCATCCTGTACAGCTGTAAAATGATTTACTGGCTTGTACAGTTAGCATCATAAATAAAGTTAATAGTTAGCACAAGTAAATGTAATAATAAGGAAGAACAATTCCATCAGAATGTTTGTATCATCAAAAGGAAGAACCATAAATACACCTTCCATGTTTGTGCAGTACCCTATGTTGAGCTGCATGTTGATAAAAGTCAGTTATCTGAAGCATTACATAGAAAGGATCTTGGAAATGAAAGTATGCATCAAAATACTTTGGTTAAAGTTGAGAAACATAATTCACAGTATATTGAGTAGCTCAAGCTACTTGACAAAAATGTATAACAGTATTCACAATTATTTATTGGTTTGTATTGTTTGCAAGGAAAATATACTATGGTTTCCCCTGAGGCTGTATCAGTTGCACATACCCCAAAACAAGTTCTGCTTGTGCTCACTGGTCGAAGTAATCTGGGAATGAGACACATAGAAGCAACAACAGTAATTTTTAAGAAAGAAAAAAATGACTGAATGTATGAAGAGCAAAGTAAGAGTCATAAGGCAGGACAAACTCAGAAATGTGTAGATACTCAAGACTGAAA
Organism: Protopterus annectens; assembly: GCF_019279795.1. NCBI lineage: Eukaryota > Metazoa > Chordata > Ceratodontiformes > Protopteridae > Protopterus > Protopterus annectens. Next base: position 956,105,572 of record NC_056745.1, read on the forward strand.
CAATGTTATCAAAAAGGAACATTATCTCCCACAAACAAATTGAATTCATAAATGCTACGATGCTAAATGTGTGTTTTTCTCAGTGGTTGATGCTAATCAAGAATTCTTGCAGATTAGGCTACATCATACTACATTGAAAGTCTGTATATGTAAGACTCTTCAACAGATACTGATTTCTAAGACAAATGAGATCCTGTTAGCTCCGGATGTAATCCAAAGAGAAGTAACTGAGATTATTGTCTGTCTGGAAGGTATCAATACAGCTGATCTCCTGTTTGGGGGGTTTTAGTAAACAAGAACATGATCCTTGGCCTCAGTAAACTTGATGGAGACACCCCAAATACTTTAGAAAAACTAGAACTTATTTGGCAGCTAAGGCTGAACTCTTTCAGAAAGCCTGGACTAAACTATTGTTGCTCACAGAAAAGTGTACTAGAGCTAAAAACGTTGCCCCATTGTTTACAAGATTGAAGGCGTGAACTTTATTTGTTATTTGTATTTATTTATTTGCAATTATCAACTATTTTATCAACTATTAACTTCATAAATGTAATTTTAAAATGTAATACTATGGTAGTGGCTTATTAATTATTAATTTTGTTTCAGCAGATACATTTGTATACAAATATTTATTTGTTTATAATAACCATTTTTAATATTTAAATATTTATTCTAATGATATCTTCATTTTGTACTATTAGACTTGGGACATATTCATAAGACACTTTTTCACATTTTCTATAACTAGGACTTTTGATTACCATAGAACCACATTAGAGCAGTATGTGCATATTCCACAGATGCCATGACATTTTCTTAATTCTTGCGTGAAGGCTGCCAGCCCAGCTAGTTGGAATTTTGTAAAATAATTCTATGTCATTTCTGAATAGTAATATGATTTGTATGCTTGTCCTACAAATGTAAGAAAATGGTATGTTATGTGCTGAGCTTCAAGAATGTAACCACAGTGTACCCTAATGGAAAAGAACAGAGCTAACTTGCAGACTCTAAGAAAATAAGTGAATTGTTTACGATGGTGTTTATCTCAGCTAAGAGACAGAATGTCTGCAGCTAAAAATTCTTTCTATTGTCTGGAAACAGAAATAATTACAGGTTTCAAAGGTAAACATGTGTAACTGTTTTCTGACTTCCAGTTCCAGGCAAATTTCTGAGAGCTAAGTATTTTTGACCCAAAGTTGCTAAATTTTAATGTTTCTGTTAGCCTGGGAACTGAAGGCATAGATGGCAAAGAATGATGTAATCTGAGATAACCCAGCAGTAATGTTTACTAGTACTTTAAAAACTATCTCAGAGAGTGAGTCTGTGCATTTTGTATTGGTCTTTGGACCTAGAAACATTCTCTCATCAGCACATCTCATCTATATTTGCTTGACTCTGCAAGTAAGTCATTTAGGGCATATTATCTCTTAGACAAAGATAGGAATACAGCAAGATTAGTCTAAATGTTTTCTGTATTTATTTGAGACTGTCTTGCAATTTTGTTTTAAAATATTTCCTGTGATTCTGAACTCTGTAGTCACTTTGTTGAGTTATTGAGTATTGTCTTGTTCTTTTATTATTTATTATTAAATATATTTAAACCATTTAATTGTGGCTAGTTTGTTTAGAGATATTTAAGCTCTTAAAGTACTTGCATATGTATTTGTTGACACTGTACAGGCCATTCTTAAATAGCCTTGCTGTTGGTCACACTTACCATTTGGATAATAGTAACATTATACAGTAGAACTGGTCACCCTTTGGGAAGGCCCTTATGGTAGCTGAAAAGTAATGGTTGGTGGCAATGATTACTACCTTATAATCTGGGCAGAAGGGGGCATAGCTAGTAAACCTGTGCAAGCCTTCCCCAGGAGTGTCTGCTTGTTTGTATGCAAATCAAATCTTAAAGTGTTGTTTGTGTGTGTGTGTGTGTGTGTGTGTGTGTGTGTGTGTGTGTGTGTGTGTGAGCTACTTGGACAGGGACACAAAGCACAGGTTGGACAGAGAGGGTGCTGGAGGTTTTGGCTTGACCACACAGCTGAAATCTTTATCCTGCAGCTGTGCCAGTGGATAGTCTTATTGGGTATCTGGAGAAAGAGGGAGAAACCAGCCCTAGAATGACTGTGATCTCTGTGTGCTTTTAAGGGAAATTGTACTTTACTGAGTGTGTACTTGTCATCCTTCCAATGTACACATCCCTCACTGGTGTTAGTGGAGAGGATTGAGGCTCCTTGATTACTGGGCCAGTGCAGAGGCATCACATATTAATTGGTGGCAGTAGTGGGATAGCCACATCACATATTAAATGGTTGATACTGGTGAGATAGCCACATCACGTATTGATTGACTTGTAGTGGTGTGGATATTGAATTCCTGTAGCCATGCAGTAAACATTCAGAGTTCATATCACTATTGTTTTATTTATTTTTTGTTAGCTTAGATAGTCAGGGAGAAAAGGCAAGCATGTCAGCAAAGGAGTATGGAAAGCTGACAAGGAGCCATTTGGCTGAGATGTGCCAGGCTAAAGGACTAGTGCATACCAACCTGACTAAAACAGAAATGATTGCAACTTTAGTCACAGCTGCATCAGAGAATAGCAACGAGGAGGACAATCAGACAGGCCATAGAGATATACAACTCTCAGAAAATGGACAGCTCATCCTTTCCACAGAGGACTTAAAAGTCTGTCTGGAGTTAAAGAGACCTGAGTTGGAGGTCAAACATTTGGAAATAGAAGCAACAGAGCAACTGAGCTATCTAGAGACTGAGGAAAATAAGAAACTGCAACATCTGAAGGCTAAGACAAATGAGAGACTGTGATGCCTGGATGCTGAGGAGAAGGAGAGGCAGAGGCAACATGAAAAGGAGATACTGACTCTTTGCTAGAGTCATGGAGGTAATGGGGAAGGGAGTAACTGAACCCCAGAAGTAACAAATTTCAGTAAATTTCTTCCACAATTTACAGAGGGAGATAATTTTGGTAGTTTCATTCCTATGTTTGAGAGGGTATCTAAATGATGTGATGTTGACAAAGGGATCTGTGTACGGTTCCTTACCACCTTACCCCATGGTAAAGCTGTAACTGTTCTTTCTAAACTGTCTGATAATGACTGCTTAAATTATAATGTTGTAAATAATTGTTTGCTAAAACTTTTTAAGTTAACACCTGAAGCTTATAGGAAAAAGTTTTGTGAGCATAGACACAAGGCCGACAAAAGTGTGTGTGAATATGTTGCTGAACTAAGCACTTATTTTCATAGGTGGGTGAGTGGATGTCAGGTCATCACTTTTGAAGGGCTTGCAGACCTTTTGGTGAGGGACCAAGGCCTTAGCACTTTGCCTGAGGACATGAGGATCTGGTTAGCTGATAGATAATGCCTTACTGTAGATGAATTGGGGAAGAAGAGAGACCTATACCTAGCAAGCAGGCATCACTGCACATGAAAGGGACACCCAGTGCTGCTCATAGGTCTAAGGGAACCCATGGTGGGCAGCCCAGACTGCCTCAACAGAATCTGACAGTAGCAGGGGAAGCCACTAGTCCAGGTACACATCCAGGACCAAGGGTGAAATGTTTTAAATGCAACCAGTGGAGCCATGTAGCATATAGATGTCCACAGAGGCAAGGTGGGGAGCAAAAGGTGGGAGAACCAGTAAGTGGGAATGACAATGCAACAGTAGGTTGTCTCAAGACAACAAGGGTACCAAACTAACACAAGAGGTTATATCCTATCTTAGTGAATGGGAAAGAGGCCATGGCTAAGAGACACACAGCTTCTGACCCAACCATTGTGAAGCCTGCACTGGTTACAGAAGAACACTACTTGCTTGGGCAGTCCACTCCAGTCAGAGCTTTAGGAGGGATCCCATTCCAAATACCTTTGTCTAGGGTTCACCTTGACTGGGAAGGTGGATAAGGAAGCAAGCAAGTAGGTGTGTTTGAAGATATCCCTGCAAATGTCTTGATAGGGAATGATTTTAATAATGCAATGCCATGTGTTCATGCACTTACATGAAGTCAGGCTTGGAGACAAGCATGTGGATCTGGTAGCATGGGGGAACCCAGACAGACCGCACACTTGCAGCCAGGACTGGTGAGGTGGTTACTTCAGGGAGGGAGGTACCCTGTAGCAGTGAGGCTGAAGGTGAGCCACAGCTGCTTGTGAGTACTGATGTTCCCTTGGACAGAGTGACTGCAATGGCAGAGGTGAGTAGTAGTACCCAGGCTGACAGTGAGGCACCGCTGTTAGCGGATACCAGACTTTCTGTGGAGGGGGAGTTGGAAAGGGTTACAAAGAGAGAGTTAAGACAGGCTCAGCTCTCAGAGCCTACATTACAAAGCCTGAGGGAGGAGGCTAGTGAGGCACCTGATTGTCAAGGGAAAGGGGAATCTATATACTAGGACAAAGGGTTACTGTATAGAGAGTGGACCCCTCAGGGAGGGCTAGAGGATAAGAGAATATGGCAGTTAGTTGTGCCCAGAGCCTACCATCTGGAACTTCCAGCCCTAGCCCATGATATTGCCTTTGCAGGTCATATGGGCATAAAATGTACAAAGAGTCATATTATGCAGAACTTTTATTGGCCTGGTATTTCCGGAGATGTAACAGGGTACTGCAGGACCTGTGAGCAGTGCTAAAAGGTAGGCAAGGCAGGAGACAAGGTGAAAGCTCCTTTGATGCCTTTGGCTGTGATTGAGGAGCCATTAGACATTTATGATGGAAATGTTCTGAATTGGGCAGTTTTGTCATTATTGGTGCATGCATTTTGTTTCATTGTTTACTGGAAAAATGTTCAAAACAATAAATTTAAAATGCCGTCTGATAACTGTACTGTATTATACAAGGAATATAATGTAATACAATCAGGAAGGTGTATCAAAGAACACATGCATGTTTCCTGTGCAAGGGGCCTATGATTTGAAAACAGCCCGAAGTTAATCTTTATCTGCCACTGGCCAGATGTATTTTCTTTGAATGTGGGTTTCAATGCTGTTTCAATGAATGTGAGTTTCAAGGGCAGAGAAGTTTTAATGCTAAGTCTATTTTTATTGTGAAACTGCAGTGCTTTGTTTAGCAGATGTCTATTAGTGTTTGTGCTGTAAAATGTAAAATAAAACTTTTAAATGAAATCCAGATCATTGTAGAAGTAAAACAGTATGCACTTTACAGTGTTTATGGTACATGGGGTGAAATAGCCAAGTAATGGGACATTGGAATAGCTGCAGGGGGCAGCCCCATTTGATCATGATTTTGTGAGGGGAGAAGGGTGGCAAACTCAGCCCCAGCTGAACTATACCTCTCAACTGTCCAGATTTTTGCAGAATGAATAGATTTGTGCTTCCTACTAACATTTGTGGTTTTCTGGCAAATCTTTTAGGAATGAAGTCACTAAATAATGACAGATATTGAGTTTCAGACATCATACCCTTCAAAAAAATGCACGCTAAAGCAAGACCTGTTATTCTATCAACTGTCTAAGTTTATACAAGATCAATTTTTAGTACTGTTTGTATGTTCCCCCAATATATTTGGCCTTGTCCAGATTTCCTGCATTAAGAGGTTGAGAGGTATGAGCAAATAAATCACTTTATAGAATTAGGTATATCCAAACCTCTCAACTGTACCTGATGTTGGCTCAAAATGTTGCTTTTCCCTAATAATCCCTCTGCAAAATGGTAAATTTGGAAGAAAACGTGAAGGGTTTACAATTAATAAATAATTGTTGCGATCAGAGTAATAGATTACTTTTAATTTTAGAATTGCATGTAGAGTGTCTTATTTTCTCAGCTGCTCAAGTTAACAGTACTAATATTAAAAAGTGTCCCTTCTTTGGCAGGTTCACAGCTGTATTGTGTGGCTATTTTATATTTTTGCATCACATTGTTGGTCCGATTTTCATAATATTATGGTTTTCTGGCACATTAGTGGCAAATCATTAAAGACTGAAGTTAGAAAATAATGACAGACATTTGAGTTTCATATTTCATACCCTTCAGAAAATTCATACTAATGCAAGACCTACTATTCTATTATCTTTCTAAGTTTATAAGAACAATATTTAAAAATTGTCCTTATTTTTGAGCCTTTGTCCCACTTCTATTTATGGCTTTGTCCAGATTTCTTGCTCTGAGGTTGAGAGGTATGACAAATGTGTGAGGGCCATCATCGTCGGACAGAGACATTTCAAATTGTGACATACTTGTTGCACCCCACTCCCCACGTAGTAACTCTGGATGTTTCCAATCAAGGCAAGGAGCAGTTATGCAGTGTGTGCAGGGTATCGTCCCATCCAAGGTAGACACAAGTACTACAGTGGCTTTTCATCTGTCCTTAATTTTGCAGAATGTTCTGGTTTTCTGTCATATTTTTATACTGTTGATTTATGCTTCTTCTTATTCAGAAAATGCATGTTGTTGCAGAGCCTGTTGCTCTGTGTTTAAGTAGTAGTGCTTTAATGACCATCAGGTACGCTTGTCTGAGACTGTAAGATGCAAGTAAACTTTAACAACATTGAAAGCCTTTTTGTTGTTAACATGCAGAGAATATTTACATAACTAGATTGCATAAAAACCTTAGGTATTGAAATGCATATGAGAGTATTTGTAATAAAAGACAGGATTACAGTATTTTCAGAAGCTCATTACATTTGTTGGAGACTTGTAGTCATCTTTGCAGGCTTTACCCATAAGCTAAACAGAATCCCAATCTATCATGTGTGGTCCATAACCTGTGCAGTAATCCTTTAAGCAATTTATCTTGAGCTTGTTTCTTGTTTGGTGTTCATTTTTTACCTTTATCATGTTTTCCCCATGAAACAAGTCGCTAGGTGCTGGCATGCAGCAGGTCCTTTTTGGATAAGAAACATTTTTACAAGTGGGAGTACCACAGAGATTGCTACTTTCAGCATGTTCATAGGTTCATAGGTGGGTACTAGGCTATTGGCCCTAGGGTCTATATAAGCCTAGCCAAATGGTACCCTGGCTTTTGCCACCCAAGAAAATTATTTTCCTGTGCCCCTGTCAAGCAGAGCCACAGAAGTGATCCCTGGGGTGAATTTCCTATCTCACATCCAATCATCAAGATTTTTCTTGAAGAGTGCTAATGAGGAGCTTTGTTTGATATAGACAGGTAGTTTATTACTTGGTACTTTTATAAAGTTGAATATAAATTATAAATACAACTGCAGTGCAAGGAGAAGTGATTTGAGTTGAATGCTGCTTGTTTTTTTTAATACTTGATTTTGACTGACATTCCAGTAATGTATTTAAAAAGTAAATTATTTTTTCATGCCTCACAACCTTTTTGTTTCCATTTAGGTATTAAGTAAGTTGTCATGTAGTCAATGCATTGAAATATTTTTTTCTTCTACACTTCATTTTGTGTTGATTGGACTCTCATAATGATGGTTTGGCACTCAGGGCAGCGTATTTAATTAAAGTCCCAGTTTTTGCATTTTTAACATAGCTCCACCTCTTTCTAATTGGCCACACCCCTTCACATTGGCCCCACCCATTCATCTGTCTCCTGCAGCCCCCCTTTGATTTGAAGCCACCAGCTGTCACTGGCTCCAGTGACTTTCCAGAGGCTGGTAGAGCATATCCTAGTAGGAGCAGGAGATTTTGCCCTTGCTTACCTAGATGATATTGCCATCTACAGACATTCCTGCCAGAATCACTGTCAGCATGTCAGGGGGGTGCTGGGCAGACTACAGAGTTCAGGATTGACCATTAAGCCCAGCAAATGTCAGGTGGGTATGGCAGAGGTCTCCTACCTGGGACATAGAATGGGGAGTGGTAATATCAGGCCAGAACCGGCCTAAGTGGAAGCCATTCAGGTATGGCCTGCACCTTTTACCAAAAAGCAGATGAGGGTATTTTTAGGGACAGCAGGGTACTATAGAAAGTTCGTCTCAATTATAGTACCATAGCTGCTCCCCTCACAGACCTGACAAGGAAAAACAGGCCAGATAAGGTAGTGTGGACTCCAGCATGTGAGCAGGTATTCCAGAAGCTTAAGGAGCTTTGGGAGGACCCCCCCTGTGTTATCCAGTCCAGATTACAGCAAAGAATTTGTTGTGCAGGTGGATGCTTCAATTCATGGGGTGGGGGTTGTACTTAGCCAGATTTCTTCAGAGAGGAAGAGCACCCAGTAGTTTATCTCAGTCGTAGGCTCCAACCCAGGGAGGAATGCTATACAGCTGTAGAAAAGGAATGTCTAGCCATAGTGTGGGTACTGCAGAATCTTCAGCCCTATCTGTATGGAAGAAAATTCACTGCAGTTACAGACCACAATCCCTTAACATGGCTACATTGAGCCAGCTAGCAAAATGCCAAGTTACTAAGGTGGAGCCTAGGGTTGCAAGCATATGATATGACAGTGGAGCACTGCAGTGGGGTTAGCAATGCCAATGCAGATGGGCTGTCATGACAGGGAATGGGGTAAGGTATTCTCAGATAGGCTGAACCCTCTCAAGCAATGTTTCTCAAGGGTCACTTGAAAAACTAGCTTGAGTTTTCAGGGGAGGGGGGAATTGTGAAGGCTGCCAGCCCAGCTAGCTGGAGTTACAAATGTAAGAAAACTGTATGTTATGTTCTGAGTTTCAAGAATGCAATCACAGTGCACCCTAATGGAAAAGAACAGAGTTAACTTGCAAACTCTAAGAAAATAAGTAAATTATTTATGATGGTATTTATCTCAGCTAGAAGCCAGAATGACTGCAGCTAGAAATTATTTCTATTGTCTGGAAACAGAAATAATTACAGGTTTCAAAGGTAAAAATGTGCAACTGTTTTCCGACTTCCAGTTCCAGGCACATTTCTGAGAGATAAGTATTTTTGACACAGAGGTGCTAAATTTTAAGTTTCTGTTAGCCTGGGAACTGAAGGCAGAGATGGCAAAGAGTGATGTAATCTGAGATAACTCAGCAGTAATGTTTTATAGTACTTTAAGAACTATCTCAGAGAGTGAGTCTGTGCAGTTTGTATATGTCTTTGGACCTAGAAACATTCTCTCATCAGCACTTCTCATCTGTATTTGCCTCGCTATGTAAGTAAGTCATTTAGGGCATAGTGTTTCTTAGATAAAGATAGGAATACAGCAATATTAGTTTAAATGTTTCCTGTATTTATTTGAGACTTTCCTGCAATGTTGTTTTAAAATATTTCCTGTGATTCTGAACTCTGTAGTCACTGTGTTGAGTTATTGAGTATTGTCTTGTTATTTTATTATTTATTATTAAATATATTTAAACATTTTAATTGTGGCTGGTTTGTTTTGAGATATGTAATCTCTTAGAGTACTTGCATATGTATTTGGTGACGCTGTACAGGCCACTCTTACATAGCCTTGCTGTTGGTCCCACTTACCATTTGGATAATAGTAACATTGCACAATAAAATTAGTCATCCTTTGGGAAGGGCCTTATAGTAGCTGATAAGTAGTGGTTGGTGGCAGTGATTACTACCTTATAATCTGAGCAGAAGGGGGAATAGCTAGTAAACCTGTGTCAGCCTTCCCCAGAAGTGTCTGCGTGTTTGTATACAAATCAAATCTTAAAGTGAGTGCACGCACGTGTGTGTGTGTGTGTGTGTGTGTGTGTGTGTGTGTGTGTGTGTGTGTGTGTGTGTGTGTGTGTGTGTGAGCTACTTGGGCAGGGACATGAAGCACTGGCTGGACAGAGAGGGTACTGGAGGTTTTGGCTTGACCACTTGGCTGAGATCTTAACCCTGTAGTTGTGCCAGTGGAGTCTTATTGGGGACCTGGAGAAAGAGGGAGAAACCAGCCCCAGACTGACTGTGACCTCTGTGTGCTCTTAAGGTACATTGTACTTTACTTTGTGTGTACTTGTTGTCATCCTCCTAATGTGCAGAAGAAATTCTAATAGACGAAAGCGATCTATGTTAAAAATATTTCTGAATGTTGGTAGAAAAGATTTCTAAGGAATTTTGAAGACTTATGTTAACTTTTTCTTTTTTGATACTAAAATAAAATGCTTTCAGGAAGATTTTAGCTATTATTAATGTATATTTTTTAGTTTAACTTTTAGTTTAGTTTAGTTTAGTTTAGCATATCCTGGAATCACAGAGCTTGAAGTAGGGCAGCACTGTGTCAAATATCACAGTGGTACATGAGGAAGGGGTATTTAGCAAGTAAACATGCTAATTGTCTTTTACAGCACAGCTACCCAAGTAAAACAATCCCCTGCTTTTAAACGTTTTTCTTTTTTTCTTTTTGTTCAAATATTTTTATTAAATTTAAACACATGAAAATATTACAGTCATTCTAATGTAAGTTTTGAATGGATAACTGTATACAGTATTTACATTTGGCCTAATATGAGAAAGTTTCACAAAGAAAGAAACAATAGATCTTTTCATTTACCAAAATACAATCAATATATTTATAAACATTCAGTCAAATTATAGATAATGAGTTGTTTTAAGAGTTTCAATTAAATCAATAACTTTGATTCAAGGATTATCAATCCATTTCCTAGGATAAATTCTTGTTTCTTTGAGTTTTATTTCTATGGATGCTGATTCTTCTAGTAATGTTAGGAATTCTTCAATGGAGGGTGGTTCAGATGATTTCCATTTTCATGTTAAGCATTTTCTTACCACTGCTAAAATTGTTAGAAGGAGATAAAAATTGCTTCTGTTCATGTTGTTCATAACATTTACATTTAGTAAGATTAGAGATTTGGATAAAATAAATGAATCTGAGAATATATGTATCTATCTCTATCCAATATTTGCTGATTTTAATAAAGTCATAAATAATATGTTCCCAGTCAGCTGAACATACCCTAGAACATCTCCAACAAACAATGGTACTAGACAATTGTATTTTAGCAATTTTATTGGCAGTATAAAAAGCTCTGTGTAAGAATTTCCATGTGAAGATTTTCCACACTTGGAGATTAGAAGTTAATGATTTTCAATGGAAAGGTGAATTTCTACATTTTATTCTATTTTTTTTCAATTACTATTTGGATTGCTCAGTTGCATGCTTTTAATAATGAAGATATGACTTGAACTAGCTTGTGCTTCCGTACTTTCATTGTTAGATTCATACTATGGAAAGTTTTTAAAGAAAGTATTTCTACCACCTCTTATTAGGTGGGATATTCACAGTATGTTTTTTATTAGGTGTCTAGACTCATGGGAATCTTAAATCTTCCACACAGAGAAGTTTCCTCATTATTTGTTTGAGAATAAGTATACTAGTGCTAGTGCACAATGCATCCACAAATTTAGGGAGTACAGAGGTAACAAACTCCTGTCATACTGCATGAAAGTTCTGGAGAGGGTGGCTGGTAAATAAATAAGCAGAGCAGTAGAAAGTAAAATGGGAGATGTGTAGCTCAGATTCAGATCAGGATGCAGCAGAACCAACCCAATGTTTGCAGTGAGACAAATCGTTGAGAAGAAGCTAAAGATGAGGAAAGAGTCAAACCAGGCATTCCTAGACTTGGAGAAATTATATGACAAGGTCCCAAGAAAGCTGATTTGGGCAGTCCAGCTGTGGTTAAAACTCACAGAAACATTGATAGAATGAGTGCAAGCTCTGTACAAGGGCCAGATGACTCAAGTACTAACAGTGCATGGACTCTCAGTGGGGGTTCCTGTGGGAGTGGGTGTGAATCAGGGTTCATCTCTGAGCCCGCTGCTTTTCATACTGGAAATGGAGTACATTAGCAAACAAAGTTGCAGTATGTACATGATGTGGCATTACAGACAGACTCTGAGCAAGAGCTTCAGTAGATGATAAGGGACTGGAATGCAAAACCAAAGGCGCATGGGATGAAACTGAGTACAGATAAGACAGTTGTAATGGCATAAAGTGGAAGAATCAGAAGAAGCTGAGAACTGAGATGGAAGGGAAAATAGTGGAACAGGTTGACATCTTCAAGTACCAGCAGGGTTGGTTGAGGAAAAAGGAAATCTGAAGGAGGAGATCAAAGCTAGGATCAGCCATCTGGCGCAGCATGTCACTGGTAGTGCCTGACAGAAGAATACTAAAGAAGCTGAAATGTAAGGTATACAAACTTGGTGTGATTTGTATTACTGTGTGGTACAGAAACCTGGGCAGTAAAAGCAGAGAAGTTGAGGACACTAGAGGTGATGGAAATGAAGTGCCTGAGAAAGGTGGTAGGATGCACACTGTGGGACAGATGAAGAAATGAGGACATAAGAACAGTAGCCAGAGTAGCTCTAATTGCAGAGACAGTCAAAGAGAACAGATTACAGTGATTTGGGCAATGTTCAGAAAAGCAGAAAACAATCTTTTGAAGAGTATTTGGGACAGACAGGAAGAAAGTAAGAAGAAACAAGGGTGTTCAGCAAAGAGGTAAATGGACTGTGTAAGAGAAGACCTGTAACAGTCATGACATTGAATTTGAGGAGATGGCAACAGTTGACACGACACTCTGACCCACGTAAAAAATAGGAAAAAAAGGGGGTTGATGATGATGATATGAGATACAGTAGTAGTACAGGAATAATAGAAGAGGAAAATATAAAATAAAAACATTCCAATAAAGTAATTAGAGACGGAGGGAGGAATGCTCAGATAAAACTATTGTAAGAAGAACAGTCTGCAAATGCTGTATGGGAAGTTAACTGCAGAAAGGAAAGTGCAAAGCAAAAGGTAGAACATGTGCATTTTGTAAAAGTTGTAAAGTTTGCAAGACCAAATACAAATCCAATACCTGTACATTTGCTTGTCCAAAACAGCTACTAAAGGTTGTTCTATGTGTACCTTTTCATGCTTTGTATACTGTCATTGTTTATACTTGAGAACATGTTCACCCAGATTGGGCCTGCAAATAGTTACTTACGATCAGTACAGTATCCTGGTAAACAAAATCAGATAGATAGATTATCTCAGTATGTTTGGGGGGGGGTAAGAGCATCTAAATAGCTGAAACAGAAGAACAGACACCTCACATGAACTTCAAAAGATTTGTTCACTGAGCTGAATGGGTCAGCTGTATTCAGTGAGTTAGAACTTATGTCAGGCTGACATCAGTATAGGGTGCAGAGTTTACAAAAAAAGTTTAGCATACTAACTTTCCTCTATGACTGTTATCTAGGAAAGACTGAATTTAAATAGGTAGAGAGTCAGCAAAAGTGTCATCCCCCTATCTCACTTACAGGACTTGTACAGTTGCCCCATTTCCCGTGCTCCATCATATAATGTCATTTATTCATTCTTTTTCTCTTTCTTTCTAGGTTGACAGCCATGCATTTGTTTTGCTCCACAGCCTATTTCTTTCTATTTAGGGCACCTTAGCAGCTAATTAATTTCCCTGGAAGGCAAGAATCATGGAGTGGGCCAGATGGCAGTTCCCAAGCAGACATCAACATTGCACGTGATATTATTAGAAAGAATTGACATTTGTTACTAAATATCCCAGAGATTAGGAAAGTTATAGATGACAGGCCAAGATTTGCATCAAAGAACAATACTTCACTTAGAAGACAGTTATGTTATAAATAACAGTACAATTTTGGTCATCCTGGATCTGAACAGTATGGCGTCTAGTTTGTTGCTTCTAAAGTGCCAACCTTTTTATTTTTTACATCAATAAATTTACATGTGGTGCTTAGCTGTGGTGGTCAGAGCCTGGAATTTTTTTCTTCCTGTTTTGTGTATTGTCGTCGTTTATTCTTGAAAACATGTTTACCCAGATTGGGCCTGCAAATGATCAGTGCAGTATTTTGGTAAACAAATTCAGATAGACAGATTATCTCAGTATTGGGGGGGGGGGTAAAAACATCTAAATAGCTGAAACATAAGAACAGACACCTCACATGAACTTCAAAAGATTTAATCACTGAACCGAATGGGTCAGCTGTATTCAGTGAGTTATAACTTATGCCAGGCTGCCGTCAGTTCAGGGTTTAGCCTGAGCAGGCCCATAACTAGTCAGTCCTCGAAGGTAGAAAAGGCTCATATTTGTTATTAAGTCTGCTGTAGAGATCTTCTATCGTGTCACCTAGCTGATAATGCAAAGGATACCTGGTGCTAAACTTCAGTAGTGGCATAATAAGTTTTGACAAGGATAGAACAGAAAATAATGAATCTTTACAGAGAGTGCAAGAAAAACTAAAAGAAGATTGTCTAACAGCCAAGTCTTAGACTTTGATGATGTAAGCTGCAGTTTTGATTTCATATTCTCACAAAAGGGCATGAGCCCAGACTCCAAGAAAGTCAGAGTACTACTTGACTTAGCTGCTGTAAACAATGTTAAAGATGTTAAGTTTGTTCTCTATGGCAAACTGCAGTGCAGATTTTACAAATAAAGTTTAGCATACTAACTTTCCTGTATGAGTGTTAACTAGGAAAGACTACATTTAAATAGGTAGACAGTCAGCAAAAGTGTCATCCCCCTACCTCACTTACAGGACTTGTACAGCTGCCTCACTTCCCTTGCTCCATCATCTAATCTTTCATTCATTCATTCATTCATTCATTCATTCATTCATTCATTCATTCATTCATTCATCCATTCTTTTTTTTCTTTCTAGGGTGACAGCCATGTATTTGTTTTGCCCTACAATCCATTTCTTCCCATTTGGGGAACCATATCAACCCATTCATTCCCCTGGAGGGCAAGAATCATGGAGTGGGCCAGATGGCAGCTCCCAAGCAGTCACATTCCCATCCTGCTCCCTCTGCAGCAGATGTTATGTGGACTCCATAAAGGCTGGCTGATTGGGAAGAGGCATGTGTGGTAATAAATAAGCCTATCCTCATATTCACTAACACTGGCACTGCACTGCGTCTGAATGTGAAGACAGGTGAAGTCTGCCAGCCTAGCCAGATAGAATTTTGTAGATAATTCTGTCATTTGTAAATATTAATATAAGCCACATGCTTGTTCTCTTAAATGGGAAAAAAGTGTTGGTAAATGTTAAACTTCAAAAATGTAACAACAGTGCACTCTGTTGTAAGAAAGGTAAGTCAAGCATTTTATGACTGTCATTGATCTTTAAAGTCCACTCCAATATGTCTGGATGAAGGAATGCTGTCTATTGTTTTAAGGGCAGAGGTAATGAGTAGAATTTGCATGAATAAATGTCCTTTATTGCTCTGGTTTCTGACCTGGTGTAAATAATGTAAATGTAGTTTCTGTTAGCCTGGGAAGACCAGAGAAGTGTGAAGAATGATGTCATGTGAAGCAGCTCTGTGTTATCAATTTAAAGAGAGAATCAGAGAGCTCTGAGCATTTGTCTTGAGAACATTCAACTCACCACTCTGCCTGTTCTATATGTGAGTTATTTAGAAGTGTGTTTTCTCTTAGAAATAGCTAGGAATTAAGAAGATTAGACTAAGTGTTTTTCTGTGTTGATGTCAGAATTTTTCTAAGGTATTATTTTAAGTATTTCTCTGTGATCTCTGAACTCTTGACTAGCACTGTGTAGTAAGAAGTATTGTCTTGTGTTTTTATTATCTATTATTAAATATTTTTAAACCTTTCAACTTTGGCTGCTTTGTGTAGAGATAATTTAAGCTCTTAAGAGTACTTGCATGTCTTTGGTAAAACTGTACAAAGCCACTCCAATAGCTTTAACCCTGGGCTACATTACCTATTTGGATAATAATAATGCACAGTAATAATTGGACACCCTACAGAAGGGCCTTTGAGTAGCTGATATTAGTGGGTGGTGGCAGTCGGTACTACCTTTTAGACTGGGAAGAAAAAAGGCACAGCTGGAGAACCTGTGGAAGCCTTCCCCAGGAGTGTCTGTGTGGTTGCATATAACTCTTATCTCAAACTGTGTGTGTGTGTGTGTGTGTGTGTGTGTGTGTGTGTGTGTGTGTGTGTGTGTGTGTGTGTGTGTGTGTGTGTCAGCTATTTGGGCAGGGACACAAAGCACTGGCTGGAAAGAGAGGGTGCTGGAGGTTTTAGCTTACCCACTAAGCTGAGATCTGGACCCTATAGCTGTGCCAGTGGGAAGTTTTATTGGGGCCCTGGAGAGAAAGGGAGTAACCAGCCCCAGACTGACTGTGATCTCTGTGTGCTCTTAAGGGAAATTGTACTTTACTCTGTGTATATTTACTATCCTTTCCCTATCTGGATGCCGCTTACTGGTGTTAGTGGTGAGGAGTGAGGCTCCTTGATTGCTGGGCCAATGCACTGGAGTCACATATTAATTGTTTGGCAGTTTTGGGATATCCACACTGCATATTAATTAGTTGGCAAATACTAATTGGCTTGTAGTGGTGTGGGTAGAGTGAATTCCTGTAGCTTGTGTACAGTGATCGCTGAAAGTGTTTTGTACTCTAAATCAGCCACACATTGAATACTCAGAGTTCAGATCACAATTGTTTTATTTGTTTTGTTAGCTTAGTTAGTCAGTGAGAGCAGGCAGCATGTCAGCAGATGAGTACAGAAAGCTGACAATGAGCCAGCTGGCTGAGATGTGCCAGGCTGGGGGACTGGTGCATGGATACCTGTCTAAGGCAGACATGATTGCAGCTTTGGTCACAGCTGCATCAGAAAACAGCAGCCAGGAGGACAATCAGACTGGCAGTGGAGATTTACCACCCTCAGAGAATGGACAGCTCAGCCTTTCTGCAGAGGACTTAAAAATACATCTGGAGATAAAGAGACTTGAGTTGGAGGCCAGGCATTTGGAAATAGAAGCAGCTGAGAGACTGAGATGTCTGCAGGTTGAGGAGAATGAGAAACTGCTATGCCTGGAAGCTGAGGAAAAGGGGAGGCAGAGGCAGCATGAGAAGGAGATGCTGACTCTTCACCAGAGTCATGGAGGTAATGGGGAAGGGAGTAACTGGACCCCAGAAGCACAAAAGGTCATTAAATTTCTTCCGCAATTTAAAGAGGGGGATAATTTTGGTAGTTTCATTCATATGTTTGAGAGGGTATGTAAACAGTATAATGTTAACTAAAGGCTCTGGGTATGGTTCCTCACCCCTTTACCCCATGATAAAGCTGTAACTGTGTTGTCTAAACTTGCTAATTGTGAATATTTTGATTATATTGCTGTTAAAAATCACTTATTAGAATGTTTTTAGCTAACACCTGAAATTTATAGGAAAATGTTTCGTGAACATAGACACAAGGCAGATGAAAGTATGTGTGAATATGTTGCTGAACTGTGTACTTATTTTCATAGGTGGGTGAGTGGATGTCAGGTCACCACTTTTGAAGGGTTGGCAGACCTTTTGGTGAGGGAACAAGCCCTTAGCACTTTTCCTGATGACATAAGGATCTGGTTAGCTGATAGACAATGTGCTACTTCAGATAAGTTGGGGTAGAAGGGAGACCTATACCTAGCAAGCAGGGCATCCCTGCACAGGAAAAGGGCTCCCAGTACTGCCATGGGTCTAAAGGAACCAATGGTGGGCAGCACAGCCTGTCCCAACAGAATCTGCCAGTAGCAGGGGAAGCCACTAGTCCAGGTGCACATCCAGGACCTAAAGTTAAATGCGTTAAATGTGTGTGTGTGTCTGCTTCTTGGGCAGGGACACAAAGCACTGGTTGCACAGAGAGGTTGCTGGAGGTTTTAGCTTGCCCACTAAGCTGAGATCTGGACCCTATAGCTGTGCCAGTGGGGAGTCTTATTGGGGACCTGGAGAGAAAGGGAGTAACCAGCCCCAGGCTTACTGTGATCTCTGTGTGCTCTTAAGGGAAATTGTACTTTACTGTGTGTGTATTTACTATCCTTTCATTATATGGATGCCCCTCACTAGTGTTAGTGGTGAGGATTGAGGCTCCTTGATTGCTGGGCCTGTGCACGGGCATCACACTGAAATGCATGTCTACCTATCCTATTCCACTGGTTAAGACCCACCCACCAATAGGTATCACTAATTTAATAGGTCTAGCCATCTTCCTTCAGGATGGGTGAGGTGGCGTCAGCTGCTTAAGCCTATTTTCACCTTCCTGGACTCTCTAGCAGCCTTGCCATGGGTCAAACACAGTAACCTTAACTGGGCTCAGGGTTTCATTCTGTTACAATACAGGGTCAGACTTAACACAGTAAGTGCCTTAACTGAAAGAACCTGACCTCAGATATTGTAGTAGCACAGATAATTTAAGTCTAAATCTGAGACAATATTAGAGGTAGATTCAAAAGCTCTATGATTAGGTATATTTAATGAGTCAAAACAGAATGGACCGGCCATGTGTGGTATTGCACATACCAAAAGATTCCTTACAGAAGCTGAAAGGAGTCATTCTCAAGTAGAAAAATAGTCCTTAGTCATTATGAACATGCAAACTGTTTTCTAACAGTCTGTTAATAAATGATTTTGTCATGCTGACAAGATTTTTGAAACTCTTTTTAATGATTCCAAAAGCAAACCACTCTTGTGCAAAGAGAGATGGAACATGAGGCTAATGCTCAACATGTTCATAGTGATCCATACGAGAGGTAAATAGAGGTATAGACAAGACTGTAGATTATCTGTGAAGACACAAGTTATGTTAAGCAAGTAAGGGAAACAGCCATGGTATACTGACAGAAAAATATGCTGCCTCATTCAGGGGTGTTGGGTTCTCTAAAATAGTTGAGCCTGAAGAAGACCAAGAAACAGAAAACAACATGAATTTTCCAAAGGGTGAAGGAAGTTTGAGACAAGAGAAATGATACAAAATGGCACAGTATGATGTAGAGATAATTGAACTGTCAGACTGAATTGTCTATGTTAGAGACTGTGATAAATATTTGATAAAGAACAGAAGACTGATTATTAGAGCAGCAATTAACATGTATCTTTAAACACATATAGGCATAGTGAAAAAAGCTATAGTTATATAGAAATAAAATATTCCCAGAAAAGGACAACATAGTGGAGAACTGTTCTCATGAATTAAATAATGTTATTCCTGCACTGCCAAGACTGAGAATATTCTGCTTAAGACATCTGAATTACTAAAGGGCCCATGGAAGTAAATCAACATTGTTTTTGGTCCCATAAACGTATATGGTTACAGCTCTGATTTCCCTTTTCTATGCCACAGGCATCCACATTAGTTCCTGCATTAATAAAATACTTTTTTGTATATTTCTCATAACAGAGTTAATACAATTAGACTATGGGCCATTACTGAACATCTATCACTTAAATAACTTCTGTGAAAATCTGTGCATATAGTCCCCTTTGATTGCAAACAGATTCAGTAGGATTGCCAAAAATGAATAGGTTCTGATTTTAGTGTCTGCTTGAACCAGACACCCTTGGGAACATGGGTTGAACTTGGCTAGACTAGTAAGGGCCCTGGGACCATTAGCCTAGTAACCTCATATGATCATATGAAGAAGATTCATGAAAAAGAGGTCTTCAAAAGGCTGAGAAATTACAGAAGCTCCATTCACCCAGCACAAAAAAGGCTCTAATAAGTCTCATGTTCAACTAAACAGTCAAGGACAATTCTTCCTACATCTCAGAGAATACTGAAAGGTTAAGGCATAAAAGAAAGTGACTGTGAGTGGAAGCAAGATCTGAAAACATATGCAGATAACAGACAGTATGAGTTGGAAAACAATAATATGGCTTCCAGGAAAGAAAGGATACTTTGATTAAGCTGAGTCATAGAAGCAATTAAGTCTTTTGTACCATTCAGTTTTATATGTGATGCAAGGCATTGAAATATGTATGATGACAAGCTGAAATGGAAACACACCCTGACAGGGTACTGATCTTTCCTAAACAGTCCACCAAAGATTATGACTTTGGGTGTTGACATACTGACTAGTGACAGAAAGCATGTCATTGCAGAGCTTTCAGAAACAGATGCAAACAAAGAAGTAAAGGTTCCTTTGCAAATAAGATACTTCACAAGGACTCTGATTTTTTTTATTTGTAATACTATAGTGCCCAATATGTAGTATTTCCAGTTCTGCGTTTTCTTATTTTCCATTCACTTGTATGTCTTGATCTCTAAACAGGACAGCCTTTCCCTATAGATAATCAAAATATTTTCTTTAAGCAAGTTCTCACTTGTTCTGTGAGTCCAACCTTTCATCATGATGTTTAATATTCTTGACTGGCCCATGTGATTTCTTATAATTCTAGCTATCATTTCAGCTCTTACTTAAGTTTCTTCAAAACAGTCTCTTTCATGAGCATTTTTGGTATTCTGTCATACCTTCTGTTACTTTATCAGTATGTTCTTCTAATGCAGTTTTTGAGAGTCGATTAGCATTGCAATTTTTTGACATTCTGTACTAAATCTGCTAACCATACCACGCAAAGTTAATATCTAAGTGGGGTGCTAAAGCGCAACTGTCAGGATGTATTTCTTCAGGTGGAATTATTTCAGACATTGCTATTTACAAGCTAAAATAAAGAAATATATATAACTGTGTTCTGTGAAATTATTCTAGACATCATGCTAGATAAGGAAACATAGCCATGCCTTCTTTGTTAAGCTGCAGCATGAACAAAGATATTTTCAAACACTGCACAACTAGAAAAAAGTTAGAAACATTGTAGGGGCAGATAAAAAGATTACTGTTATGCTTTGATCTTGCTTTTATTGCATTGTCTGTATGAGTAGAATATTATGAAGCATTCAGAAATTTACTGGCTGTAGGAATGCAAGCTGCAATAGTCATGAAATGTAATGAAATGAGAAACTTTGCAGAATAGTTGTTGTCATTTTGATTATGAAAGGAAAGTTTATTGCATGATGTAACTGTCAGCTAAGATGTGTAAATTATAAATGGAGAAAATTCCAAAAGACACACCTGAGCTGAGCAACTGATGATTTTGCACTTTTTATGTGAATATAAGCAAGCAAGTCTGCCATACTGAGATTCACTTTTTGGATCCTCAAGATGTTGCTATCCAGTTCAGTATAACTGAACTTGCTTGCTACAACATAAATATTTCCAATGAGTTTATTCAAAATGAACTATGATGGATTGAGTGAGGAGCATTTGCCTTTAAATTGAAACCAATCTAATACATGATGTATTTTGGCTGCAAACTCAAGAGACACCATGAGAAGATAGAGTGGGAGAGTTGTAATAAGTGAGGGAAGATTAAATCAGATATGTATACAAGCATTCACTCCACCAGTCAGGAAGAGGTCCCTTAAGAATGCACCTGTAAGTCTACTGGATCAGCAAAATGTTGGGAAAAGGTGACTGGAGCAGCTGACCTTAGTGTATGGCAGAGGGTTCTTGGGAAGAAGACAATGGAGAACAGTTACCACTGCAGTATTCATCATCCTTTCAGTTCAACATGGAATTAAGCATGCTTTGTCTTTCTAATTGCAAACTTGCAATGAATCACATTTTACAAGTTAACTCAAGAAAGTTTTTAAAGTGTTACTACAGGGAGTTAAAATTAATAAAGTATGCTATTAAGACTTAGAAGGTATTAATGACTTTATACAGTTCAGTAAAGTAATTTCTGCTACATGCATTTAAGAAGCTTATAACAGAAAAAAGTGCATGAACAGACTGGTGAATATAAATTGCCAGGACTCTTAAAAGTATTTTTAACTGTCGTGCTCTGGAGACAGAACTTTACTAGTCAGTTTGGAGTAAAAAGTAAAAGTGTGTTGTTTTGCCATAGACTGTCATATTACAATGGTAGTAAACCTCCAGATCTAACTTTTTGCAGTGTACCCAGAAATAACAGAACTGTTGTATCTGCTGTTTTTTTCAGCATGCACATGCTTAGAGTTTTAAGGCAGTAGTACATGTGAAAGTATGACATAGTACATGATGTTTGAAGCTGCCTAAGGAAGACAAATGAAAATAAAATGCGTCATAAATAAATATGAAATTAATGAATATGTATAGCAATATTTCAGCATTTCAAAACCATAGTAATCAGTATGTTAAAACCCAGACATTCTATTTTCTCCAAAATTATAAGACAAGCTCAATCCCCAGGAAAAGTATTTCACATGATTTTAATTTCTTGGTAAATACTTCACTGTGTTTGTACTGCACATGGTCATCTGTGTAACAACAATAAATGACTGATTTATTTTAGACAATTAAAGTACACCACTTTCAAATTCAAGGAAAGTGTTTTCTCCATTGACATTCCAGAGTAATAATGGCTGTTTACTCCCCAGCAAAAGGAAAGAGAGCAGCTATGATGTGATTACACAGAGTGAGACTCTGATTTATGTATGGTCATTCTTATTTTTGGCTTGGGGGAAGGGAATATCATACATTAACCAACGTTTTTTATTCACAGGTTTTCATGAAGTTTTCAGGAGCATTTAGACAGTGAATAACAGTTGTTTTAATATGATGCATTACTACACTGGCTACTTGCAGGGTTTTCATGAAGTTTTCAGGAGCATTTAGACAGTGAATAACAGTTGTTTTAATATGATGCATTACTACACTGGCTACTTGCAGGGTGGATTATAAATTCTAATCTGAGAGATTAATGGCCTCCAGACATGCTTCTGGAAAAACAGAAAGAAACTTTTTTCCCAGTGGTTTTGATAGTTGTACATCCAAGATTCTAGGAAAAAGGACTTATGCATTTTATATTTTATATTTTAAAAGTGACAACAATTTTACTGGCAGCTATTGTGGATGATGTAGCTTTCCTACAAACTGTTTCAGAGTGCACAGTTTGATTCCTTCCATTTCTATTTACCTACTATGCAGACTTTTAGACTTTCAAGTTGCGTATTATAAAAGAAAAAAAATAAGGGGGTTGGCTAGTAATGATATGCAATTTTGCTGTTAACACTGATATTAAATGTGAGGTAAACTGATTACATATGCACATTACTCAAGATGAAAGGAAATATCGCAACTGAGAGACATCGCCTATAGTGTAAAAGTATTATTTTAGATTCTGTGATTCACAAGCACAGGAAAATGACAATTGTTTTATCCTTTATGCATATTTCTATGCTATATTGAAGTTCATGTGAGATATTAACCCTACCGCCACACACACTGTCACACTCATGGTCATGGAAAAACTGTGGGGAATGAGTAGTTTCTTAGAGTGACAATTTAAAGTTTACAGCTAGATGCAAATAGTTTTTGGTTTGTTATAAGCTTCTTAATGCTAATGATTTTTGACCTGCAGAAGTTTATTTCCTTTTATGGGGTTTAAATATGGGATTTAATTGCAATGTTATACAATTACAAAATTGTCAGGATCATTTATAGAGTATAACAAATATTCAGGTCTGTTTAGAATATATTTTCAAAGGCTCACAGAGATTGTAGATGAATGTCACAGATTTGTATTATGTATAACATCACAGATTTGTATTATGCATATACAGTACTGAAGGAAATAAGTATTTCTGAGTATTAAATAGTGAATCAAATATTTCTTTCTCTATCTTAAGAAATGCAATGAAAAGGAAAGGAATGCTGCCTTTGATGTTATCCAAAATAGCCATTGAATATTACAAAAAATAACATTATTTTGGAATGTATTTATTATATATCCACAGTACAAAAAAAGTAGAAGTATTCTGATTTATTGTTTATTTTTTTGGGGGGGTATGATTCTTACATACTGTATTTGCTGACTCAGAAAATGATTACCAGGCATTAACATTGACTATGCTGAGTAACATAGTAACAGACAAGATTTAAAAGCAGTACTTTTGCAAAATGGAGTTGTGATCTGCAGGTATGAATTCCTACATTTAAAATAATTTCTTTTTACAGAAGGCAATTTGAATAAATCCACATTTTTCCTAATTTCATGAAATGGATATCCTATGAAAACTGGGAACAACAGCAGGTTTAATAAATTAGTATTATAGGAAGGACGGTCCTGCTCATAGGTTCATAGGTAGGTACTAGGCTATTGGCCCTTGGGCCTATATAAGCCTAGCCAAAAAGGTACCCTGGCTTTCGCCAACCAAGAACATTATTTTCCTGTGCCCCTGTTGAGCAGAGCCACAGAAGTGATCCCCGGGGTAAATTTCCTATCTCCCATCCAATCATCAAGATTTTTCTTAAAGAGTGCTAATGAGGAGCTTTGTTTGATATAGACAGGTAGTTTGTTCCAGAGTATGGGAAGTCTCTGGAACAGGAATCTATCCCTCCAGCATGTTCTATTTATTGTTGTGACAAGGTATAGGTCCCTAGAGTGTGTAGCTTGGAGGGATTGGGAATTCTTTAAGTGGAGCATGTCCAACAGCTTTGGGTTTGACATAGCTTTGTATGTGAAGCAGAGATTTCCTCTGAGTAGGTGATATGCGATAGAGTAAAGCTGGAGGTTTTTGAGACAGTTTGCGTAGGGCATCTGTTTGAGGCCAGTAATCCTCTTTGTGAGGTATTTCTGTGGCCTTTCCAGTTGTTGTAGGTGTCTTGTGAGGTACATATCAAAAGGGGTGCTGTATTCTATAATGGGTCTAATGAGTAATGAGTAAAGGGCAACAATGACCTCTTTTTTCCTGGATGAGAAACCTTTTGTGATGAGGCATGCTACATAGAAGGATTTCCTGACTACTGCAGCAATGTGATTATCAAAGGCGAGACTACTGTCCACCTGTGTCCCAAGGTTTCTTATCACACTTTTAGTGTTAAGTAGATTACCGCCTATGTGGTAGTTCATGGGTACAGAGTTTTTACCAAAAGGGATGACAATGCACTTTTTGGCATTGAGCTTGAGGCCATGGCTTTGAGACATCTGTCTCAGTGAGGCCCTTTTGCAGGATGTCCACATCATTAGGAGTTTCGATTATGGCTCCTAGTTTGCATTCATCTGTGAACTTCGTTAGCCAAAAACCTTCTGTGTTAGCCTGTACTTCAGAGAGGTAGCTACCAAACAGGAGAAGACCCAGGACTGACCCCTGTGGTACTCCACTTGTCAATGGTCTAAAGTCGGATTTGTAGTCTGCTACTTTCACAGTGTGGGTTCTGTCAGTGAGACAGATGGCAACCCATCTTGTGACAGAGATTTATACCTAGTTTAGTGAGTTTATCTATAATTCCAGAGTGGGGGATTGTGTTGAAAGCCTTGGTGAGATCTAGATAGGCTGTGTGAACCACCTTACCCTCATCTACGGCTTTGGTGACCACTTTAAAGAAGTCTGTCAGGTTTAGGAGACATGATTTGCCTTTTACAAACCCAAACTGGGTGGGGTCCAGAGTTTGGAGACTACCAATGTCATTTTTGTATAAGTTCCGTGATGATGTATAAGTGGTATTAAGCACAAATATTCTTCACTATGTTTTCGTAATGTAAATATGTAAAGACAAAGACAGGTATGTCTCTAGAATGATGTGAAAGGCAAACTGCATACAGGGTACAGAAAAATCTTTACTGCCTCTGATGGAATAAAAGATAGATCTTGGGTTAGTTTAACGTATGACAGAGACATAGGCTAGGAAGCACAGATTCTAGCCAAAGTAAAGTTTTATGTCAGACAAATCAGCAGTGATTGAAAAATAGAGGGATATAATAGGGAGAAATATATGCGTTTTTTGTTGTCCATTAGGTAGAGTTAAGATCTAAATTGGCAAACCACTGTAGGTTGCTGTATGTCTGAAATATGTAAGCCAATGATGTTTCTGTGTTTACAGTAAAAGCCAAGTATTATATGAATCAGAAGATTTGGGGTATGATGTCTGGCTAACTAATAACTGCAAATTTGATGCATAAGTAGTCAGAATGCCTTGTAATATATAGTAAATTCAGGTAGACATATTTTATTGTAAGGTGGTTGTGTCATAAAACTAAATATAATGTTTTATGCTTATCTAATAGTTTATAAAAATAAATGAATGTGGGTTTTGCAAGGAATTTCAATATAGGTGAATTTATGAGTAGACATATAGAAACCTTTATTCATGCAGAAGATGGTATCTAACAATAATTGGCAATTGTTTTAAATAAATGGTAGCACATATATTACTATATTTAGATTAGTTTACACATATGCACATGTGGAATTTCAGCTACTGGAATGTCAATAGAAATACCTTACTAAAAGAATAAAAGGCCTAAACAACAGGTATTATATAGAATGAATCAAAGCCCTGTCACTATGCTCAGTTTCCTACAGACTGCTAAGAGGTGGCCTGTGTCTACTGCAGAAGGCATCCTCTGACCTATTATTGATGGATTTACTGCACATCAACAAGTGAAATGGCACCAGAAATACTTGGTCTAGGGATCTAAACCTATACTTCTATATCAATAGAACAGATTGGAGGGACAGGTGTATCTTGCAGAAAATACTGCAGCTGTGGAACAGATTCCCCATCCACACAAAACAAAGTTCAACCTTGTCCATATTCAAGCACAACTTGGATGTGTGGATGAGAAACAGAAACTATACCCTCAGACTGCCCCTTGTATTACTAATCAACAAATGCAGATCTTAAATGCTTTATCCTATGCATGGGACCTCTCAAATTATCTCTGGTATGGACCTAGTTATTCTCATTAGGGATAATATATATCAGCTATGAGATGGGTAAGGCTAATCTATAACTAAATCAGATAGGTTATTTTGAGTGCAAAAAGAAAAATTGTCTAGGCTTAAAACTGCCCATACCTCTCAACTGTCCAGATTTTTGCAGAATGTCCAGATTTTTTGCCTTACATTTTTGGTCTGTTTCTCTTAAAATCTGTGGTTTTCTGACAAATCACTGGGATGTTCTGAGGATTGAAATCACTAAATAATGATATATATTTTAGTTTCAGACTTCATGCTCTTTAGAAAACTGCACTCAAAACAAATCCTGTTATTTTATCAAATTTCTAAGCTTATTAGTGCAATATTTAAAATCTGTCCATATTTTTTCAGCCGTTGTCCCTCAATTATGTAAGGCTGTGGCCAGATTTCTTATACTAAGAGATTAAGAGGTATACCTGCAAGAACAGCTAGCCAAGTACTTACCTATGAACCTATGAAATTACATGAAACTATTTAGAATTATATTCTAAAAGCAATAGAATAGGATGAATTAAGGACAAGGAGAGCAAAGTTTATCTAATTACAGGATACAAAATGAGTTGAAAATGATAAAAAATACATTAGAAACCATGAGATAAAAAGTAATAAAGCTACTTGCAGAACTGAATATGAAGCACCAGACAATTTTAAGTAAGATACAAATGACACTATTACTCCTGTGCTTTGAGGGAGTGGTTACTCAGGAAGTATGAAACACTTTCAGTCATTATAGTTTTATTTTATACTGATACTGATCTATGGATTGACACATTCCTTAAAATATATTTAATTACCATCTTTTCTTGAGATAAAGGTATCAGTAGTTAAAAGCATATTTTGTTAAAATTCTACCAAGAAGAACCACAGGTATTTTATTTATCCTTTCTTGACTCTGTTAGTCCCACTATGCTGGTGACTTTTTTGCAGAGACCCCAAGGTGGTATTCTATTACAAGGGGAAATTTGTCCAGGGCATCAGCAAACTTCCCCTACTCTTTTTGATAGGTGCAGTGGGATCTTTTGCCTCCAACTGAGCTACCACCAGCTCAAGCAGATGGGAACCACAAAAAAAGTTAACAAATAAAATACTATAAGTGTTTAATGTCTCATCAGAAGGGTAACAAACACTTAAGAGTGCAGCACCCACTAATGCTACACGTAATATATGTACATATATTTTTTTAGCCAACTAATGGGAAATGTTCCTTATACATTTCTCATCCCACTATAACTTTAATGTGACACAATACTGACAAACTGTCTTCAGCATTAATTCTAAGTTCAGCTTGCAATTAATTTTTTTGGCAGTAATAACTGTTTGCTTCATTTACTGCAGACTATTTTCATATGTTTTAACCTCCTTGTGTCGGGTGCCTGGTTTGTGCTTTGTGTTTGGTTCCTGGTTTCTATAGGCACCTTACCTCCTTTGGTTTTTGTGGTGACTGAAACATCTTCTCAGATATAATTGATAATGCTATGTCTGTTGCAATCTCTATTTCATTTTTCTTTAACTGACCACAAAAATAGACATAAAAGACAATTTGCTTTTATTGTTCAACACTAAAAACAAAAGAATAAATAAGAAAGTATGTTTACTGCAGAGACTCTGACTAAAATTTCACTCCACAGTGTAGCAAAACAAGAAACTACACTGGAAACATGATTAGCACTTTCATAAAGTGCTAATTACATTTCCAGTGTATTTTTTTGTTTTTTCTACAATCTGGAGGGACCTTTAGTCAGAGTCTCTGTGGTAAATTCACTTTCTTGTTTATTATTTAGGTTTTTGGTCTAACACTAAAAACAACTAGCAACTCCATCTCATCATTTGAAATATATATTTTATTCTTTTCACAAAACAAAATTCACTTTTACTCTACTTCAGACAACACTTTACAATGGCATCCTCATTTATTATGTCCAAACATCCCACACATGCTATTAAATGTGTTAAAATTATATTGTGGACTATGACTTTTATTATTACTATTGTGATGTGGAGGGGTAGAGACCTTAAATCCTGCACCACTGTCACCAATTTATATGTTGGAAATAAGGATTACAAGACTTGAAAACTTGAATCCCATACAGCTGTCATCTAAATATACAAAGCCATGACTGACATTAACAACATATAGCAAATATTCACTGCTGCCTGGGGTTATGATTACACTTGCCATACTCAAATAAACACAATGTACAGCTGCAGAACAGAATTATAATCACTGGCTCCCCAGGATTTCACTCATCTCAGTCTGAACTCTACACCTGCTAGTGAAATCTTACCATCAGTAGCAAAAACTTAGTCAAAAGTTATACATTTTTACACATTTAATAAAACATGATTATGGACATTCCTATATTAAAGAAAATATGCAATTGGTAATATTTTACCTTTATGATTACATGTGTAAAATTCAACTATCCCATGTTGAACACTGTCTTGAACTTATATAGGTAATACATTATTCTGATAGACTTCAATTTGAACATCTTTAACAAATCTGTTTTTTACTGATGCATGAACTGAACTCACAATTCACTATACATTGCTTCAGTATAGCTGCACACTGTTTCAGAATTTTAATGGCCTTTTAGTTGTGATGATTAAAACAGAATCTTTCTAGTAATAGTTTAGATTTTAAATTTCCATTAACATATTTGGTGAGTTATTTGTTGCTTTTATCTTTTGGTTTCTTTGGCTGAACCAGTCTGTGAAGAAATCCACACATGGAAGGAACCATAATATCGAGCAGTGTTAATACAGGCTTATCTTTGGGTATGTTATTTACCATGATAAATCGGTCAGTTTTGTCTGTGTATGGTAAAAATGACTTCAGACTCCATAGTTGGTTTAAATTGTTCGCTTCCTAGAAACTGAGGAATTTAGTAGTCACATGAATATCTTTAACTTTGTTGCCATTTTTTTCTTAGATGCATGTTATTGACAAAGAACACGATGAGCATATCAAACACAGTTTAAAGCCGTAATTTATTATTTGTACACTATACTCATTTGCAGATACATTTTATAGTGCAGCTTGTCTGACTTGTATGGAATGTCAGTACTATAAACATTCCAGTAACAATATGAGTATAAAGTAGATTACAAATGTTACGAATGTGTTTTTACAGTTTCCAGTATTTCAATATTTGAACTACTGTTATCAATTTATTTTGACCGTATTTTCCATTTATAGTTTTGAGAGTTGCTTTAGGAATCTACTTTGCTTCTAAAGAAAAAATAGTGAGTTTTAAATTGCTAACTGCTGCACATATATAACTTTGTATTTTTGTTTCATGGGAAAATGGTGATGTAGGGTTAAATGTCACTTATTGAAATGTGTGTTCGCAGAGGATTTGATTTATGCAAGTTTTTATGTGGGTTCCCTTTTTTGGGACATTACTGAAGTAAAAGAGCTTTTACTAACTCATCCTTGGATAGTTACTCTAGCAGTAATGCTTCATGTCTGAACACAATTTCCTGATTTCATTAGTGTTAAAATGGGAGTCAGGGTTCTGTTTTGAAAATCATTGTGAAATCCAGCTGTTTGACAGTCTGTGCATGAGAATCCATTGTGTATAGTCTCATGCACATGAATGTTATTTTCAAATCGATGGATACTTAGAATCTTGAGATTAAGAGTCTTGGAGTGATTTTTGCCTGAGTACAGATCCAAACATGCCACTTGAAGTGATGTAACTGAAAGGGTAACAAGTTCAGTGTTAACAACTCCCCGCTCCTTCACCATCACCTCTAAAAACGGCACTACCATTTCCCCTTATGACCATACCAAACTTCTAGGCATTGAAATTGACAATAATCTTCACTTTGATGTCCACATCTCACAAACCATCAAAAAGGTTCACAAAAAATGGGCACACTATATAGGCACAAAAACTTTTTCTCAGACCAAGCAAGAGTCATCCTAGCCCAGACTCATCTATTGTCCACACTAATGTATGCAACACCAATTTTCACCCACATCGGAAAAATAGACCTAGACAAACTAGAATAATGTTACAATAAGATCGCCAAGTTTGTTAAAAACACCACCTTCATAACACATCACTGTGTTGCTCTAAGGGACCTAAAATGGCTAGAACTACCTCAATTACTTAATTACCCCCAACTAGTCACTGCCTACAGCATTCTTAAATACCCTGATAAAACCCCATAACTAACTCAACTACTTATCCACTACACAGCAAATCACTCTCTTTGATCTAGTGACAAATCCCTCCTCTGTATCACTAGGGCAAACAATACTGAAGGAAAAGCGCTATATTCCCTCACCATTGCTAGAAACTGGAATTGCCTTCCCCCTTCGCTGACCACTGCCTCCATCACCTCACACTTCAAAAACTCCCTCAAATCACATCTGTTGAATACCTGGCTATGTCGTTGTATTACTTAAACTTAAGCTTTCCTACCTTTTCCTCCCCATACCCATTAACCAATAACAAGTTAGTCACTGTAATCCTCTATGGAACTAAAAGTATAACAGCCATTAGTTCAGCCTGTAAGTAGCACCTAATCCCTGCTGTTTGTAACTTCTCTGATTGCTGAAAAGTGTCTTGTCTGCTTGCATATTTTAATGTGAATATCTGATTGTTTTGTTGTATAATGTACATGTTTGTTGTACTACTCTGTATAAAAATATATTTTTCTTGTTTAACAATGTGGAGCTTTTCTCCTCAGGCCTCTGCTGTAAATGGACCTAGTCCAGTCAGAATTTCGGGAATACTTTAAACGAAAACACGTTACGTCAAACACCACTCCATCAACACATGTACACCGAACTGTGAAATAATCGAATGCACAAAACTGCGAAATTACTGTGAAATTTGAAATGTGGAAGTGTTTTGGTTGGCCCATCTGAGCTACAGATCCCGTAAGGTAAGTGTGCTATAGTTATGGACATTAGGGTTAGGATTACTGTGCGGGTTAAGGTAAGTGCATAGATAGATAATGTAAGATGGGTAATGTATTTAACATTTAGTGTAGGGTTAGAAGTAGGGTTTTGGTTGGTGTATGTTTGTGATTTATTTATTTTGTTTGGGTGGGTAGTATGTTTCGGGCGGTGGAGTTGGCCAAGTATGACAATTCGGTATTTTGAGTTTTGCGGTTTTGTACATTCGATTATTTTGCGGTTCGGTGTATATGTGTCGATGGAGTGGTGTTTGACATAACGCGTTTTTATTTAAATAAAGTAGACCCAGAATTTCCCGGTTAACAAATGTAAAATAAAATAAAATAAAAATAAATAAACATGGGAAGCATGTTGTCTTAGTAGTAAAATCTATGTTTCATAGGACCTGAGTCTGGGGTTCAGAGGTAGAAAATTCTTTGCTTTTCAAAAAGAAACTAAAATCTTATCTACAGCAGTAGTATTAGTGTAACTGTTTCGGAGATGTGGGTTAATTCTATTTCTGCCCTTTTTTCCACTGTTGTTCATCTCGTATTTGGTTAACACTGCTGACTAATACTCCATATTAATAGCTGTTTTTGTTAATTCCAAATGATTTTCCTTTGTTAGTGATTACGTAGAATAACTGTATTTAAACTTATATACAAATATACACTGTATATTTAATTATGTACATTGTACATTTGTATGCCTGTATGTACCCATGCAGACATACATACATGTATATGTCATATATCTGTATGTATATGTGCACGCACATATGTATGTATGCATTTCTCTAGACCTGTGTCTAGTTATAACAGTTAATGAATGCTGCATTTAATATTCTCTTCCTTCCCTGATCCCTGTGCTGACTAGCAGAAATCTCTTCTGCCTGTCTTTTTAGAATGACCCATTAATTTCTCTGAGGGTCAAGAGCTCACCAATCCAGCTATCCTCCATCAAGGAGGACTGCCAGGGACTAGAAGTAGGGTTCCTATTAGAACGATGAAAATGCATTTTGTCGAATGCGTTTTCATTGGCACATACAGAGCAAACAGGCAAAACATCGAAGCGGCTGTTCAGCGAATTCTTTCCCTGGGAAAGAAGTCACTTGACCGATTCATTGCTTTGCCGTGTTCTGCAGTGTAGTGTGGTTCCTTGTGCAGTATAGCTCCTGAGTGTGAATGTGCAACAGTTACTGACCTTACGGTTAGGGTACGGGTTAAGGTAAGTGAATATGTATGAAAGTGTTTACTGTTTTTTTTTTGTGTTAGATGAATGGTAGAGTTACGTGTGTATGTGTTTTCAGCTGTTTACTTTTGTTTTGGGGGTAGAATTAGGGTTAAGGTAAGTGTGTATGTGTTTGGAACTGTTTACGTAAATGTGCAAGAGTTACTGACCTTAGGGTTAGGGTGCGGGTTAAGGTAAGTGCATATGTTTTAAAATGTTTACTTTTTTTTTTCCATTAGATGTATGGTTGGATTATGTGTATATGTGTATTCAGTTGTTTACTGTTTTTTTGGAGGGGTACAATTAGGGTTAGGGTATGAGTGTATGTGTTTGGAAGTGTTTAATGTTTTTTTTTTCTTTTGGTTGGAACAGCGATTTCTTTCCCTAGGAAAGAAATCGCTGTTCTGTGGTTTCGACATTTTCAGCTTTCACTGAAAATATGTCGATGAAACATCATTCGCTGTTTTCAGTGTTCGATGTTTCCATATAGACCCCTAGAAGTGGTGATATCACTCAAAGAGCATACCAAAGAAGTCCCTGACCTACTATTTTCATTGCTGTAGTTATGATTTCTTCCTTGTATTTATGATCATGTAATGCTTTCATGTTCCCATGCATGCCAGTTCCAACCATGATGCTCTGTGCTGCAATGTGTAGTCACATCCATCCCAAGTACTGAAAAGCAACTATAGGTAAGCAGTAATAACCCCCACCCCCCATCATTTTTCTTATCTTGGTTTATTTGATGATATTCCTGATACCTTTATTTAATTGAGTTTCTTTGGTAATTTTATGTGTTTTATTTTTATTTGTGTACCACATTTTTAAATGTGCTTTTTAGGTCAAACAATTCCTTCTACCGTCTTTCTATTGCATTTATGTATGTGTGTCTGTATAGTTTGACTCATAGGTTAGAGTGTTTAACTTTCTGTTTTTTCTTGCTATGGGTACTGAATTTTTTTCATGTTTTTTTTCATTTCTTGTCCATTCAGACACTGCTTAATTTCCTTTCTGTTGTACTTATGCTTTCACTTTCTTCAGGAGGATATTTTTTACCATTTGTAATGCCTTTTACTGTTCATAATCAGGTGATGTACATAAATGTGAGCTTTTAGCTTTTTTATTACAGTAAAGCATGTTTTATTTGTGTCACAATCCTGACTTCTGTTTTGTTTCGTTTGGTTGTTATTATTTTTTTATGCAGACTTAGTAGTGTATTTGAGTTGGGCATGCATCTTTTTGATACATTTCTGTGTTTGATAGTTGTTCCCAGATAAATGACTTTTCAAGTTGGTGGCAGTTTATGGGATTTTGAAGAACATGAGAGAGAATGGACCTGTGACTGAATGTGAAGTCTATATGACCTGCACTACTTTTCTCCAATGTTATATAACAGACTTGATACACAGGCAACTAGCAATCTGACTGTCTAGTATTCTTACTGAAGTGAAGAAATATATCAAATACTCCTTTCTGAGTTTGTCTTTCATATAGTGTTAGAAGTAAATATATGTTTCAGGTAACAGTGGAAAAACATCCCCATCTTAAACATTATTATGACACTTCTTAAGGACACACATCATAAAGTATACATAGTTCCATTCCAGTCCATATGCAGTTCCTACTAGTGAATAAAACCAATTGTCCAGGCCCCCTTCAATAAACACATCACACCGAATGACATTTGACGACCTTTATTAACTTCCATAGCATAGCTTTAGTCACCAAAATTAATTATAATTGGACATAGTACAATTGATTCTAAACACAGCATAAACATGCTTGTAATGTTAATCAGGACAGCGTACCTACTCATTCTGCCCAGTAAGCAGCATCCATACCTTTGCTCACTTACTTTACTTAAGAAGCAGCGTCCCAGACTCACTTCATATCCCATTTATTGAATTGGCCATCCAACCAACTAATCCAGGATGGCATGACCTTACTCATATGAAGCAGCATCCCATCTCACTTCACACATCATTCATTGAATTACCTTCCAACCAAAGCAGCGTCCTTAC
This sequence comes from Protopterus annectens, assembly GCF_019279795.1. Lineage (NCBI taxonomy): Eukaryota > Metazoa > Chordata > Ceratodontiformes > Protopteridae > Protopterus > Protopterus annectens. The sequence goes on from NC_056745.1 coordinate 956,140,129, forward strand.
CTCCACTTGCTTACTTATCCAGCAAGCTTCCTCCAGCTGCTCATTTTCCTTTCCTCAATTCCTTGAAATGAACATCCAGACATCAGAGGGGGAACAGAAGAGGGCAAGCCTGTCCCTCTTCTTTGCCAATCAGCCTGCAAGGCTGTTCCCCCTCCCTTCTATCCAAATGATTCACCACCTACCTGCCATAAAGGGAAGTATTAAGCCAAACGTCATTCGGTGTACCCATCACCTGTAACTTATAATCTATGACCGTCATCAACCCCATGCCGCACTGTAATGTACCTTAATGAAATTAAAGTGTGCCTTAATTAAACTAAAATTAGTAGGATTACCTTTGACCCCACTGTACCACCAAAACATCCACTCTGAGAAACCACTAACCATGGTTTACTTCTAACCATGCTCTGTGGTCCCATTATAACTCTCTAGTGACTATAACATCTTCTGCAACCAATACAGTCAACAGTAAATTCATCCTGTCAAATCAATCACCCTCCAAACTCTCTCCTTCAGACCCCGACTGCTTCCACCTTCTAAATCCACAAAAACTTCCTGCAGCATGCATTACCTGTGCCACCCACTTCCTTCAGCCACCGGGGAATCCAGGCTCATTTATCATCTCAACCTCAAATTCTGTGCCTTCAGCATCTTCAGATATGCAACTGACTCTACGCACTTCATTTACGACCTCACTGCCCATCACTCCAGCCACCGGCACAATGCCCACTGTGAGCACCTTCCTCATGGATCTGGAGCTGTAAAAGAAAAGGAACTATAAATTCACTGCAACAAAACAACATCTACCACTTCTTAACCTGCATGCTGTCAAGGGGACCCATCTCCATATGCCCTAAATTAGCATTCTTCACTGTAATTATGACTTAGGAATCTTACTTACCTAAAGCTGGCTAGTTCATCAAAAGTTTAGAGCTATTAACCTAGTAAATACCCCCACTCCTGAAAATGGTGCCACTCCTTTCACCAGTAAAACCCAAAACTACACCTAAGCAAATATCAAACCCTGCTATAACTTGCTCACAACATACCTCATTTTCCCTTGGCATTACACTACCAAGCTACACCCACCTTGAAAGCCTGAATGAATACAACATTAAAAACCTGCTTAAAAGACTGCCTGCATAACTCCTTGAACACAAATCTGCACCTAACCAAAAAGTCTGGAATCCTGTCAACTGTAGCATATCCCAGTAGCCTATACCGCTCTGAATGTGCAATAGGGAACAGTCCACTCCAAAAACTTTAATGATCTAACACTAAGGGCCAGAAAACCCGAACCCCATAACCTAATTCCTGAACTGCCAATCCCAGCAATGAAGTACTCTACATACCCCCCTTTAAACCCCCCCAATTCACTCCTTGGCAAATGGCAATCAGACCACTGTCTAAATTAGTAAATTAACATAACTCTATCCCCTGTGAAAATACAAAATTTACCACTAAATCCTCCCTGACCAACTGGAATGTCCTGCCCTGTGTACAAGCCTGAACCAAATAACACAACTTGTCCACCAGTCTCCTACACCCTGAAGGCTGCAACACAAATTGACCCAGCTAACACACCTACCATATACTTGACTTATAAATCTGCCTCCACAGTCCTGCAGCAAGCATCTGGTCCTGCTACCTCAGCCTGACTACCAGCAAACCATACCACAGTCGTATCAAACCAGAAATATGCCCTATTCCCTCAGACTTCCCCCACACTGTCATTATGTGTCTTCAGCCCTCATATCCCAGTAATCCACCTGTGGTATCACCACAAATCCCAGCCCCTACTTGGGACCCAATCTAATGAAAATCCCACACACCTGAGTCCTTTCATATGTCCACACAGTACTTCTATATCAAAACACAATACCCTCCATATCAGCACAGTCAAAGCTAGGCACGAGGAGATTAACATCCCAACTCAAACTCCCCAGTGGTATCAGTAGCTGTGGATTTTCAACCAGTCACCAACTTTCTTACAGCCTCAGTCACCTGATAAAACCACCTCCTTCAAACCACTGACTGATCCGAAGACTGCGTTGGCACCATCTTCACCCTCCTTGCCTAGCAAGTCACCAGCCAAAACCATCAAAGACATACCACCTGCAAAGACAAACAAGTGTAAGTCATCTAAAATTCACAACATATTAACCACAACCTGCCAACTCAAATATATAAACAGTAATTATCGCCTTCCCAAACTCTGAATAATAAAATTATCAGTTTAACATTACCTTTCCTGAAGGGTATGAAGCATGACGCTCACATGTCTGTCAGTTTCTGACATAACACCCCCCCCCCCAGCCAGAGCAAGTCCTTCCATCTCACCATAATTCCGTGATTTAGTGACTTTAGTCTTTAGATCATCCCAGCGACCTGGCATGTGACCAACTGCCAAACAGACGAGCAGCTGCATCACTCTCAACCCCCCCTCCAGAGCAAGAAATCCAACCAAATCACAGCAACATCAGGAAAAAACACAAAAACATGGGATGGCCTGGCAAACAGCAAAGCCCAAGTGGCCATGCACCAGTGCTAACTGCCGGAAGGCCTCACCGATCAGGCCCCAAATGTCAGCACTGCACTTTCCGATCAGGCACTCAAACGCAGAGTTTTTTTTTTGTCTCTCTTTCCCCACACAACATGGCCAGTACATCAAGAATACCAGCAAGCAACCCAGCAGCCAACTACCACTTCCAATCAGAACAACGAGACCACCTCTGCTAAATCCAATATCATTCCCTTGTACCCATGTCCTCCCCTTAATGGTTAAGAAACAACTCACATGCGCAGTGAGATGTAAGCCCACAAAATCCATACATTGTCCCTGCGAGTCTGGTAGAAGCAGCCTAGCTATAACAGACTGCAAGCCAATAGCCGGTCACCACAAGGTCCTTCTAAGCCAGCAGATCACTTCTCATAACCCATCTAGAGCCATATCGCATAACTCCTGCGCCGTCCTACTTTCGCAATAATGAGTGCTGTGAGGGTTGATAACTAATAAGACAGTAAATACTGCCTGCATTTTGACATACCACAGCATGTCTCTGTAATTCGCATTGCACCAAATACCTTCACCATCTTGATGCTCCCAATACATTGTGGAATGCATTTCATTGATGTACCCTTACCACCAAACAGTTCAGCCGCGCAAAACACCCATGCCACCCGACAATGTGTTCCAGTGCAACCAAATGACCAATGAGCCATACAAGGCCCCACCAGAAAGGAAAAAATACACCAACCACCACTGAAAGCACACCAAAATGCTATCCACTCTCAGACTCTTATACAACAAATTTTACAAGACCCATATCAACATAATGCACAATGATATTTACCCATCAATTCATTTATTTAACACCTGTCTACAACAATTTGGTTCATAGGTTCATAGATGCCCAGCAGGCCAACAACCATGAGGGTCCCTCCAAGCCTAGCCATGCATCCCAAGCATAAATTCAAGCGGTGGCTTGGCAGGTGAAACACCCACCATTTTGTGTCTTACTAGGTCATTACCAATCCTTGAATATTCATATTTCACAAATAGACCACAGCCTGAGCATGAGCATCACCCAACAACTTCCTTGAAAACTGCAGCAGACATTGGGAACTCTCCCCCACAAAGCCACACTGAACTCCAAATGACACAACCTCAATACTCTACAAAAAAGCAACCAAACCATACCTCCCTCGAGGACATGTTCTCCCCAAATGACTGCACTTCCAGAGCCTCAACTCTCTCCACTCTTCCCACTCCAACCATCCATCTCTCTTTCTCTTTTTCTCTTATGAGAAACTGTAGACACCGAGTGTGGAGTTCCACAAAAACATGGATAGCTAACTAATGGACTAGCCACGGCCCATGAACAGCAACCATCACCAATGCACTCCAAGCCAACCCTGGAAAAGCCAGTGAAACAGCAAAGACCCCACACCACCACAGCCTGCGAACAGCAATCACCACCAATGCACTCCAAGCTGTCCCCCGGAAAAGCCCACAATTTATATTTATTGTCTTCAAAAAAAAAGGGGGGGGGTTAACCGTGCCAGGAATAAGACATCTTCCAGAGCTATTGATTGATTAGATGTCCGCACCTTTTCTGCTGTTAGTGTGGCAGCATGAAATGTAAACATCACTATCTATGCAGAATAACACATTAAACATACATCCTTTATGGTGAGATTCTGCCGTGAATTCCATATTTAACTTTGTAAGAAAGCAAAACCTTTGAAACTTGTAACCCATGGCAAACATTTTGTGTTACACGTGGCCTTGGCTATTAACTGAATATCACTTCCCTCTGGTCCACTGAGCCTAAATGAACAAGCAACAGCTTTCCTATGCTTTTTAATGAATAAGCCATTACCCCCAAAATCCACTGCCTTTCAGTCGCTCATAAGAAACAATTGAAATACAACACTGCGTACCTTTTTTGTTTTTTTTTTATGTCTTATTTTTGTGGCTTGTGGTTGAACATTAAATCTGCTGACTTGTCAAGCACACCAGCCTCGCCCATTCCTGCGCAAAACTGTTGGAGGCGTTAATGTTCATCAACAAAACCGAAACATGCAACAACCTCTAGCTTGCTAAAGAAGACATTACTGTTATTATTTTCTCTTATCTACATTCTGTAAGATTTGCCACCACTTTCAAAAGCACAACTAAGTTGTACTAGTTATGTGTGTGGCTCGGGAGTCGCGACCCACCTGAAACTGTAAGCTTCACTTTTATTTATTTATTTATTTTTTATATATACCTACCAGTCAAGATCAGCTTGCACAGTGGTACAATGAATCCACAGATGATATTCAAAACCACCCCACCAGGGAAGTAACTACGAAACTCCACCAGCGAACTTTCTGCCTTTTTTTTTTTTTTTTTTTTACAACCAATTCTGCACTAGGGCCCTACAGTCTGCCGACCATATTTACCACATGCCTCCACTCACAAGCCCCACTAACTACCGACCATAACCATGAGGCAGCACCCACCTTACCTCTTTATAAACATATATGATCTCTTGAGTTACCAGAATACTTTCCCTTTAATATCAATCATAACAGACAGTGTCTGAAACCCAAAGGACTGCCTTTATCCTGTGCCCCCATGTCTTTTTCACTTTGTCAAAACAACCCAAGCCAAGCACCGTGGAACTGCAAACAAACCAAAATGTAATCTAGCTCCACCACACCTTACTATTAATCCAAAGCCTACCTGTACCCTGAAGTACCTACAGGTCGTCAGGGACGCAAGTTCACGCCAAAATGTGATTACTTGCCCAGCTACACTTGTCTAAACCCCATAAGCTCCTCCCCACCCCACCTCACTTCCTCCCAATCATTCATCCCTCTATTTAACCCTTTCATCTCCCCAGCCCACCTAATTCTCACTAATACCAATCTAACCCCCTCTTGAAGATGTCCCTAGACAACTTAGTTTGTTGCCAAACGTCATTAGTCTCATGTAAAAATGGATGACTTTTTTCAAACATTGTGTGTATGAAAGCATTCATAATACTTTTTGAAAACATGGAAAAAACCTCATTTGCTCATTCATTCATTTATCAAACTTTTTTTTCAGAAATGGATGCAATGCAACTAAACTTCCTGTCCGGGTCTTCCTCATTCACCTTAAGTAGTGCAAAATTGTAGAAGTGTGTTTGGTGAGACTAATATATAAGATTACATTTAAAAATAATTAATTACTAAATGAAACATAACTAAATTACACAATAAGATGCTACTGTATACCAATTTTTATGAAGTATTTATTTGCTTGAGAAAGACAAAAATTGCTTTTGTCAGAGTTATTTTGTTTCACTCTCAAGTTTCCCTCTCTCATTTCAGCCCTCATTCATGCTGGGCTAACTCAATTTTCATAGCCAAGGAAAGACTAAAAATGTCATGTGAACACAAAATAAAGTATTAATTCAAAATATCTTCTTTTATTTTTGAATTAAATTTAGTCAACTATTTGACTGTCCATTATCATTAGTTGTTTAATCCAGTTCAGATGCAGAAGGAACTGGAATCCATCATGAAAGTAATGGGGTTAAGGACATATCCACCTTGGATGAAATGCCAGTCCTTCACAGGGCTGTAGTCCCATGCATGTGCACACACACGCACACACACACACACACACACACACACACACACACACACACACACACACACACACACACACACAGACACACACACACACACACACGCACGCACGCACGCACACACATTTTTCTTCTCTTCTCTTTTCCTTTTCAGATTCATTTTGAGTTATGCACACTAGTCTTGGAATAAATGTTGAAGACTATTTGATTGAAAACAAATTACTTACAACACAGCTGTTAGAGTAAGCCAATAGAGCTACTTTGCTGTCATTCTGTACTGTTCTAGGCTAACTGTTTGTGTGATATTATTATCCCTAACTCAGTTGTAAAAATCAGGCACTCACCTAGTGGACCATATTTGATTGCAAAACAACAAATAAAGCCAGGAAAGTTCTTAAGATCATTAGGTATAACTACCTGCAAATGCTGGCAAAGTCAAGAGCCACTTTTGGGCTGATGATGGTACAAAATAAATTTGCTTCTAGCACTTCTGCATCACAGCAGCATGTGACCAGGGTATTTTTTGTATGCTACTCATTGGCAACAAATGTATGTTTCAGGGATTTTAAAGGTAAAATCTATGAAAGGCCAGATCATGCAATCTAGTCCAAGTGGCTGGGCAGAGGACTATCATTTATCATCTGTTACAGCCCAATTCTTTATTTCTTTGGCATTACAAACTGTTATATCTCTCTTTGCATCACAGCGATGTAAAAGCTGATGTTCAACAGCTCAATATATTTTTCATACATCGATTTTTCCTGTTTCCCTTTGCCCACAGCAACTTAAAATGACATTAGAGAAATTCACATCTTAACATGAGAGACACTCTTCGCAGTAGGTAAAACTGGGATGAGGATTAAGATTTATGTTGTAAGATCAAGTGATAACTTTTCAGGCTATTCATAAAGCTTGTATGCAGTTGTGCACATGCACTGTGCATTCCATTGCTTTGTATAGGGTAATGTTACGCCATCTATCTGTCTATCTGTACATACATATGTCTCCTGCAGTTAATGCGAACAGTGAATATACACCACAGCACTCTGTGGCAGCTGCCAGTGCCAGTTCTCTTGTATAGTAGACTTACTACTCAGACTGCTGTCACCACAGCATTTCAATAATGTGTGCAATCCATACTTTGCAGTATATACCAGTGGATCACTAAACATTTTCTGAGTGCTTTCCATTTATGTCTTTAAAATGGACCACATACTTCGCACTTGCAATGCTACAGTATGTCATAGAGCTTACTCTGGCTGACATTGCTTGTGCTTGCATTGCTCCCCATTCCCTTCCACCCATTTGGGTACATGAAGACAACCCCTCACACCCTGATGGGTTTGTCTGTCACTCACATCATATATTGTTTTGGTATCCTGCATTGTGGTTTGTTACCCTTCCCCTGTATATGTACCACTGTCACCAACTCACTAATATCTCTGCTTATCTGGTATTTATGGTACCCATTTCCTATGTCTGCATTTGTATTTAAGCACTGTTTTTATTTATTTTGCATTCGTTAACTGGGAATGTCAGAGTGGCCCAGGGAGAAACACTCCACAATTACATCAATTTTATAGGCTGATAAAACATATCATATATAGCTAAGACAACAATATTTACAATAGCCATATGCAAAGTGTACACATAGGGCATATGCACAATCAGTTGAAAGTTATAAGTTATACATGTGTAGGTGGGGTACAACAGACCCCATATATTAGAAGACAAAATATTGCAATAATAAAACTAGAACAAGAAAAATTATGACTATTTGGTTAATATAAATGTATTCCTATGCCTTATGCAGGGTATAGGAGAAGAAATAACTTTAAGAAGAAGAGGGTGTAGCATAGCATTTAATAAATCTTGAAAGTTAAGTATTATTTGACAAGGCATGATAGATTTTGTAGAAAAGGGGAGGCAAGAGAAATGCCCCATCTACTACAACTCTGCAGAAATAGAAAAGAGGGATGCATAAAAGTTTAGCCACACTGACCCTGCCTGCAGAACACTGTTGATTTGCTTGATTTGCATACTATGGTAATGAAGTGATATTGTGATGGATTTGCTGCCATTGGCAAGTGATACGTGTGTGTGTGTGTGTGTGTGTGTGTGTGTGTGTGTGTGTGTGTGTGTGTGTGTGTGTGCATGCGTGTCTGTGTGTCTGTGTACATGTGTGAATGTACATGAAGTCGCTGTGTAGAGGATGGGAGAAATCAACCTGTGTCCATGTGGTTGTATGCTTTGTAGGATTATACGAGATGCATTTTGTATCCCTTTACTTCAAAGTGGTTTGTTGCTGCTTTATATACTGAACAGAATATCATTCTTACAGGGGTTATGGGTGCCCAGCATGTGCAGTAGCTGCAATGCATCCACAGTTATAGCCTTGGTACTTACTGGCTCTGTACACAGCATACTCCATGATTTACATCTTTGTGAATTGCAGAAAATACGGGGCACATTGTTTGCATAACCAGTCAGCATCTGTGCTCCACTGTGTATGTAGTAGTGAATGTAGTTGCTCAACAGAGGTTGGACACTTTTATCAACTGGGCAGGGCTCTGGTAGGTGGTTTGGACTAAGTACCAGCCTTAGGCAATTACAGTCCACGTTTATGGATACCAGCATTTGTTTAGTTAAATGTTACACAATTCCTTTTCTGTTATTTTGTATACATTCTGCCTGAAATCACTTTAGCTCTTGAAGCAAGACTCATGTATTCTAACTTCTCAAGTAGGCTCTGTTGCAAAGAAGATGTTGTTACAGTAAAACGTACATCACATCTGTGTTCCATTGTTCTCTGTTAGTGGATTAACACTACCAGTTCTCTTTTTTATTTTGACATTTGGTTCTTATTAGACCTACTTTGCTTTTTTCCCACTTGTTTTTGCCCTTTCATTGACTGCCTCCTTCTACTGATGGGGATGGTAGAACATAAACTTGATATGCTGGTGTTTCTGTGGTAGAAAGAACCTCATTTTCACTCGCCTGCATTTACCTTATTTTCAGCTTGGAGAATGTAAGCATCATGGGGTTATATGTATTGCTAAAGGCCAAAAGACCATCTCAGTGGATTTAAATCATTAAGGAATTGTAATTACATATGACCTGCAATAGACTTATGTCCTGTATAGTGTTTTTCTGCTTTGTGTTCAGTGATTGCCAATGCATGCTCTGTTTCTCTGTGATCAGTAAATAGATGAAGTGGGTAAAACAGGATGAATTTAAAAATAGATGAATGAATCTATATTATAACGACTAGAAATGTTGTCTTATAGGTTCATAGAAGTTTACTAGGCTAACAGCCCTGGAGCCCTTGCAAGCCTGGCCATATTTATCCTGAGTTGCCCCAATTGTCAGTGGTTAGGTGAGTGAAGTTCACAGAAGTATGGGTCTATGGCAGTTAACACCAACTTCCTCTGTCCAGGAAAGACATGGGCACCACCCCAGGAGTGAATCTGTGGTAACCCATCCATTGATCTAGGTTGCATTTGAAGAGAGTCAGGGAGGGGCTCTGTTTCATGTAAATTGGAAGCTTATTCCAGAGAAGTGGCAGTCTCTGGGAGATGTATCTATCTCTCCAGCTTGGCCTGTTCTTGTCAGAAACTAGGTTAAGATCCCTGGAGTGAGTGACCCTCTTGCAGATTGATTTATGAATGTGTACCATTTCCATGAAGGCCAAGTCAGAAACTGCCCTGTAAGCTAGGCACAGGCCTCCCCTTAGCAACCTGTAGGAGACAGAATAAAGTGACAGGGCTTTCATTCTTTCTGTGTAAGGCTTGTTTTGTGTACCCTATAATTTCTTGGTGGGAAACCTCTGTGGTTTATCAAATTGTTGCAGGTGTCTGGTGAGGTACATGCAAAAGGGAGCATTGTACACAATTATTGGTCTGATAAGGGCCAAGTATAATGGCATTATAACATCCTTAGATCTTTAAGTGATGCTTTTACTTATAAGATGTGCCACATAGAAGGATTTCCTTACTACTGTGGATACGTGGTGGTCAAAGTACAGACTGCTATAAACCTGAGTACCCAAATCACATACCACTGCATGTACACTTGGGGGGGGGTGCTGTCTATAATGTAATTATCAGGTATGTCAGCTTTCCCAAATGGAATAATAATGCATTTTCTTTTGCATTTAGCTTTAATCCATGGCTTTGGCACCAATAATTTGTCTCCGTTAACCCGGTCCGCAGTATATTAAAATCATTGGAGACTCAATTTGCAATCATCAGTGAACTTGGTCAGCCACAGGCCTTCCATGTTTGCCTGGATGTCTGAGAAAGAAATTACAAACAATAAGGAGCCCAGCACAGAATCCTGTGGTATGCCACTGATGACTGTTATTTACTAGAGTAGAAATCACCCACTTTGAGAATATGTGTCCTGTTGGCTACCCATCTAGTAATGTAGGGATTCATTCCCAATTTGGACAGCTTCTCTATAATACCTGAGTGGGGGATTGTGTCAAATGCCTTGGCTATGTTAAGATAGGTGGTATGCACTTTCTTTCCCTCGTCCAGGGCCTTGGTGACTTTCTTGAAGGTTTCAACCCTGTTTAACAGGCATGATCTACCTTTAATGAATCTGAACTGGGTTGGGTTCAGGGTTTGGAGATTACCGGTGTCCTTGTTAATAAGGTCCATAATGATTCTTTCCATGTCCATGCAAATGAGGCTAGTCAAGTTTATGGTCTTATAATTCCCGGGGATGGTTGATGGTCCCCTTTTGTGCAGAGGGATTACTGTTTCTGTCCTCCATTTCACCCGAACATAGCCAGTTTGCAGGCTGTGGTCAAACAGGGATCCAAGTGGGTCTGCTAGGTCATATTTTAATTTGTTTAAAAAGCAACCTGGGATGTTGTCTGGCCTCATTGATGCTGTGTTTTTGATCTTGGAGACCGCCAAGATGACCTGCTGTCCTGAGATAATAGGCTGAGGAATGATGTTGGGTATACTTTGGGGGATAACTGGGGAGGACGGGGGGGGGGGTGAAGTTTGCTCCAAATCTGTCAGCTGGCAGGTTAGCTATTACCCCCAGCTGAGTATAGGTGGTGCCATCCAAAACCAGTTCAGTGCATAGCTGGGTATTCCCTTTTAAATTTCAGATGTAGTTAAAGAATGCCTTGTGATTATCCTTACATAGGGTTTTTTTTAGCTTTGGAGGACTTTAAAAGATCTCTAATTTGTGTGTTTAAGCTAGAGAGTGATTTCTTCCTCTGCTGAGCCACTTTTCTCTTGTTCTTGGACACTAGATTATTTCACTTATTGTATAGCCTGTTTATACTAGGGGTCCACCAGGGTGGCTTGTTTTTTCAGCGTGACCTGTTTTTAATCTGGTCAGGTACAGCCAATTCTATGCAACTGCTTAAGTGGTTATACAGGGCATTGAAGTACATATTTGCATAGGAGTCTGTGTTATCTGCATTTGTGGGGTATTTGAAACTTCTTATACCAATACGTAGTAGGGGGTAATTTGTTTTTGAAGGATTTTTAAGTGTTTTTGAGCTTGATAAGATATCTAGTCTTATAATTACACCAAATGAGACTGATTTATGGTCTGATCTTACCAGGGAGGACATCATATGGGGGCAGGGGTGCAATGCTTTCCCATGATAGCCTTTTGTGGGTGTGCTGACTAGCTGTCTCAGAGCAATTGCATTACCAAAGTCCAAGAACCTCTGAGCCAGCATGTTTGTAGTCATGTATGTTTCCCAGTCAATGTCAGGGTAAATAAAATCATCCATGAGTAAGGTGTTAGGTTGCATGGCAATTGACTCCAGTAAGTCAGGGTATGTGGTATGTTTTTCCTGTTTCATGGTGGAGGACCTATAACTTGCTATGATGTAAGGGGCTTTGCCTATAGTTAATTAGACATAGAGTAGCTTAAGACAGTCATAATATTGGACCAGTCTCAAGGTGTACTTATCCTTAATGAAGATGGATATACCTACACCTTTGGTTCTTTCGTGTTCAGTTTGTGGTCTGAATGTATGGAAGACATTGTAGCCCTGCATGATTAAAGTGCTTTCTGTGCCGTTAAACCATGTCTCAATGACTGCACAGATGTCAGCATCTTTCAAAGTGAGGAGTGCTTCCAGGGAGTGCAGTTTCTTGTTTAGACTCCTAGCATTAAACAGCAGTACCTTGAGTTTATCTAGAAAGGATTTTGTTATGTTGGGAGGTTGGTTATTTTGATACTACCTAAAAATGCACAATTGGGATGGCTAATGCCTTTGCCAGTATCCAAAATCCTAGAGGAGACAGGTGCAGGCCATCTCTGGCAAAGCAGTGTGGCCTGTTAAATGTCTTCCCAGGCTGACAGATATTGGATCCCCTCCTTGAACTGACACCAGAAGCTAAGCTGATTGTTAAAGTCAATCATTTTTAGTTTGTATTGTGGCAGAATCCTTAGAGAAGGTAGAATGCTCTTAAGGCTAGTCTTATACCTGCCTGTGGTACATAATTGCAGAACTCAGTCATGTCTCTCTTCATATAGGCCAGTGGGATATGTATGAAGTCATTCACTTCCACATGGACTAGGATGAAGTCATACCAGTACTTGTGGTCGAGTGACTTGAGTGCTTGAGTGACTTAAATCCTGGCATCTGACAGGCTACTAACCACAACTCACTCCTTATCCAGGGTAGTGAGGGGGAACATCTGTCTGTCTCACAATGGAGCCATCTATGACCAATACATTAGATTTTGTGGTGTTATGCCTTATGGGCTTATTTGTTGAGACACTGGTGTATGTTATTATGTGTTGTGGTTATTTTTTACATTGTTATGTGTGTAATCGGTTGCTATTTGGGAGGCCTCTGATCTTTTGGTAAGTTACTAGTGAGTGCCTCCACATATGTAGGTTTATGTGTTATGCCCTTATTTAGTGTGAGAAGTGTGTGTGTGCTGACAAGCTGTTTGGCATTCAATTTGTCCTTATATAAGAGTCTTGCTTCCAATTTCATAATGTAACTAGATCTTTCACGTAAAGTGTTTGTTTGTTTCAGGAGTAAGCAGTTGTCAGTATACATGAGTCAATTGCTACATTGCCTCAGGATGCCCATGTCTATCAGGCTGGTCAGAGAGATGATAGGAAACTGGCCATTCATGATAGCAGGCTCTTATAGTATATTTTATTAGGGAAGGGAATGGGTTAATTTGACACGACTGTGCTGGTAGCACTGAGACTACAAGAGCGACCTATACTTTGTGTAGGCTAAGGTTGATCAAAAAGACAACACTGCTCAGTGCACAACTGAGTTGCTCCTAAAGCAGCAGAAAAGCTTGGAAGGATTTCACTGACAGCTGTTTAGGGAAAAACTGAGCTTCTAGTCTTTTGCTTCTATATGGAGCACTGCTAACCGCTGCTATAGGAAGAGCAGCACTGTGGAAATGCGAGGCTTAAATACGAGCAAAGAGAAACAAGTTTTCAGCTAACTACCAATCAGGAAAGCACACAGTTAGGCTTCCACCAGCAATTCCCAACTTGCACAGGTTTGATCAGCACACTTCTGCCATAAGGGTATAGAAAAACACCTCCTTAATGTAGAATAGCTGGTTTAGAGCCCAAGTGTAACAAGACCACACAACTATCCACAACAGCCCTACAACTAACAAGTACAATGTAATACCATGCAATTAACTACTTAAAGCAGCAGCAGACAGTACAGTTTTTTTAAACTGCTAAAGTATAGTCACAGTATATAAGAGAAGTGCAAAGAAAATTACTTAGAATCCTTTTTTGTGCTTCCCAGCTCAGATAGACCAGGTGAACATCTACAGCCTCTAGATGAATAATCCCAGTTCTCTTAATGTAAAAGCACAGTAAAGGAGGGGCCAGAGTGAAATATAACTGCAAACAAACTTAAAAAAAATATGAAATGCTACCACAAACAAACTTAAAGATGTGTACTTTAAACAGCTTATAAAAGTGTGATTATTCTATAAAAGTACTTTGCTATGTGTAAATCCACCAAGAGCCTCTCAATTTTTTGAATTTATAAAGGCACTTAAAACAAGATACTCTGAGTAATAAACCCCCAAGCTAATAAAACTACATGAAGAAATTTCAAGTATTTCCTCAACCTAAACAGGCCAGGCTACCTCCTAGTGCACTAGATGGAAAATTCATTGACCTCTTGATGTAAAAACAAGTCCTTGCTATAGTATAAAAATACACTGCTTTATCCAACAGCTAGCTAAATAATGAATTCGGAGAAAGTAAATCAGCAATACAGACAATAAGAGGCAAAACACACTTTTTTAATATAAGCACAAAGAATGGCAAATAAATAATTCAATATATCAACAGCAGAGCAGAAAGGGAGTAGCTTAGTAAGCTGAATTTACAGTAGGAATAGGCAGGTTAAAATCAACAGGTTTAAAAAGCAGATTGATGAAGTGGAGAGTGAATGGGAAATACTAGCAGGGAAATTCCGTCAGTGCTTTTAGTTTATGCAGGCTTGAAATATTTCTGAAAAAGCAGACTCAGAAATTCATTGTGTATTTAAGTATCACTCAAGAAACAATTTAACCAATGAAAGAAACCATGTGAAATGTGCAGCCTAGATAATTTAAGTGTCTATCTCTCACATAGAATAAAAACACCAAGCCAAGCAGATTTTTTAAAACAGAAAACAAAATAGAGCAAGTAAAACTGAAAGCAGCTTCATCACTCACAGACAAAAAAACGGGTTTACTTTCCAAACTCAGCAGGGAATCATCAGCAGTGCTTTAGTTTATGGAGGCTTGAAATCTTTTCAGAAAATGATCCTTTGCAGAACAGTAAGCGATCTTTTATTTATTTATTTAGTTTTGTTGACTTGGGAAGTCCAACTGGGCAGGAAAGGTGACTTTCAGTGGAAGCTTGGGAAGAAATCCTCCACAAAATCAATATCTTTATATAAATTTATGGCATAAAATACATAAATGTTTCACATAACATTAATGTTTTCAAAAATTATAGTTTAGAAACTGAGTTGTTTAACATATTGTTAAAAAAGATTATGCATTTGCATGATAGTACAGCTAACACCAAATATCCTTACATGAAACTGCAGCACAGATTTTGATACTATTTCACTTTATATTAATTCAATTTGTGCAGATGAATTGCAGTAACATATACAGATGTGGTAACTGATAGGTATGAATATGGTTTATACACACATGGTGAGAATAGGAAAGCAATCTATTCTTAAGAAGTAAAAGCATTTATCAGAAGAGAAATAGTTAAATGACTATATTGGAACAATAATCCCCATGGAGGTTAGACAAATTGAAGAAGGATAGGGGGATTGTGAAGGAAAGAGGGAGAAAAAGAAAGGAAGAAAGAGTTTGATGATGAAAGATGGGTATATAAAGTAAATGTTAAAATGGGAGGAGAGTGATAGAAATATTCTCTACAGAAAGGGTCTTTCAAGGATGTTCTGAGAGAAGGAGCCACGCAGCTGTGATAATTATCTAGTTAGGTTATCTGGGGTCTGGGTGTGGAATGTGAACAAATCCAGTTGTTGTTAGGTACTGTTTAAGGTGAGTTTTGAAATGTATTAACTAGTCTGTCAGTTTGAGTGTGAGAGGGATAGAATTTCATAATTCTGAGTTGTAGTCGGAGTATAAAAATGATGAGTACATAAGTGCTACTGAGATTACATTTACTAACTGATCGAACACTTTTGTTTTTAAGTACTGTTCAATTAGGCTTAGTTTTAATGACCTGTATGAGGTTAGTGGTTCATTCACATGAAATGTCCATACATCTTGATAAAATCATTAACAAAATCTTAAACAGCTTTGAACATAAGTGAAACCTTGCTTAACCAACTTTTTCCATATCTGGTTCCAATGATTCTGCCTAAACACTCCAAAATATTGTCATATCTGCCAAAGAAAACATGTAAAGTATTCTGCTTTTCTCTTTGGAATCTCATCTCAAATTATTATAAGTTTAGCCAGTCTTTATTTTTTCATTAAGTTTAACCAGTCTTAGATGAAAGAGACACTCGGCCACTATGGAGTCTATGAAATGAGGTGTAAGTATTTTTTCTTTCTCAGATATTGTTTAAACTTGCATAAAAAGACATGAAATAGCAAATTTCAGTGCATTGTATCATTAGCTTTTCCTAATACACTATAGACATTTTGGATGAATCGTACAGGTTTGTAGAGTTTGACAATTTTTGTAGCTCCTTCTTCTCTAAATGATTTCTTTCAGAAATGAATGGTTTCTCCAACTGATATGCCATTGCAGTGTATGTGGATACTTCTTTGACATAGATTTGATGCACATCTGGGCAATCAATTCTCAATAAAAAAAAAAACGCCCATACAGTGTTTAAAAAGTAGTATTTTATTTCCATCTCATTGTCACATATCTATACAAATATTTAAATGTAAGTTTAAAAAGTAAAAATTCCGGCATCATGCTACCCAGTTACATCAAACTGATACTGGTTTACACTGTTTGGATATCTGCACGAGTTTCTAAAGCTGAGCTTGAAAAACAGAGAGTGATTATAATTCAAAATGTATAGTTTTCTGTTGTACTGACAGATGACTCCTCACACATGCAGTTTTTGTACGACTTATTCCTACTGCAGGTCTTTGTTGTAAGATCTGATGTCTTTGAAATAAACTTTTGCAGCATCTTTCAGGTCATGTTGAGGACATAATTTAGGATTTGTTGTTCTGTTCTATTTTGTTATTCTAGGATTCCTTGACTATTTATATAACCAACACCTGGCAAATGTATTATTCATTTACAGATTGTGTTAGTCCATTTTTAGATAAATATGTTAAACTGTGGCATTGCTGTATGAATTCAGAGACACTAACCATTTGGGAGCTGAATGTAGGTTGGTTTTATCTGGTGTTCTTCACACATGTTGTCTTGTACAAGACTTAAGAACTATACAACAGCTGACTGCATCCATTAGGTGTTCACCTGAGGGTTATATAATATCAAAGAGAATTAAAGAACTCTCAAGGTATGTGCAGGAGTTTTAAGTACAGAATAAGAGTCAAAGTAAGGGGGTCATAAGTGGATGCTATTATGCATTTTTATGTTTTTAATATTTTCTGTACCTCTTCCACATTTAATGGTGTCTTGTTTTCTCTGAGGTTCTTTTATATTGCCAAGTGAGATTTAGGTGGGCTATATATTGAAGAATTTTCTGCAGTATCTAGTTTAAAATTACTTATAGTCAGTTTGCTTCCAGGCCATTTCATTTGTTTATATGCACTTATTTAGGAATCAAAACACCTCACAACCAGCACTGATGCTTGTGATACAGTTACCGTTCTTATTTTCACTGGCACCCTCTACACCTAAAATAGGTATGCTGGGATCTGACCCATAAATATATCTATATCTAAATCTATATCTATCTATATATCCATATATATATATATATATATATATATATATATATATATATATATACACACACACATATATATATATATATATATATATATATATATATATATACATATATATATATATCTATATCACACATCTATTTGTTTACAAGGTAGGCCCACCAGACACAATCCCTTTTAAGTATCAACCTGGGAGCATGTCTAGTTAAATGACTTGTTCAAGGTCATACAGTAGGCAAATGATGGCTGATGGAATCAAACCATGTACAGCAGGAACTACAGCTCACGACCTTATCCCTCTCTGCCATTTACCAACTGTAAATATAGTTCATCATGACAACCCAAGTATAATGGCTATTCAGTGTTGTGAAACAGGGTGAGGATAGAGTTGAAGTGGGACAATAGTTTTATCATCAGTCCACACAGATGCGAGAGTTCAAATATTTTATAAGACTATGATCTTTTTGTGGCCTGATGATGCTGACCTTGTTTCTTTGTCCATCTAATACGGGCTGACAAAGTCAGTCATTGTTGTAGAAAAAAAATGGGCTGACTTCTATGACTTCCCATCGATAATGTCAGAGAATTAAAAAAAAGGAGGACCTATATATTTGTGATACAGTCAGTGTGCATAAGATAATCTCTACTGTTTGTAATGCATCACTTATGTCTGGAATCCATCAAAATGCTTGTCAGAGATAAGAATTATAAGAAAACATGTTTATGATCCCATGTAAAAGATGATATTTGTGATGAGTTAACACCCATAATTTTGCCAGTCATGTTAGTTTTACTGCTAAATCATTCAAAATCCCAACAAGGGACTGAATATACAGTCTTCTGGCCAGAGGCAAGAATCGTATCAACTACCATGTTCTGACTAGTATTTATTAACATGCAGCACTGCTGAATAGCAATGCATTTCTTTTAGTTCTAACCCTGAAACACAACACATAAGATGATTTATTGATTTCCATTATTTATTTCATGTCACTGGTGCACTGAGAAGAGATGTCTCACTCAGCACTCATACCATGAAGCTATAAAAGGCATTTTATGCTAGCTTTCTTATTCTTTCTTTCTTGTTTTATTTGCAAAGTAAAGCATATTGCTAAACCTGGGCTCATGTGAAACTGCAGGCTAACATTATCTCTTGGGAAACCATCAGGCTAGCTCTGTACAAGAGATAGTCTATTTCATACATAAATACTGGCTGAGCTTACAGTTTGCTGTTGGCCGAAATAACAGTACACAACTGCCTCATTCCTTTTCACATGTTTATCTTAGCTGTAAATCAAAGGAAAAAAAGTCTCATTTTTAATTCTTTCAGAAACAGAATAAGGAGCAAGGTCTACCCATATTCATGCAGCCATACAGCTATGTCCCGAGGATCAATACAGACGTCTAACAAAACCATAGTACCTCCAGAGGCTTTTTTTCCTTGTAGCTTAATATTGAGTTATTTCATTCATGCAGGTCACTTCAAAGTGCTGTACTAGAATAAAAATTTTAACTGTACACACCGACCTACTGATAACAACAAAAAAATAAAGCTTTTTACTTGTATTGCATGCATTACCTGCCAATATGTCTAAACTGTATGAAAATGGATGTGATTCAGTTGAGAATTTTTATTTTTCTTCATAAATGAGAATTACCAGTGTATTTGCAGAAGATAGAATTGTTTTAATGTGCTATGAGTTTGCAGCACAGACACTAATACTAGGTTAATCCTGCAAATTTGATTAAGTAATTCTCTGTCATGCTGTCTTCATTTTACCACCAAGCTTAAATAAAGCTTAATTTGGCATTCATTTTAAACTGCAAACTCTATATATATGCTGTATATTGTTCTCAGAAATTATACTTGCATAGATGTGCATGTATATATATATATATATATATATATATATATATATATATATATATATATATATATATATATTTCCATCAAATAATTCCCTCTGAGCTTTTTGCTTCTATAGCTTACTCTCCACTTAAAGAGGGCCCATAATGGTAAGTCAACACTTGAACAGCTGAATTTGAATTTATTAAAACTAGTACATCAGTTTGATAGCTCATCAAAATATTGACTGCCACAATATAATAAAGTACTTTAGCAAGTGGAAAGGGTTTGCCCTCTGCTTCAAGGTTGTTTGATCTTGGAGTTCCTATATTAATTTATGAGTAGGTGTGTGGGGTACACATGTTGCTGTAGTTTATATATTGATGAGCTGCTGATTCAAAGAGAATGGTTTGATGATGTAAGATTTGACAATTCAATTGTGAGTATTTAGTATAGAAGATTATGAGTGGTTCACCTGCCATAACCTATTATACGTATGAGACATGGATGCTAAGAAATTCATCTTAAGAGTGAAGCTCAAGAGGTTTATCTTGGTGTTCATATCAAGAACACATAATACAGGGTTATGATTAGAAACCAGATCATAATTCTTTGCAGTGCATACAGCTTTATTTGCTCCATGTACTACTAGTTATAGAAAAAAAGCACAGATTGTTTTGCTGGTTTTCAAAGCTGTAAAGCAGCTAGCAAGCACTGTCAGAAAGGCTATGTAATGTATTCTCTTATGTTAAAAAAAATATTAGGGACATATTGCCAGCACAAAAAGCAGGCAGAAACAAATTTGATTTTTATTCTGCCTCTGTGGTTTGCTGACCAGTACTGGCAGTAAAAACTGCCTACTGCAGTACTCGACCTTAACAACTGAAGCAGGGTGTGCTTAACACTTGTTGAGATCAGGTCTCATGCTGTAGAAAAGCTTATCTGATTTGCCTTTTTTTCCAGATATTAGGGCATAATCATCATACTCCATGCAGTACATTAAAGTTGTAGTCTCTTTGTGGGCTCACAACATTTGCCATGCAGGAATTGTGAGGTCATAGTTACAGTCACTGAATTAGGACATTGAGTTGAACGTCATCAGATGAACTTGTAGGGATATGTTTTTTGTTTTAATAATGTGAGCTTAATAACAAATAACAAAGAATATGATTACTGATATTAACCTGAGATACAGCAACCTTTTCTCATTTCTGTCAGCTGTTCTTTAAAGATTACATCATCTAGCTAAACAGTTCATTTTGCTCAGACAGTGCTTCAGGTTCATTCATTAACAGATCAACTTCTTCCTTACAGTGAAGCAACTTCTCTAAGTACGGTCATGCTTCTGTTTATCCGGGGTTATGATTTTGAACTTCATGTGCATACCATATGGGAGGTTATCTATTATGGACACCTAATTACCACATTTCTTTATCTACTGTGGGCAACCTGTTATCACATCTCTCTGATACAGCTCTTTTATACTGAGCCTCCATTTCTGAAAAGCAAACTAAATAAGTTTGACTAACAGCTATTAAATATGAGGTACATAGCAACCTAATAGATCAGATCCCTCTCCCCAGTTAATGCTTTATTTGTTCTTAATTGAAGCAGTCAGGAAGACGCTCTGAGTGCACTTTGGAAACATTTCAAGAACAGAAAAGAGTTACGGGATCTCATTTGTGCCACAGACAATGTAAGTGTGAGTTGATGACAGTCTAAACCAGTGCTTAACCTACAGCTCAGATTGCCACCATAAAGCATTTTTCGTCTTCATCACATGACAGAAATCACTACAAGGAAATATGTTCAGGTTCTGTGTTACACAACTATATTCCTTACATCATTAGCACTGTCAGAATTTTTGGAAGAACCATGCCTTTTGTATCAACTATATGAAATGTGAGTACCTGACATGGAAAATGCTTAAACGTAATGCTAAGTCAGATTTTATTTAAAATATACATCAAGACAATTTTAGAATTAAAACTACTTGTCTGAACTATCAAATGACAAATATGTTTGTTGCTTTATACAAGATAAATGTCTCATATATCAGCAGGATCACTGTTTTCTACAAAAAAAAATAAAATAAAATAAACTCTAGAAATGTAATTAGATTTGGCACACCATTTTGCAGCAGACAACACAGCTACTGCATCTGTTATGCAAATGACTATTTACAGGATTCAGGTATGGAAATTATAACACAGTTACGAAAACAATTCTGAAAATTTTTGCAAATCTAGTATATACATTATTCAAGAATGCACAGTTTCTACAAAAAAGCTCTTTTACAATGCACACCTTGTGCATTTTCTCTAACAGTCTAATAGCTTATGAATGAATCCGGGAAAGGGTCAGAGAGATGATGTTGTGGAATCCAAGACTTCTCGCCCATTGCAGACTGTTGGTACGTACTGGACAGCAGCAGCAACGCAAGCTATGAAATAAAGAAAAATAATGTTATCATATTGGCAGGTTTGTGCAGCTGAGATTTGTTTCAGAGCAATTGCTAGAGTATGCTGACAGTATAATATTCAATTTAACATTTTGGGTTGTCTGATTATTTTTTTAAGCTAGAGCATTTAATATGAACCATGGGTAGCATTCACCTTCCCTCCTTGAAACGCTGGTTGTGTGTGTGTGTGTGTGTGTGTGTGTGTGTGTGTGTGTGTGTGTGTGTGTGTGTGTGTTGCAAAAAAGTAAATAAATAAATAAAACATAAAAAATAACAAACTGTCTTAATGACTTAAGCAGCTAACTTGAAAAAGGTATAATTACTTCCAGACCAATAACTTGTGTGGAGAATTAGTAACCATACACGGAATTAAAATATTACAATTAGCAAAAATGCAGTACACTTCTTCACTACACATTTAAGGAAGTGTACACTTCTTCACTACACTATTAAGGAAGATCTTATTTTTTGGATTAAGGAAGAAAAAGAAAAATATTTTAAAGTAAGAAGTGAAATTGATGTCAAATGTGATGAGTTAATTAATAGAAAAGTGAAAAAAACTAAAGAGGGATATGCAAGAATATGAGAATAATGTTAGTTATCCCAAACCACCATATATGAATAGGAGAATTTACGGATCTAATGGACAGGAGAAAGATAGTAATCAGAATAATGAGCAGATGCTTGATGAATGGGACGAAAATGATTACAACCTAGATTTTCCCCCATTAATTAGGGAAAATAGGTTCATTAACAAGCAAGTATATCATAATGAAAATGTTCAAATGGGGGGGGGGAGATATTAGAGATACATACCCCTGTCCCAAATGAAGAAAGTTTTGACCAAGAAGTGGAAGTTGAAGGATTTAGAAATACTTACAATGGTTTTTCGATTTATAATTTTAGTAATGTCCCTTTGGTTAAGGAACATTTTAACCTTTTGTGTAAGGGACTTAAATTTATCCCCTATGTAAGAGGGGATCTAACAAGAACATTATTGGATATTAAGTTGTTTCTAAGGAAAGTAAACTTAGAAATGCTATTTTCAAAAAATAATATAAAAAACATAACTAATACTAATCAAGTTTTAGTAAGGAAAACCACTTTTAACCCTCCTATGCATCCACAATTAAAAAATTTGGAAGGTATTTTGGAAAAGGAAATCAGGGATGCACAAAGGAAAATTAAATATAAGACAAACCTCAGTAAGGAAGAAAATTAAATTTTGGATGAATTGAAGTCTAACTTTAGTGTTAGAATCATGAAGCCAGACAAGGGTGGGGGGATTGTAATTATGGACATCATACAGTATGAGGGGAAAATGAACCAAATACTTAGGGATGAAATTAAATATACTTGTGTTTCTAAGAATGAGGTAAATTTGGCCTATAATAAGATAGATATGGAACTAGAAGATATGGTCCATGAGGGAATTATAGATAAAAAAATGTACACATATTTGAAGGTTGAAAAAACAAAAATCCCTATTATTTTTGGAATCCCCAAGATCCATAAAAATCCTGAGGACCCCCCCCCCCACTTAGACCAATAGTATCTGCTGATGGATCGAAAACATTGCCTTTGGCAAAATATGTATATACAAAGACGAAGCATATTTGGGTTAATAAAAAAAGTTATACTCAAGGATTCCTGGGACTTATTAAGAGAGATTACTCCTGATTTATATACAGAAAATTTATTGTTTGTTACTATAAATATAGTTGACCTCTTTTCCTCTATACCTTATGGGACAGGAATGAAAATGTTTGAGGACATCATTTTTCAAGATAAGTGTTTATCCCACAAAGAAAAGGTAGCAAGCACAGGGCTTTTGGAAATGGTCCTTGAAAAATAATTTCCTGGTATTTAATGGGGAATTTTTTCAACAAACTCAAGGGGTGGCCATGGGTGCAGCCTGTGCTCCTACCTTTGCAAATTTAGTCCTGGCTAAGTGGGAGGAAACATATGTTCTGAATTCAAATTTTAGTTCCTGTTGGACTCTATATCGTAGATTTTTAGACGATATAGTTATGTTTTGGGCAGGGAGTAGTAAAAAATTTGAGGAATTTATGAAAAAAAAATTTGAGGAATTTATGGAATATATTAGTAAGACCAAGGACTTTCTCAAATTTACTTATAAAATGTCCTATGATACTTTACAATACTTGGACCTAGTAATATACAAAGTAAATAATAAATTAGAAACTAGGATCCATAGGAAAGCTACTTTCTGTAATTCTTTCCTTCACTATAGGAGTGCACATCCTGCACACTGTAAGAGGAATATAGTGAAAGGACAATTTGTCAGGGGGTCTCGCATGACCAGTATGTATAGTGACTTTGTTATGGAGTATAATTTGTTGGAGAAGATGTTCATGGAAAGGGGGTACCCTAGGGATTTTGTTAAAAATATTAGGTCTGAGGTGGAAAGTAGTAGGGTTAATAAATTTAAACCCATTAAGGGGGCTACAAAAATTAATGAAAATAATGGATTTGAAAATAAAGATATGAATAATACTGTTGATTATCAACAGGCACTTGTTTTAGAATATAATGCAATCAATTACAACATAAAAGGAATTTTTCAGAAAGAATGGGATAGATTTGTCTCTTTCACAGATTTGGAAGATATACCTAGGGTAACATCTAAAGTGGTTTACAAAAATTCAAGTAATATAAAGGATATTTTAGAAAATAAGAATAAAAATAACAAAAGAAATCCGTATAGAGAAAATGGAAAGAAATCAGGTACTTACAAATGTGGACGGTGCAGTCAATGTGAATATATTATAAACAGTGGTGAGGTTTTTTTAGAAAGTAGGGAAAGATGGATAAGAAGTAAAGGGTACTACAATTGTGAGTCTAAGGGGCTAGTATATCTTGCTATTTGTCACAAATGTAATTCCTTTTATGTGGGCAAAACAGAGAGAACCTTAAAGAGAAGAATATATGAACATATTTATGATATATCAAAAGGAAAATAAACTAACGCACTATTTAAACATTCTAAAGTGTGTGAAGGTTATAAATTCCTCTTTTTGGTTCTGGAACAAATTAAAAATGACATTAGGTGTGGCCCATGGGAAGAGAAAATAGAGTATAAAGAATTATGGTGGCAAGTAACCCTAGAATCAGGTAAAGCCCCAGGGTTAAATGATTATCTTTCCATTTTGCCACTTTTAAAGTTAAGGGCTGCCAAATTGTGAATGAAAAACAAGATTCATGTAACATTTTTTTATGACAGAAGGTGTCACTGTTTCCCAAGAAAATATATGGTTTAAAGGGAACTAAATAAGTATTGTTTGAAAAAGCATCCATTCTCCTATATTTTATAGTATTTTAAATTATAAAAGTTTTATTATGTTATTTATTGTGAAGTATTTGTTGAAAAGTATTTATGTGTTTACATTTATTAAAGAGTTTTAATAGATATATATTATCAATGGTAAAATTTATGAGCGGAAAATGGAGGATATATGTTTAATATTCATGAGCACATATGAATGTTTATTTGTCCATATGAATAAAATGTGGGAATTTTATTGGTTAAATGGTTTTAAAAGCAGTATATATACAATTAAAGAATTTAAATTGGGCATCTGATGAAGTCCAAGGAATGTGGATGAAAACGCAAGGTGGAATATAAGGCGTTTATGTGTTTTTTTGTCAACTGTTGTTTGAAATAAATTACAAATCCTCAAAGTTTGACACGTTTGTTTTCTACATCTCTCCACACTACCTGCACTCTTGTTTTTGGATTATTGGTTATTGGGAGTGCTTCCGACAACTTGGTTCTTCACTACACATTCCACATAGGTATTCCAGGTACCACTGGGAAAATGTTATTTGGAGAAAATCTATTTTTTTATTTCATAAGTGGAAAGACTATAAAAAAGGAAGGTAAATACAGTGGATTGCATAAAAAGACAGTAGAGCTCAGTATTAATGCAGGACACAGTACCACTTAACCAAATTGGGCAGGATTAGATGTTGTGGTGGTTAGGATCACCAACCTAGAAATATTATGGGTATGCCAACAGAAGGACCAAGCACTATTCCAATGTAAATTTTCCAAAATCAAGTTCAATAAACACCGGGAGAATTTTTCAATTATCAAAAATGAACACCAAAACAGGCTTCACCTAAGAATTGGTAAGTTTTAATATCAAGAAAAAGCAAATCACCAAACACAACTGGATGAGTAATGAACCCAATAAAAACATTTAATGTAAGTGATTTTTGAAACTGCAAGGATCCTTGTACTCCTCACATGCTGTGAACTTGTATATACCAACTTTGTAGTCACACAAACATGAAGACAGAGAGACACCACCTCCCACCCCAAAAAAAAATCACTACTGGCATAGTTGGACAGAAGTTGGACTGCCATGACTTCCTAAGGAAACCAGCAGTCAAGGAGTTTAACTTCACAAAGAACTATTCAACAAACTGGTTTCTCAGTGACTTGTTAGTTGATGAGCAATACAGAAGCTCCAAAACAGAGATGTAATCTCCACATGGACATTTTTAATTTACAAAAAAATGCAGAGCGCTTTTATCCTAAATTAACTAATGATCTCTTCTGACAAATGCACAACAAAACATTTAAATACCCCTGTACATATACTTCCTTAGTAAACCAACTAACAGATGAAATGACACTGAAATAAAATGTATACACATGACCAAAGTTAAAATCACATTATCACAACAGTAAAACAAGGCTGGAATAATGATTGATGAGTTTACCTCACAACCACTAGGTTCAGGGGTTGATTCTTACCTTTGAGTGAAACTGACATTTTCTAAAGCTGAGAAGGATCATCTCTTCCATGGTTTACATCTGGTGGATTACAGATCATCTAAATAAAGCATTATAGTCAAGTTTCCTTTTGTGGCTAAATGTCTTCTTGAATTCTTTTATGTAGCTTCCATGAAGTCATTCCCATATTGAATAACTTACAGGTTTTACTTAGTGTCAGATTTACCCAGGGGGTGCTAGGGGAGCTACAACTCTCCCATTGACATTCGCCTGTCAATTGTACCATTGTTCTTGGTTCTTTTTACTTCCATGTTTGAAACAACTTTTTTGTAACTTATCACAGTGTCTCCGGAAATATGATTGGACTGCAAGGACCAGTTCCTTTTCAGCTGATCCCAACAGTCCAATAACATTTCATGACTCACTCTGCCAATTCTGTCAGGAATTATTAGTGACATGGAGAATGCAGTCCTTGAGTGAAAGTTTCATAGCTGCCTAATGAAGGATATACTGAACAGGTCAGACTGATAAGCTGTTAGGGTAAGAGTCAGACTTCAAGAATATGTACCAATATACTTCAGCTTTGTAAAGTCTCTTTGGTTGAAAAGTTTCTTCTGCCTCTTTAACAGCAGTAGTGCAGCTCTCCAATTATTGAGTTACTTGGTCAGGCATATCTTCATTTCACTCAGATGTCCCTGATTTTTTCCTCATATTTTTTGGCCAGTGCTTTTTTTTTGTATTATTTTGTGGTTATCACAGAGGATTGGAGTCAAGCAATAATGTCATTAATTCATATTTTGTTTTCAGAAAAAGCATGTTGATGCAAAACCTGTTCTGAATCTGCCACTGATTCCTTGATTTGCTGCTATCTTAAGTATATACAGGGTGCATGCTTGTGTGTACACTCACACAGACCTACATAGATGGAGGACTTGCCTAATGGACCATTTTCAGCCATGAATCAGGCAAGAGAGATTTTATAGATGTATACTAAGGAAATGCAGACTGGTGTTGTAGCGAAGCATGGCAAGGTCTGTCTGTGAATGAAGTGGACTGAACTTGCAGTCATGGTCAAGTTAAACAGTCAATCTGGGTGTGCAGGACTAATATATATTTGTGTAAAGCAAGTGGCTGATGGGTATCGAAGACTGTGAATATAAGTGACATCCCCACTATCGTTTGATCACTGATCTAACTTGCCAGAAGCAGATTCACACAATGCATTGTTTTTGATGAAATCTGTGCAAAATGATTGTTGCTAAGCAAGTATTTGTGTCTGTGTGTGCGGGAAGGCTGTTGCAGTGTATCACAAAAAGAAACACTCTGTACACCTGCCAACCATGGAGATTGACAGTTTAGTGCTTTTGTATTACACTATTCAAAACTGCATTAGAACTAAATAAAATCACACAGCTCACATTTAAAACCATATGTACCTTGATGGGATTAAAATACATCTATTAATACATAAATATTTCCTAACTCAGAAAATATATATGGAACCACTTTGTCAGTTACTACATGATGTAAGTCACCCTCCAGGCATTAACAATATTGTGTCTATTAAAAGTGTTTTATAAATGAGAGAAGCCAAATTATAATATTTATGGTAGGGATCTATGATAATATTTTAATAATGTAATGTTTTGTTATTAAGATTAGGACCATTAATTATTTAAGTACAATGTTTTATTATATATTTGTTTTGCTTGAGATCATTATGGTGTATGTATTTATGTATTTACATAATTTTGTTTATTGGCTTTAATCAGGCAACAAGGTTTTGTAAATAGTATACATTTGTCACTTTTATTAAGTTTGAAAATATTTGTGTGTTGATAAATGTGTTAGTAATATATGTATACAATATTTATGTTTTGTGCATAAATAAGTAAATAGATTTGCTGGTCACATGACGGTACAAAGGGTTTTAAAGGTGAGATGTATGTGATTTTATTTAGATCTGATGAAGTCTTAAGTGGTGTAAGGCAAAATCTCTGCACTGTTCAATAAATCTCAGTGGTAAGCATATGGACAAAGTGTTTTTTTTTGTTTGTTTGTTTGTTTTTTTTTGTGGTTCTTGGTTGTTCTTGATTCATACTCTGCCCTATACTCCTGCAATGTGTGACTTCATGGATCTGTTGCAGTGTATGTAATAGTAACAAGTTGGATATGATTTCTTTCACTTTCCATTATGTCTCAGCCTCAGAACTGTACATGATACATGGCTATCTTTACAGATCATTATTTGGTGTGCATGAAGCATCAATCTTGTTTTCCTGTCTAATCCAGCCAACATGTTTTGGGACCAGTCAATCACTTCAAAACTGTAAGTTAGGACAGGAAGAGCAAATTGGTTAATAGCTTGAATTTTGTTCCTAGATGTCAATGCTCTTTTCAAGATTAATTTATGTTTTTTAAAGTATTCCTTACTAAATTGTATTCACATTTGTTCATGTTTTATTGTTGATTCTTCATCAGTTCCCAAATATTTATGCACTCCCTCTTGCTCAAGTTCTTTTATATCACATTCTTGTCCCAAATTTATGTTTTCTTGGTGTGGCAGTTTTCCTGCTTTAAAGGTTGCTTTTGCACATTTATCAAGACCAAATTACATTCTTATATCATCTGAAAAAGTTTTGACAACCTGCAGTTGTGTTTTCAGTTTCTCATCTAATGAGCTATACAGTTTTAAATCATTGACAAAGAAAAGATGAGAAGTCTTTACTTTGTTGTTTTCTAGGAGCCAAAATATAGCCATGGCCTAAGCTGTTAAGTAGGCAGCTTAATTGGTTAAGGGCAAGGTAGAATAGCAGCGGTGACAGACTCACCCTGGAATCCCCCTTTGAATTTTTATCCCTGGGATAATAATTTGTGTTTTATCATGGCTTAATTGCAAAGTGGTCTGCCACTGTTTCATGGTCACTGTAATGTAATTGATCAGTGTTGGGTCTATCTTATACATTTTTAAGCACTCTTTTATCCATGAATGTGGGATACTATCAAATGCCTTTTTGTAGTCAATCCATGCAGTACTTAGATTCTTCCCCTTTTTGCAGTTCTCCACTATAACTTTACTTAACAACAAATGATCCTCTGTTCCATATGACTTTCTTTTATTGCCTTTTTGTTCTAATGACATAATTGAGTTTTCTTCTAAATGACTATAAACTCTGATGCATCTATTCCAGTGTATAGTTTATACATCATTGGAAGGCAAGTTATTGGTCTATAATTTTTAGGGTAGCTTGCAGGTTCACTCTTAAGTAGGAGCATTGCTTTTCCTGTTGTTAGCCAGGTTGGTGTTTGTTCTGGATGCGCATATAAATAGTTCTTACTCATGGCTAAAAATTTGTGCAAAGATGTTAATACTTTTAACCAGAAGATAGGTATTGCATCCTGGCTTGGGGTTTTCCCATTAGAGGCTTTTCTTAACTTTGTTTCAATCTCTCTGGCTGTTACTCCATCACATTTCATATGCTGCACCTTTAAACTTCTTATTCTTTCTTTTACTTCTTCTATCCATTTAGCATGTTTGTTATGTTCCACAGGATCTTCATAAATACTTCTCCAAAATATTATATTTCTTCTGTTTTTGGTGGTCTTTCAATTCCTTTTACCTTGTTTCACAATTCTCTATAAAACTTTTTTGGGTCATCAGTAAATTGCTTATTTTGTTCTTTTCCTGTATATTTATCTGCGCATCTTCTAGGTTTTTCCACCTGTGCTGAGATTTTTAATTTGTTATTTGCAATAGTGCATGACAAATCCTCATCTGTTCTAATAATGCGCATTGTTTTTATCTCGTCTATCTTTCTAAGTAATTTTGTTGATCCATTCCCTCTTCTATATTTTCTAACAGTGACACTTCTTGTCTTAATTTCTTTATGGTTTTCTCTGTTCGATACTTAAAATCAAAGAATAGCGTTTAATCAACCAAGAAAAATCAAATGTAGCAAATAAATGCCAAACTGAATGGATTCTACCAGGAAGAGGCACACAATAGCTGATAAAAAATATTCTTCTTTAATAAACAAACAACGATTAAGCGCTTTCATCCACCAATAGTGTGGACTTCATCAGAATACATTTAATTATCATTAATAATGTGATTATTTTTATAAATGATTTTTTATAGTTGTATGATTTATTTACTTGATGTATTTTTTTAATGTTTTTGTTTAACAATTTTTATTCAATAATTTTTATATGAGGTTTATAATAACCAAAATGGGCTTGTGTAATTTCATAATGTACACATTAATGTAATTTAATGTCTGCATTTATTAGTTTCATGCATTTAAATGTTATAGGGAATTTTAACATATGCACTTAAGCGCTTTTGCTTTAAATTTAGCTAGGAATATTAGTAATCATTAACATTGGTGCCAAAAAGAAAGTATTTAAGCAATTAGCTGATAATTAAATGTATTCTGATGAAGTCCACGCTGTTGGTGGATGAAAGCACTAAATCTTTGTTTGTTTAATAAAGAAGAATATTTTTTATCAGCTATTGTGTGCCTCTTCCTGGTGGAATCCATTCCATTTGGCGTTTATTTGCTACATTTGATTTTTCTTGGTTGATTAAATGCTATTCTTTGATTTTTGGTCGTTGGTGGTGCAATGGATTCCATGGATGAAATGCCCTCAAATGTATTGCCTGTCCGACAAGATGACTTACAGAGACTTCAGTTGGAAGTCTCTATTTTGAAAGGGGAAGTGACCCGACTGATAGAGTTATTCACACAGTCCAGTGTGAAAGCGTATAGCATGCAGCACTCAGCAAAAGCGGTTGATGTATCTGGAGGAAGTCAATCTTTTTTGGATATACCCAATGGTTAGGGGGTAGGTCTGGATAACTCTACGTCTCAAGCAATTGCTGAAGTGGGAAACTTCAGTAGAGTAATGGACAAAGATTGTACATTTGGTTTTTCCATTTTCAATTTGGAAGAAAAGTTTCAATGGACTGGAGCGAAACCAAAACATGCTATGACATCTAGAACTTATTCTACAGTAGTTAATGCTACTGCAACACAAAAAGGTACTGTAAGGCAGAGCTCAAGCTCTAGAGCCAACACCAATGTTAAATCTAAAGAGGGGCAGGGTTGCACACAATTAACTTTTTTCAAAATGACATTGATTTCAATTTTGTGGGGTGCAATGCAAGTAGTATAGACAATACGAGCAAGGCAACCAATGGAACTTTAAAATAATTAATTTATAGTTTTGGTCAAAAATTTAGTATTATTAAAGGTATCAAGTTGGATAATGCCTGTTTAAACAGATGTCTTGCATTAAATATTGTACATGTAGGATTACGTTTTTTTAAGGCGCCAATGGGTTTAGCATTAACTGAACAAGTACGTAACGAATTTAATCAACTTTTTAACCAATTTGGTTATGATTATATGAAATTGTTAATTAGGAAAAATGATGAAAGACTATGTGTTATAATGGATGAAGTAGAAAAACTCAATAATATCATTGTTTATTACTTACTTTTTGCTCAGTGGGAAAATTTGTATGTGAAACAGTTTAATGTGGTGGATAAGAAGGCACAAACCATCTATAACAAAAAAATGTAAGAAAATAAGTAGAGACGTTGAACATTTCAAAAAAGATGTAGCATACCCTTGGAATGATAGAAAGGTTAGGATTTGGAGAAAAGAATGGTCACTAGAGAAATTTATAAGTTACAAAATGATATTAGGTGCAAACATTTTCAGAGTAACTTAACTAGAGACGAAATACACACTTTGGAACAGCTAAAGCAAGACCATCAAATTAGGGTTATGAAACCCGACAAGGGTGGGAGGTGGTCATATATGATGCACTTGAATATACTAACAAAATGTATGAGATACTCCAGATATCTGGTAACTATGAAATAATATCCAGTAACGAAATACATATAGCTTCTGAGCGTATTGATATGTATTTGGAAGAGTTTTTATTGGATAACCGCATTTCAATAGACACATACAATTTTCTCAAAGTGGAACATCCCATATTAGCAACCATTGTGGGGATACGTAAGGTACATAAGAATGCCATAAACTCCCCTTTTTGTCCTATAGTTTCAGGCAGTCATTCCAAAACTTTTCCTTTGGGAGTAGCTATTGATAGGTGGTTAAAACACATCTATGAGAAAATACTCCATATGATTAAGGACTCATGGGACTTTCTAGGTCGTACATCCCCCAGTCTTTGGAAAGAGGGATTAACTTTTATCACCATAGATGTGATAGACCTTTTTCATGTATACCCAAACAACTGGGGTTAGAGGGATTTTGTAATAGTGTTAGACAATATACTAGTTTGGAATGGGAATTTGTCAGTCTTATTATGGAGTTTATGTCTATTTTTCTTGATAACTTTATTTACTTTGAAGGTGAACACTATCGACAGACCGGGGGGTGTCAATGGGGGCCACGTGTGCTCCCATGTTCGCCAACCTGGTTATGTTAGATCGGGAGGACCAGTTAATCTTCAAAAGTGAATATTACAAGTACATTAGACATTACTCCCATTTTTTGGACAATATTTTATATTGTGGGATGGCCCCTATGATAGTATTAAGGAGTTTATTGAATATCTAAACAGTACGAGTACCTTTTTGAGGTTTACTGACACTTGTGATACAGGTGGCATTGCCTACCTAGATACCTATGTATCTTATGGACTATGGATGGGATTTAAATCTCGAATATATAGGAAAAATACTTTCTCTAATAGTTATCTTGAGTATTCTAGCAACCATCCTAGAAAAATTATGTGGAATATATTTAAAGGGCAGTGCATAAGGGCAGCCCAAATGACGTTCCTATACGTATACTGAGATGGTTGAAGAGATTGACTTTATAACTTCTTTATTTAGTCAGAGTGGATACCCCAGACATAGGTTGGATGACATCAAGAAATATGTAATTGATGAGTGGGGTAGAAAATACCAACCCATTTTAGGAAGGGGTATAGGTAAGACTGCATCCTTGGGTAATATTGATACCAACATAAATTATCAGAGGGCTTGCATTTTGGAATATTCCCCTTATGTGAATCAAGTAAAACAGATATTAAATAATAATTGGAATATTTTGTTGGCAGACAACGAGATTAGGAATATAGCGGGTGAGACACCATCATTTGTATACAAAATGGGGTGTAATATTAAACATAATTTAGAAAGGGGCAATACCATTAGAGAAATAGGGGGACAAGGAAGAAATACTAGAAGATGTGCTAGTTGCAAACAATTTCACGCTATTTTAGAAGTAGAAGGGGTGACCCTAAAAAATATCAATAACACTAAGATTACTTTTAGGCAAGGAAACTGTAATTCGAAGTACATGGTATATATGGCTAAGTGTATGACTTGCTCCAATTATTATATAGGTAAAACGGAGAAGCCCCTAAGAAAGAGAATTTATGACCATCTCTATGACATCAAGAAAAAGGATAGTAATAATGCCCTATACAGACATATAGGTAAAGCAGGGGACCATAATTTTTTTTAAGTTTGCCATATTGGAGCAGGTCAAACTGGGGCCCCGAGGGGGTAATTTTAAAGCAGTCTTGGGATATAAGGAATTTAAATGGCAATTGTTAACAGATGCCATGAATATGCCAGGTCTAAATGATTATATTACTATCAAATCTCTTTTACAAATACAGGTTTAGGTATCAAATGAGATATATACATATATAGTATGTATTTTATGAATTTACTATAATGTTGCTTTAGACAAGACTTTTATGAGATGTATTTAGTGTTAATTTATTAATGTGATTATTTTTATAAATGATTTTTATAGTTGTATGATTTATGTATTTGATGTATTTTTTTTTATTTTTTAACAATTTTTATTCCATATTTTTTATTAATGTAATTTAATGTCTGAATTTAACAGTTTCATGCATTTAAATGTTATAGGTAATTTTAACATATGCACTTAAGCACTTTTGCTTTAAATTTCACTGGGATTTTTAGTAATCATTAACAGTGGTGCCAAAAAGAAAGTATTTAAGCAATTAGCTGATAATTAAATGTATTCTGATGAAGTCCACGCTGTTGGTGGATGAAAGCGCAAAATCGTTGTTTGCTTATTAAAGAAGAATATTTTTTATCAGCTATTGTGTGTCTCTTCCTGGTGGAATCAATTCCTTTTGGTGTTTATTTGCTACATTTGATTTTTCTCTGTTTGATACTTCCATGATGGTATTCGATTTTTCCCCTTCCTTTCCCTCACTACCCTGTGCTCTTGTGGTAGAACTTTATCAGTTATTAATTTAGCTGCACAGTAATATATCCTGTTTACTTCTGTTATATTGTATGGATCTCTATGAACAGTCCTAATTACTGTGTTCATTTGTTTTATCAAACTTCTGACTTTTTGGGTTTTATTTAATTTCTGCAGTCTATTTCTTTCATCGATAATAATATGTCTATCTAGCTATATTAAACGAAGTAACTCTTCTCTTAGCTCATATTTTATAAATTGACAACACATTTTTTGTTTTCCATTTCCTGTGGGTATTCTATAGAAACTTCTATGGCATCTTCCTGTGGCACATTCTCTTCAATTTCACCCTTTGCCATTGGTTGCTCTTCATATGGGAACTCACTGGCCTATCACTCCTTAGCACTGACTGCATCAGGGTTTCCACAGTTTTCAGTGCCTTCCTTTACTGTCCAATTTCAAGTGAATGTTTATACTGGTTTCCTGTGGAAGGCTCCAAAATATCTTCATATGGCACCTGACCAATTGCCTCCCATTCCACTGGTTTCCCCTTAATTTGGATGTCCATTGCTCTATCCTGTTGTTGTGCTTTCTGAATTAGATTTTCTAGACTGAATCCTTCATTTTGGAGGTATTCCATAACCTCAGTTTCTATTTCATTAACTCCTCCATTAATGATCTTTTTCTACTTTTCCTCATTGTCTTTTTATTTTTTGTATTGTAAAGTTTTCCATGTCTGGATTCCTTTGCTTGTATTTCTCTTCAAATATCTTTGGTGCTGCTCTTTTTGTATTGATTAGTTTTGCTTTCTCCTTTGCCTAGATATTACACCATATTAACTTTCCTTTTCTTTCCCGTGTCCATATTTCTTCTTCAGATGTCTCCTGAACTTCCTGTTTCTCCCTGCTTTGGGGACTCACTCCATCATGCTGTGATGTAACCTGTGTTAGACCTTCTACACCAAATCCTTCACTTCGCAGGCACTCCATAACTTTAACTTCTACTTTACTAATACATTCCTTCTTTGTGATATTATTTTTATTGTGAAAATTTCCATATCTGGATGCCTTTGCCTGTATTTCTCTTCAAATATCTTAGGGCTGCCTTCTTTATATTGATTGCATATACTGTATATTGCACCATATCAAATCTCTCTTTCTTTCCCATGTTCATATTTCTTTTTTATACTTTTCAAAAATCTCTAGGATTTGTTGTTTATATTTTCACACTTCCTCAGATGCTTCTTTTTCCATACAGATCAAAGTTTCTTGGTCTCTGTAATATTTTTACAAGTCTCTGAAAAAACCTTCACATGAACTGGTAAAATCCAAACAGCTTTATTGTACCACACACCAGCTGAGCACTTTCTAACCTTTCTTCAGTAGGGAAGAAAGCGCTCAACCGTTGTGTGGTACAATAAAGCAGTTTGGATTTTACCAGTTGCTGTGAAGGTTTTTTCAGTGGTTCCAGTTGTGATTTGGAGTTGGAGGTATTGTTTTTTACAAGTCTGTTGTATTAATGAACACAAATTTTTATTTGCTGCTTCTGACAGTTTTTCTTGTGGAAGTATTTTTCTTTCCTCTAATTTCTCTCTTAATCTTTTTGTATATCTTGTGTCTGGAAATTCTGGTCTTTTTGAATAATTGTAACAATACATAATTTCTATCTTATCCTCAATAGTCCACTCTATTATCTTTATGGCTCTTTTTTGGCCTATCAGTTTTGTGATTTTTGTGAATTGCTATTTCCTTCTTACAACAGGAGGCTATTCTCCCCCTGGGCCTGGCCTGGCCACAGTGTAGGACTGTTTCCATATTTTGAGGATTCTACCCTGTCATTTTTCCAGTCCTGGCACCAATTCGCCAACCAGGATTGGGTACTTTTTTATCCTGGGTCTTGTGCACCCTGCTATCATTTTTAATTTTTGACCTACTTCTGTCCATTATATATGCTATATAAATACAGTCTATGTATCAATGTCATCTTGGTGAGATCTTGTGAAAAAACAAGGTCCACCTCATGAAGGTACTCACCAAGACTTGAGGATGAATTCAATTTCAGCAATACTACTCTCCTTTGCTTTCTGACTTATCATCTCTCCATTTGGACCTCTCTTTCTCTGGGTGGGTTTTATGCTGGTGCTTTAGTTTCTACCAGCACATCAAAGGCATGCCAAAGATGAGCCGTGCTGCTCCAGTTTTCCTCCAAGTAAGCAAGTAGTGTGTGTGTGTGTGTGTGTGTGTGTGTGTGTGTGTGTGTGTGTGTGTGTGTGTGTGTGTGTGTGTGTGTGCGCTTGTGCATGCATGCATGAATGTGTGCAGGTGTGTGTTTTTGCGTATGTGTGTGTGCATGTGTGTGTGTGCTCGCGAAGAAGCTTGCATCTTATGACAGACTTCAGTGGTTATGAACAGTGTCAGTATATGTATGAAAAAATAACATTACCAATTTTACCTGTGGACCATTACAATATTGGGTGAGTTACACACATATTTGTTTTTTTCAGTAGATTTTTGTTAGAATTTTACATTAGTAATAGCAGAATTGAAACACATATCTGTTCTTAATAGCCATAAAAACAATTAACAAGTCATTATTTTTGAAAAAATAAGGTTGAAAATGCTTCACAGAGCATCTGTACCCCATTAGCTTCTTGGCACCTGGTAAATTCCATGTTCCCAACTACATAAGGTGAATTTAGCCAAGACTTAGTAGGTGGGGTGGGTTTATATTATAACATCGAAGTAGTAAAACGTTGAATGTTATAATATCGAACCCAAAACAGTGAACGCTGAAAATAGCGAAGCTGCAGAACATCTAATTCTTTCCTAGGGAAAGAATTCGGTGAGCCATTTTTGCAACTTTGTTATTTTCTCCACTGTGGTGCGAAGGTTATGGACAGGGTTAAGATAAGTGTGTGAACGGACTGGGTGAAGTTAAGTGTGGGAATAGGATAGTTAGGGACCTTAGGGTTAGGGAGCGGGTAAGGTGAGTGTGCGATAGTTAGGGACCTTAGGGTTAGGGAGCGGGTAAGGTGAGTGCGTGATAGTTAGGGACATTAGGGTTAGGGAGTGGGTAAGGTGAGTGTGCGATAATTATGGACCTTAGGGTTAGGCAGCGGGTAAGGTGAGTGTGCGATAGTTACGGACCTTAGGGTTAGGGTTTGGGTTAAGGTAAGTGGATAGATAGTAGTGTATGTACGGTTTAGTGTAGGGTTAGAAGTAGGATTTCAAGTGTATATGTGTGGATTACATTTTTTGGTGTGCTTGTGTTGTGTGTGTGTTTCTCGGAGCAGCAAATCTTTTCCCTGGGAAAAAATTTGCTGTTCTGAGCTTTCGATTATATCACATTTTGACATTTCAAGTTTGAGCTTATGGTGTTCGATATTTTGGGATTTCGATTATGTGATATACACTTGGTGGGGCTATGTATTCAACCTCTGCCCCATACCTCACATAGTATAAAATCAGCCCTGCTCAGAGATATGCATAGAATATTACAGCAACTTTTGTGTCAGAAAGTGCGGCAATTATTTCTTTAACTTAACTTATAATCAAACCTCAGAATTTTGCACAGAAGGTCACCAAAGATTGTCTAAGGTCAGTATACTGTGAAGGAGAAACAAAATGGAATGTATTGTTGTGATTGTTATTTCTTTTTTCAATTTCTTTATAATCACACATGTATGCAGGTTGCTGTTATTTGGAGGACGTGGTAAGGAGGCATGCTATATTTGTCTGACAGCATGAAGCTGAAACATGTTACTTTGGCATTTTGTTTCTTCACTTTTATCCAAATCTGCCATCAGAGAGTTCCGCAGATGATGATGGTCTTTTGGGAGTTGGGGTGAGTAAGCATACTGTGTATATGTATAACAGCAACAACAGGAAATATATGAGTGTGGCCCTTTGATTTTTCATCCCAGTATTACACCCCAGGGATGCATAGAAGGACATTATCTTTTTTTGTGGAGAGTAGAGAGGCAGGTACTATTTTCAGATATGATTTATATATCCTTGTAAGAATTATTCTTCCCAGTTTATTAGGAAATACTATTTTGCCAGCCTTGACCATTAACTACTGGCAGTTAGTGCACAGGACTAAGGCTATGAATTGTTAACAACATACTTCCTATGGTAAAGGGTTTGAGTCACTCAGACTTAATTTGCCTGCTAGACAGTGCTCTATTGCAATCGGGAATTTGGACCAGGCTCCATCATGTCTCCTGGACTGCATACCTAGTAACTACCTTCGCCTTGGTCACAACTTATTTCTTCCTTGAAAGAAACTAAGAATGGCTTTCTTTCCTTGGTCAATATCTTGTTTAGGCCATCAATGGATTAAAAAGCTAGAAAGAAAGCTTTAAAATGTACCCTCAGATTTTCTGGAACCCCGTGGCTTCTGGGGGCTGCTCCTGGCATGATTTAGTTACTTACATGAAGTTTTGTCTAGTTACCGTGTGTTCAATGGACAGAGGAAAAAGCTGAAAAGCAAGACAAAGTATAGAAACATAAAAAATAAGTCACCCAGATGGTACAAAGAGCTTTGGAAAGAGAACCAAACAAAGAAAACAACAATTTTGACATTGGCCTATGGTTAATACCTATCCTGATGGATTGGTCTCATGTTCTTAATGTCTGTATGAAATGTATTTGGTTTTTGCAATTCAGTGTTCACAGCCTCATATATATATATATTTCTGAATATGCATGGCATGAAAGAAAATGAGAGGTGAGTGTACTTAGAAGTGAAAGTATGAAGTACTGAATGACTGCTAACATCAGTATTTGGCTAGTAGTAGCTTCCGTAACGATATCAGTTCTGGATCCGCCACTGGTATTGGAAGCTACATAAATCATATTGTTTTGCAATACTCATTGACATCATAAGTTCTTCTTAGTCACTATTTATGTAATAAGGCCTTATAGCCACAGACCTAAAGGTGTCACAAAGGCTACAGGAACAGGTGCTCATTTTTCTTGTCAGAAGTGGCTTTCTTATTTGAATTGTCCCACCCATATTATAACATAGTTTTCCATCAAATTTTCTACTGTAGGTTATAGCTATTTTTATTAAAAATGTATTCATTTTCAATCTTCATTGAAAATTTCTTTCCACTTAATCATCCTTTTGTTGTAAGTACAACCACTTACACTGCAATGGATATAATTCAGACTGCAACTCCATTAACATTTTAATTCCGCTGTGTCCTCTGTAGCTTGATTATACCCCAGTCCACAAGAGAAGATGTCCTGATTTCTGTAACTTTCTTGATGTAAATTCACCTTTTATTTGCAATAAAAAAATGCAGTCTTTCACCTTCCTGCTGTAACTTTGAAAGCCAAT
This sequence comes from Protopterus annectens, assembly GCF_019279795.1. Taxonomy (NCBI): domain Eukaryota; kingdom Metazoa; phylum Chordata; order Ceratodontiformes; family Protopteridae; genus Protopterus; species Protopterus annectens. The sequence goes on from NC_056745.1 coordinate 956,180,296, forward strand.
GCCATATCAATAATATTAGGCATTCTGTCTGAGCCAATTTTTCTTAGGTTTCTTAGTTATAAGTCCATAAACCGGAAGCCATATACATACACAAACATGTAAACCCTGAGGTTTCTAGACTTCATGGACCAGTTAGTCTACACCTCAACCAGGGGAAATAAAATTCTGTACTTGGTCCTCATCAATATGGGATAACTGTACTCCCTACCAGTTCTAATGTCCTCCTTTGTCAAATCAAATTCCACAAGTCAATCACATTCGCCAGAAGACTGAAGCTTGAAGCATCTTTCAATACTGTGAAATTTAGAGATTACACAAAGGCTAATCAACTAAAAAACAGTGATGATATGGTTAAAGAGTGATGATATGGCTAAATTCAAAAGATCCTTTCACCTTGATGACCACACTACTTATGCAAAAACCTGCAGTGCCTGCACTGCCCTGTTTTATGGACATGTAAATAGCTGCATAGACGCATTTGTCCTCCCTCAGAAATATATACAATGCCAAGTTCAAAAATAACCCACATGGTAGAAACCCAAATATAAGGAGGTTCTATTAAAAAAAAATCATTACACACAAAAATAAATCTGACTGAGGATGTCAAAACACACTTGTTGAAATAAACAAGGAACTCTGGACCCAAATCAAATCAGCCAAAACTAGATATATGTTAAAACAGCCATCCAGGTGAAGGATAACCACAAAGCATTCTTTAATTATGTTAAAAATCTCAGAGATAATGCCCAGCACTCTGTAGAGCTAATAATAAAAGATATCACATACTCGGATGGAGCCAATCCACTAGATGACAAAGTTAACTCAAACTTCAGCCCTTTCTCTTCTCTAGTGTTCTCAGATCACAGACCCACACCTACACCTCAGAAATCTCTCCAGAGTAAATTCTCAAGGTGCTATCTAAGGTGAAGAACTCAGCATCTATGGGGCTAGATAACATAACAGGCTGCTTACTGGTCAGCTCAAAACATGACACATTTGATTCCATGCAGAAGCTATTCAACATCAGCCTCAAAACAGGTTTTGTGCTAGGTGAATAACAGTCATTCCCTTCCAGAAAAGTGGGGCTTCGGTGGATCTTGGTAGTTATAGATTCCTAAGCCATCTCTGTAAGGCTATGGAAAGGATCACTATGGAATTAAAAATAAGGATATCGATAATTCCAATGACATTCTGTGTAAATAAAAGAATGAAAGCACTAAAGATTTATCTTCGTGTTCAGTGAATAGTGGCTAAATTATTTCAAATGTGGTTTTTTTTTGTTATTTGGATGTCATTTCATGTTGAAGTGCACTTTTTGGAGTTATTGTTGTGAAGGATATAGGTAACCTATTGACTCATCTCAGTTTGGGATTCATCAAGGGAAGTTCCTACCAAATTAACTTGGATGATTTATTGGACAAAGTAACTAAAGCAATGAAGGAGGGCAAAACAGTGCACACTGCTTATCTAGACATCATAAAGGCATTCAATACCATCCCACACTTGGGTGTTATAGATGAACTCTTCCAGCTAAATGTCAATCCCTGTGTAATTCATTGGATAGCAAATCGGCTCACAAACTGAACTCAGGAAGTTAGGGTGGACAGCTCTACCTCCTTCAAAAGACCTATCACTAGTGGTATACCTAGGGTTCAGTCCTTGGCCACTCTTCATTGCATTTACTTTTCAAAGGTCAAAGCTAATGTTAAGGGTTTGTGACTAGCCAAAAACATGGTGGCATCATAAACTCTCCAGAGGACACCATAATCCTCCAAGAAAGCCGGCTCCAAACAAATAGCTGGCATAAAATCCATGGTATAATACTAAATGCCAATAAGTGTATAATTTTATCCTTCAGCAAGCATGGCTCCACTTGCAACTATCACATTGACAACACATCCCTGCAAATTAGTTTCATACTTAGGGATCTGGGAACTTATGCCAGCAGTAATCTGTCCTTTAATCACTATGTATCCACTATTGTAAGGAAGTCCTGTTATATTGTATTGCATATACCTAAGTTATTATGTCCAGAGCCAGGACTGTAATCATTTCACTGTACCTGAAACGCATTAGGCCAGTCATTGAGTATAATGCCCCTTTTGTTCTATACCTTTCCAAACACTTGTTACCACTGGAAAAAAAAAAAAAAACACACTGCTTTCTCACTAAAAAAATTAAGGGCCTAAATGGTAAAATCTATGCAGACCATTTGAAAGCCTTGTCCCTCTTCTCACTATCACACAAGCTATTAATATGTGATGTCTGCTTCACATATAGAGCTTCAGAAGCATATTATGTCACACCTGTTACATAGTCAGAAGTCCAGTGGTATCATAAACACCTGCGGAAGAGATTTCAACCTTTTTTTGCAAAATGAATAGAACATGTTGGAGTGATAGGTTTCCTGACTTGTTACTAGTGGTGTTCCCCAGGGATCTGTCCTGGGACCCCTACTGTTTGGCATCCACTTCTCAGAGGTCCAGGCAAAGACCAAGGGCCTGTGTCTGACCAAGTTTGTGGATGACTTTAAGTTGGGTGCCATCATTGACTCCCCAAATGACATTAACATACTGCAAGAGGGTCTCTGAGCTACAAATACCTGGTGCCAAAGTCATGGCCTTAAGTTAAACACAAAAAAAATGTATTATTATACCATTTGGCAAAGACATGGTCCCTACCGATTACCACATCAACGGCAACCCCCTAAGCACACAACCCATAGTGAAAGACCTGGGTACTCAGGTTCACAACAATCTCACATTCGACCATCATGTGGCGGCAGTGCTCAGAAAAGTCTTTTACTTGGTTCATTTCATAAGTAAAGGGATTGCATCCAGAAAAAAGGAGGTTATTACCTCCCTGTACTCCTCCCTCATTAGACCTATAATTGAGTATAATGCCCTATTTGGTATGTACCTCTCCAAACACCTGCACCAACTAGAAAGGCCACAGAAAGACCTCACAAAGAGAATCCATTGCTTCCACTACCTGTCTTATGTGGACAGGCTCAAATCACTATAACTTTACTCGGTATCCTACAGATTGCTCAGAGATGATCTGTTTCTCGCCTACAAGGCAATATCGGACCCTGCCCTACTAGAGATGCTCCATATCCATAAGTATAACTCCTCGTGCATTACCCGCCCGATAGGCCTAAATCAAATATGCGGCATCAACAAAACCTGCTGGAGAGACCGGTTTGTCTCCTAGATGCTGCCCCGTCTCTGGAATAGACTTCCCATACATGTCAAACAGAATACCTTGCTGACCCTCTTCAAGTCCAACCTAACTTCCTGAAACCACAAATTTGTCCCAGGGGTCCACCATTGTCCCTCACTGACGGGTGACAGGTGCTAACTGAGGTTTCATTTTTAGGGATAAACTCTTGGCTAGGCTTGTAAGGGCCTCGTGCCATTAGCCTAGTAACCACTATGATCCTATGATCCTATGATACTGCTTCGATTATGGAATGGGGAAACATATAAATGTCCGAAGTTATCCTTGTTTATCCCATCTCTGGGTTATTTGTATGCAAAATATAAAGGCTAAAAATTACCACAGGAATGTAAGGCTAGGCTTACATACCTGTAGCTTTTGAGGTTAGGCTTCTTAAAATCTTCACATATCAATAGCCTAGTAAGTATCTATGAGCTTAAGAACCTATAAACCTGGAAATTATGATGATCTTGTTGTGTTCTGGTCTTGTGCCACTAGGGACGATAGAGGAAGGCAGAAGGAGGGAGACAGAGTTTGCGGATCTGATAAGGACTGGATTTTCCTGTTCCTGTTTTACTGATGTTTCTGTTCCTGTTTTTGCTTTGAATTCTTGGATTAAAATCTTTAATATTGAGAAAATGCGAACACGCCTCAATGTTCTTTCTACTCCTGTTTCCTGCATGGTTAATGCTGATACTGTTGGTAAAAGGGTCTCTTCTCTTCAAGAGAAAATGAAAAAGTATTCCGATACTAGATGTGGAGCATGGCTTCCTCATTTTCAAAAGGGGGGACAAGGTGCATATTTGGTATCCACTACATGTTCCAAAAGCACATCCAAGATTTTCCCAACCTGTGGAAATTCAAAAGGAAATTGGTCCATGTACTTTCTTGTTGGCAGATGGAAAAAAATGTAATTTTTCCCATTTATCTAAGTCAAATGCACCTGAGACAAGTGATGCTTCAAGGAATGCTCCAATGGAATTTCCGCTTCAATCTACAGTGACACCAATGCCTGAACCTCTTCACATTCCTCCAGCTCATGTTTGAATGATACCTCGTTGGCTTGAGGATTATGTTACATAAATATAAATGTTGATGTAATTCAGTGTTCATTACAATTAGTGATGATTAATTTACGTATTACAAGTGTAGTGCTGTTCTTAAGTAAGTGGGGAATATATTCTGTTCTGGTCTTGTGCCACTAGGTGGAGGTAGAGGAGGGTGGAAAGAGGAGACAGAGTTCATGGATTGGATGTTCCTGTTCCTGTTGTTGCTTTGAATGGTTGGATTAAAATCTTTAATATTGAACTTGGAGTCTGTCTATATTAATCTTCTGGCAACTTAACAGATCTGTATTTTGATGATGCCATATCCTTACTTTCTAATGAGAAGAAAACAATGGGGCTATTGCTTTGGCAAACATCAAGAAGCAGCTAGGTGACTTTGCTTCATTCTGGATCACTACTTATCAAGACTTTTAATCTCTTGTTCTTTCCTAAAGGAAAAAAAAATGTGTATGTATGTGTGCGTGTGTGTGTGTGTGTGTGTGTGTGTGTGTGTGTGTGTGTGTGTGTGTGTGTGTGTCTGTGTGTGTATGTGTGTGTGTAGGTAGGTGGGGGTACTGTAAAACACTCCATGTATCCCTAATATGCTACCATGGCCTCTAGCACTGACAACCAAGAAGAAGGGAGTAAATAAAGAACCCCAATGATCTAATCCAATGGAAAATCAGGCATCTTTTATAATTTCTGTATATGCAGATAGAATATTGTTAATTAATTTCAAAGAACCGAAAAAAATTAAAGCATGAAAAATTCTCAAATGATACCCTGTATTATCTACAGTTCAAAGAAAGAATAGAAAATTTACTGGTGCAAAAGAAAAACAAGAATACGAATGATTCCTGTCCCTCCTCCTAAACCCCTCTCCTCCGACCTGGGTATCTTAACATGCGTCCCTGTTTCTTCTAAGTTCATAACTTTCACAAAATGTTTCCACCATTGATGTACTGGAAAATCCTCCACAGACCGATTTCAGTTTTCCAAAATGCACCCCTTTGTTGTCACGATAGCTATTTTAAAACTTTTCTGTTACTCGCCCAATAAACCTACATCCTGCTCTCTGAGACATTGTTCTGATCCCTGTGTAAATAAATAAGTAAATAAACATCTCTGTATAATTCGATTCTTTTCTTATTGGAGGACAAGCCCATCAACAACATATCCAGTCAGTCATGTTGCCACATCCATACCAGCAATATGGGTTTAAACTAATATAGATATTATGTAAAGTAACTGACATTCAAAATTAGTGAAAAAAATATTCAGCAAAATAGCCTTTTCTGGAAGATTTATACTTAAAAATATATTAGACTGGACCTTAATCCAGTGGTTCCTAGCTTATATTTTCTGTCCATCTGTCTTCCACTTTCCAAAACCCCATATATCTCTTGGTCCAAAGTTTTTAAAGTTCTTGCCAAATTCCTAGATAGTGCTCCTTATGGTACCTGCTGCTATGGATTCCATGAAGAATATTTTAGAGTCAAGTGGTACTTGTTTGTTTGTTTTCTTATTTATTTATTTTTTGCTCCAATACTATCTTGCCTAATGTCTCTTCTACATACACTGTTTAGGCCATTTTTTTCCAGATGATAAAAGAGATTGGTATCTTTGGGCTCAGTGAAAGCCATGCAACCCATTTGTTCCTGGTGTTATGGATTGCTCCAAGTATATGTCAGTGTGAGGTGGTAATTTTTTTTTCTCCCCAGGACCTGGCTCAGTGGTTCCTCTACATTCACTCAAATATCTCATTTGTTTTTGCCTGGAAACCCCAGTCAATGGTTTCTGTTCCCCAGCAATCCAACAATATGTCATTGTTAGACAACAGGACAGCTTGCTGATCTTGGGAGACAGCCTACCCAGTTGTTTTGCATGCCAGTATAGCATCACAGAATCAGCCATCTTTAAACACCACTTGGTAAATACTTTGCTGCTCCTAGGTATCACTTGTGTGGTAAGCAGCAGCTGATTAATTCAATCCTCACTCTTCAGTCCCTACAGTCACCTGAGTCATTTATCAAACTTGGGTCACTTGCAACATTTTCAGGGCTTTGTTCCTCTATACCATAGAATTCAGTTCAATATGCTGCACTGTGCTCAAAATTCTGAGATGATATTACAAACTAAATTTCTCTAGAATCTCTGCCTTTGTCATCAACTGACATGTTACCCCCCTAAAGGGGTACATTTGCTACACCAATACACAAAAAATCCACAAGGCATGATTCGTTCCCCCTTAATCAGAGAAGTGATGAAAGAGACTGGAAAAAATAGTCCAAAACCCCAGAAACACTTTAGCTACTTCCTTAGATGCAGCACAGTTTTACAAATAATTTTGTCTTTGTTTTTAATCAGCTGGAGTGCACAACAACAACTCAGTCTGTGAGAATAAGAAATCATCTACCTTTTCTCTCAACTGAGAATGGTTCAGGGGTGGCAGGCCACTTTCATCTTTTTTTTTTTTTTTGAAGATATGTTTGGAAGAACTTACTGCCAACATTTTCACTAATCTGTAAATGGAGTAACTGTCTCTGTAGGCCTGACTGGTGCCTGCTACCCATTATTTGGTACTAGGGTGCTACTTAGACAAGACAAGATAGGACTATGTTGTCAAATGCACTCTTCTTCTTTATTTGTAATATGTCTACGTTGTGCATGGCTTCTTGCTTTTTGAAGAACACTCAAGTCTTCTTGACGTCTACACTATTTTAATGGTTCAGGTGATATCATAAAATTTGCTCGCTTGTCCCATCCCATTAAATTCCTGCTGATATTCTCAGTTCCGTAATTATGCATATATTTTTAATATTCCTAGTTATTGGGGGAGGTGCCTTAAGTACTGATAGAGACTTATAAAGTGATATTTTGTAGAACAAGTATAGCATTTTGGGATCTTTTCTGCTGCTTTTGTATACAAGCTCTCTGTTTCTGTTTTTAAGCTGTGCATTCCTCCACAACCTATTATGACCTTGACATTTTCCTTACCCTCCTGCAATGTTATTCCTCAGCTTCCTGATGTTGTCTAAAAAATGACTACTGTACAGACTGCAGGTCATCTCCACTTTGGTTTGGAGGCTTGCAAGAAAAGCAGTAGGAGGATATAATTCCCTGTTGTAGTACTGGTTGTATTATGATACTCAGACAACATATATCTTTATTTCACACCTCAGGTATAAGTGGTTTAATATTTGAGGATTTATCTAGTCCATCTTCCCAAAAATGAAGAATTGTAGGTCAGAGTTGATTCCGTACCTCCATTTTATTAGATAGATAGATAACTAGATAGATAGATAGATAGATAGATAGATAGATAGATAGATAGATAGATAGATAGATAGATAGATAGATAGATAGATAGATAGATAGATAGATAGAGATAGATAGATAGATAGATAGATAGATAGATAGATAGATAGATAGATAGATAGATAGATAGGGATGCTTAACAGAGCCAAAAGCTTTCTCACCAACGTACGTGAAACTACACTTGTCACTGCTTACCTCCTCCCTTCACTGCTTTATGGTGCTCCCAGCCTTACTAACTTCCAGGCATCAAAAAAAAAAAGCAAAACCTGAACAATGCTATAATAAAGCCAATACATTTGCAGCAAATACCATTTTCAGAACCCAGTACTGTATAGTACTAAAAAGCCTAAATTGGTTAGAACTACCTCATTAAGTAACATATACATAGCCTCTCACCAGCTATAAAATTATCCAGCATCTATCTGCTTGTCCAGAGCTAAATACCATTCTACACAACTATGTTTCTATTTGGTCATTATGATCCAATGACCAAAAACTCCTCTCTGTCCACAAATTTATCAAATCTGCTGGACATGGTCTGTACTTGTACCATGTTGCTAAGATCTGGAACTCCTTATCTGCATCCATCAGGTCAGTAGCCCTCCAGTCCTTTAAAGCCATTCTGAAAGACTTCCCAGCCAAATCCGGCTCTGGACGAAAGCTCAAACAAAGATTTGAAATTTGATGAGCATTTTGGAAGATACAAGATAAAGAATAATATCTGAATTTAAAAGGAATACTACCTGTGTGGCAAAACAGAGATGACACTTTCATACCTTATGATTTGGGATGATGGTGGAATACACAGAAAAGAGAATGGGTGCATATGAGTATCATTAAGTATGTTAACAGATGCAACAAAGAAAATCTCTATTATTCATAAAGAAAGTGACCAAGAGAAAAATGGTGTACACTAACTGCTTTCAGAATGTACAGAAAACCAACAGGAGTCAGAAGGCAGGATAGTGTAGTGGACTTAATGAAGAAAGAAGAGAAAGCTGTACAGTTCAACTAATATATGAACAAAAGGGATAACAACCAGAGCTGAATCCAGCACTAGGCAACCTAGGCAGTTGCCTAGGGCCTGCTGCTGGGGGGGAAGGGGGCTGCCACAACATTAAATTTAAACAAATTAAAAAAAAAAACTTAAAGTTCTTCTTTTAAGATTAAGGCTGCACTCTATATGCATAGTTAGTAGCATCTGTGCATGTGTCATACCATGGAGATGTGCAGTTCAACAACTTCATGCTAAGCATGGATGTTCCTTTGGGGAAGATTGTCGGACAAAAGACAAGTATGTGCAAATGATGAGTGTGTGTGCGTGCGTGTGTGTGTGCGTGTGTGTGTGTGTGTGTGTGTGTGTGTGTGTGTGTGTGTGTGTGTAGAATACCCAGCAAGAGATGACAGGTTGCCTAACTTGTTCAGGCTCAAACCCAGTAGCTTAATTATATTTGATAAGAGCCTGAATGTACTATACCAGCTATCAGACTGTCATCAGGGGTGCATTTTAATGAATTTGTGAGTTTCAAAGGAAGAGAAGTTTCTTATTGCTCATGCTGTCTGTTTTCAAAAGCAAATGGCCATCATCAGTGTTTGCGCTACAAAATATGACAGATGTGTTAGTAGCACAACAGGTAACATACTTGCTTTTGGTTCAGAAGACTGTGGGTTCTACTCCTACACCATGTAAATGGAGGGATGATACTGTGTTCTACTTTAAGGGGGTGGAGTGCTGCAGTCTTGATGTGATCTCATTTGGATGAGATTCCTAGTAACTATGAACCAGTTTTTTTTAAATGTAACATGGGTAATTTATACTTCAAGGGCAGTAGGCACTGAATTTTATACATGAAGCACTGAAATGTAAGGTTGTTTGCCAGCAGCAACCTCTTCATTAGTTATAGATCTCTTTAATGTGGAATTATTCAGATGACTTTTACTTCCGAAGAGATTGTGTTTATTGAATGATATTGATGGATTGTAATGATAGAAGTTTGAGTGGCCTTTTACCATTGAAATATTCTGAAATGGGTAGTTTTGTCATTTTTGGTTGATAGTTTTGCTCCATTGTTTATTGGCAAAAATGTTCAAAACTACAAATTTAAAACACACTCTAACAAGTGGTGCTGTATTATATAATGAATATGAGGCAATGCAATCAGGAAGGTGGCTCAAAGAACACATGCATGCATGACCCTAAAAATGTGTGCAAGGGGCCTATGGTCTGAAAACAGCCCAAAGGTAAACTTAATCTGCTGCTGGACAGATACATTTCCTTGAATGTGGATTTCAGTGCCATGTCAATGAATGTGCATTTCAAAGGCAGAGAATTTTACTGTTCATACTAAGTCTGTTTTCATTATCAGACTGTATTGTTTTGTTTAGCAAATGGCTGTCAGTATTTGTGCTATAAAATTTGAAATAAAAGTTTTAAATTAAATCCGAATATCTCTAATCACTGCGGAAGTAAAGAAGAAAATAGTCTGCATAGTGACATATTTGAGTCATACCTCTCACCCTTCAGAGTAGAGAAGCAGGGACAGAGGACCTTAACATCAGCGACAATCAGGGGCACCTAATTAACATAACATTTCCATATTTAAATAAACAAGTTAATGGGAACACCCACACATGTTCAGTTACTTCAACCTTCATTGATTTGCAGAATACCAATTTCTGCCTCTTTGCATGATCAGTGATTGCTCTGCTCTGTCCTAAACTGTGTTTAACAGATGGTAAAGCTCAAATGTCACCTATCTTCAAACAGCACTTATCACTGTAGTATGACTCGCAGACATGAAACAATTAGTTGTTTGGGGAAACTCACAAAGGGAGTGTGTGTGTGTGTGTGTGTGTGTGTGTGTGTGTGTGTGTGTGTGTGTGTGTGTGTGTGTGTGTGTGTGTGTGTGTGTGTGTGTGTGTGTGTGTGTGTGTGTGTGTGTGTGTGTGTGTGTGTGTGTGCGTGTGTGTGTGTTTAAGTGACTCTTCCCATGGAACACCTGCTGTGCGAGCAGTTGGCCCATTTGAAATGCTAGTCCAGTGCTCAGTTAGGCTGTTGCACAACATGTGCATGCATGGGGGGGTTGGAGCGGCTAATGAAGTCAGAGCAGCTCATGCAAAGACGAGACATGCAATGTGCCAAGAGCATGCATTTCTCCAGAGCTCCATCATGCACTCATCCTATGGAAAAACAATGAATCGCGCAAAGTGTAGGACTGTCACTGGGTCGTCTGGGTGACCTAATGAACTTAATATAGGTGTGAAGCTAATAAGTCTGCCATGTATGTATTACAAATTAATAATGTCCTCAATTGGTCCTGTTAGATGTGTGGTTCCAATGAGTCTTCCATCACCCAGTATAATGCTAAATAATGTATTGTTACATGGGGTAACATTATTAGTCTTCCTAAGTTCCTGTTTAAAATAACAAACAAACAGCCTCTGACATACTCTGTTAACATATGGAGTTGCAGACTGAGTGGACCTAACTGAACACAAAGTATACCAGGTCTGCAGCAGCCACTTTTGTATACCAACACTAATGCTGTGCATGAAGCTGGTCGGCTGCATGCAAATTAGATGCACTAAGGCAACACTCTGATTGGCTGTCAAATCTGCAGCCAGAACAGAGGCCGCTTGACTGAAAATCTCAGGTGCACTTGCATCCAAATTTAGTGTTCGGGAAATTAAGCTTATTTAAGCTTAAAAACGGGTGTTCCAGGGTAATTCGTGATGATTGAGAGCCATGACTTGAACAGTGGTTATTGTAACTGGGGATAACTAGCCAAGTAATTGGACACTGGAATGGCTGGGGGGGGGGGGGGGCTGCTGCCGTGGGGGAGGGGCCTGATACATTGGGGCCCCATTTGACCATGATACAGTTCTGATAACAACATCTCTAAAGAAGCATAACTGTGACATGTTTACCATTGTGGCCTGACAATGCTTGGCTCTCTGGGTTAGTTCCCAGTTGGCTTACATCTTCTGTCATGTCCATTTGAGATTTTGCTAGATTATTTGGTTTCTTCCTGTATCCCAAAGATATGCTCATAGCTGAATTGGTTGTCCTGTAAAATGCTTTAAGGTGTGTGTGTGTGTGTGTGTGTGTGTGTGTGTGTGTGTGTGTGTGTGTGTGTGTGTGTGCGTGTGTGCGTGTGTGTGTGTGTGTGTGTGTGTGTGTGTGCGTGTGTGCGTGTGTGTGTGCGTGTGTGTGTGTGTGTGTGTGTGTGTGTGTGTGTGTGTGTGTGTGTGTGTGTGCGTATGTGTGTGTGTGTGTGTGTGTGTGTGTGTGTGTGTGTGTGTGTGTGTGTGTGTGTGTGTGTGTGTGCGCGCGTGTGTGTGTGTATTTGTATGATGAACTGCCATCCTGTCCATTATTGGATTTCAGTTTTACACTGACAACTTGCCAGGGTAGACCCTGGGTCACCAACAATTCTGAATAACATGAAACAGATATTGCAGAATGAATAAATACATGAACAAATGTCTCATTTAGATACGATAGTAAAATAAGAAACAGGATGACTTAGCAAAGCTTACAGGGAACATGAACAGGTAGAATAGAACTGGATGAGCAGAAAGAATGCTACTTAAATATCATTTGTGTTTAGATTTAACAGATTAAAAGACAGGCTACATTTGGACATTATGAACCAATGTGTGACAGAGGTAGACATTAGTTTACTTACCAAAGTGGGTTCTCATAAGAAACAGAGGTGAACAAGTCAGAGGGCCTGAATGAGAAATACTCTATAGACTGATAATGTACTTTATGAAGTAGCAGCAGCAAAACAAACATGTTTAGTAATAAGCTTCTGCAAGAAGCCTTTTGACACGCATTGCCTGTGCACTCGTAAAATCTATACTCATAAAGATGGGAATAAGAGAGGAAAAATAGACACAAGCATCCTTGTAATGATTCAGAAACATAACTTAAACATACTAGGAAATAAGGCACCTTTCTCAGTCTATATAATCAGAAGGGAAATTGTTTTCCCCTAACTCTTTGTATCGTCATTGGCTGCATTTATTTATTTTTTTTTCAGATGAAATTTATTGTTTTTCTTTTCACTATTATTCATGGGAGATCTATGTGAATATTAGCCTTGTAAAAAATGTCTTAATGTATAAGTCTTGGTAAACTTGCTAAACTATGAACCTATGAACCAGTGTGTTACATAACTAAGCAGAATCCTTTTAATGATGGTTTGGGAGGGTGGCCTAATGATTAAGATGTTTGCCTTACAAACACACGGTGCAGGGTTTGAGTCTTACAAGGGATAATTGGCTAGGCTTAAAATAGCTCACAAGGGCAGTTAGCTTAGTACTAATCTATAAACCTATAATCACATTACACTAGCCAGCCTCTGTCATTATACCTTAGAAGTCCAGAATCTAACATCGTACCCTTCTCTTATTTGCTCATCTTTTTTTTTCATCTTTCTTCTGTTTTGCTCTGTTAGTGATTTCTAGCCTTTTATTTCTCTGCATTGGTCTGTCATTTTTTTATTTATTCTTCAGTCTGGAGTATTTCAGTCTCCCTGAGCTCTCATAACTTTTTATTTCAGGCACTGTGGTGACAACTAGTGCATTTGTAATTGCTTATGCAACCACCGGTCTGGTTTGCTGACTAATGTTGGAGTTGGGGGTTGGCACACTGATTAAAGTGTTTACCTTACAGACACCTGGTATAGGGTTTGGTTTTCACTTTGGGAAGTAGGGCTAAGCTTAAATAGCTTCCCCTCTCCTGGGTTGTAAAGCCTAGTAATCACCTCTGAACCGATCTATAACAGAAAGGTTGCCAGAACAGCAATTATTTATGAACCTATCTACATCATCTAGTGACCACTACAACATTCTTCATGTATTTTATTGCAGACTCTTGCATGTCTATGTAAATATTATTTTCCCTTTGCAGAGACGCCATTTCTTTAACAAACTGCAGTTGAATAGCACCTCAAAAAAAAAAAAACAGTACTGCATAATGTGCAAAACACACTTTTACGAACAACCTCCTCACTATCCCTAGCCAGGTCATTAACTCTGAAGTAGATGATTGCCAGAAAGTTCCATTTTACCTACATTCTGATAATGAGTATAGGGTACATACAATAAAATACTGGTGGTACATACACAACAGACGTGAGTTTATCAAAAATAAGTTTTCTGAATCCTGCAAAACTAGATGAATGGGTGTACAAAGTGTCGGGACTTAACAAAGTGCAAAAACAGTGAGTTAAACAAGTTTGCAGTTTTATTAGTTACTAATTCATTTTTTCTGCATTCGTTTTCAAAACTCTTTGTAATTGTTCAATGTACAATGCTTTATTTGGCAGAAAGTTGCACTGTGATCACAGTGATTTCTTAGTAAAGTTAACTGACACATGCTTTCATGATTTTTGTCTATTGGGAAAAAGGAAAAAATAATTTCACTGTTATGCATATTATAATGAGATGACTTCAATTAAAATTCCAAAACGGGCATATGCAGCAGGAACAGATGGAACCACAAGACAAGTCTTTCCAACTCTGCATGCAAATGTTGAAAGAAATAAAAGGCATGGGGACCTTTGCAGAAGATTTACTGTATTGCATAGAAGCTAAATGTTACTCTTATGATTTGTAAATTATTCTCAATGGCATTTCTTGACTTTAATGAGAAGGGATATGGAAGACAAAGCAGGAGCTGCAGTTAAAGAAAATGCTTTTCCAAGGTGTTATCAGAATTGTTTTATTTTCAGATTTATATTTTGCTAGATTACTGTACAGCCAACTTAAAAAAAAAATTCAATAGAGCAATGGTAGCCAGCTGGAGACTTGAAGAAATGCTACAGAATTATGGATGATTTTATTTGCATTTATTTAACAGACTCCATCAGTAATTCATATTTATCAAGAAAGCTTTGCACTATTACCTAAAGCAGATACTTACTACTGAATGTTGTGAGCGATTAATGTCAAAATATATGAATTGCTCATCTACTTTACCTAATGCATGTAGAAAAAATTGCATATTGTATTTCTGACATGGGCACACATACACACACAAACACACACTTGCACATGCACACATAGTTTACTTACTGTGTGAGTAAGCAGTTCCAGTGCCACTAACGCTGAACCTGTTCATGGGGAGCCTATGAGTGACAACATTCTTCTGAGGCTGAAACATAATGATATGCACCTTTGGAGCAAACAAACATCCCAGGACAACAAATCCACTTAGGCTAACAGAAATGCACATGGTGGTTGTCTGCACCTGTAAAAGAGAAGGAAAAGCATGTTAATTAGCATGGCATCAGATTTTGTTGCACTGAGCTTGGTTTTCTTTCTTAACTATGGAGTGAGATATGTAGGATATTGGATAAAAAAATTTGCATTACGGCAAGCAGGACCCTTCAGTAGACTGATATATGCCTTAATATCTATTCTTCATTTTAAAATTTGTTTATTAATTTTCCACCTTTATAAATAAAAACAAGTTTACCAACTGTTGTGCCTATGATGTTGATTAACTGTGGTCTGTGAGTGTAATGCTGTACCCCTCCAAGGATATAAACTGAAGGCAGTTCTGATGTGTTTACTTCAATGGGATTAACATTGGTGATGTGATATGGGCTGGTAATTTTATCAGCAAAGATATGGGAGTTAATGCTCTTTAGAAGTATTATCCTTTTGTGAGTTTCCTATGACAGAATTATCACAGGCCCAGTAGACTGTTAAAAACTTCTATTACTAAGCGTACATAAAAATATTAAGAGGAGCAGCATTTCTCCTTCTTTCTCAAGATATTCCAGTAAAGAAGGCAAATTATTATGACTGAGGAAAAGGGTCACTATTTAAAATGAGCTATAAAACAATATATTAATTAATAAAGGGAGTCAGTATCTATCCCTGCACTCAGTAGGTACAAGGAAAAAAATAACAATAATCATGGATGTGGTGTCAGTCTGCTGCATGATAAAGGCACACATTTTTTGCACTTTCTATAACATGTGCATACATGCACACTAGACCTTCCAAGCCAGATTAAAGACTGTTTGAAAATAACCAGATAAGAGAATAAGGTACTTTCACCAGCAGATAGCTTCCACCCCCACCAGCAGTTATATCCACTTTGTTCACCATGTACACCCCTTATTTTTATGAAGAAATAAATGACGTACTTTATTGGTAGTTTTGAAAGAACTACATGAACCTAAGATGACTAGTAGCACATCATAAAACCCAGTCATGTGTAGCACAGTTTAACTAGAAAAGTATTTATGACAACGCAAGAAATATTATCCACCTGATAACATATGCTAAGTCAATATGCACAGTCTCTGCAAAAGTAAGTTAACTGAATAATTTTACATTAAAGAGAAGTATTACTAATGCAGAGGTTGATGCTGGCAAACAACGTTGCATTTCAGTGCTGTACCTAAAATTCAGTGCCTGCTGCCCTTAAAGATTAAATTGTCTATCTTGCTTTAAAAATTGGTGTGTTATTGATATTGCCATGACATTTCCTGAACTAGATTAGTTATGGAATAAGGAATGTTTGACAAATAATAACAGGTTCATAGTTACTAGACATGTAGTCCAGTAGACCATTAAGGAGGCTAACCCAAACTTACAGCTGCCCCAAAGCACTGTCTGGTTAAATGACTTGCACAAGGACAGCTTAGAAATATGAGGCAGAATCAGAGATGTGCTGTAAAATTAGAGACCAATAAGAACAGTCTACTCTAAACTCCTTTAAAAGTGTAAAAGAACAGCTGGTTTTGCATCAAAATGTATTTTGTAAAGCAGAAAAGCTGTGAAACTCTAACTGTAATCTTCAGTGATTCACCACCCCCAGCAAAAAAGAAAAAAAAGAAGTTAATGGAGATCTGGCAGTTGGTGTGGAGGATTAGGCTCCAGGTTTTGTAGCAAAGAGACATTAAGAAAGCTGGGACTACAATTCTAATGGCAGTAAAAGATAGCCTGGTCTGTCTGCATTGGGAAACACAGGCTTAAAGTGTGACTGTTTCATTAGCCAGAGGGCTGTGACATAAGTAGAGTGCACTGGAGACACTGATACATTTCTCAAAGGATTCCTGCCCTATGGAATAAGTTCCTAATCCATGTGAAGCAGAGTTAATCCCTGATGTTAGTCAAACAAAACTTTGATCATTGGATGGAAAATCACAAATTCACCTTTGGTCTGTCTCCCATGTCTCTGATGGACAGAGGTTGACAGTAAGTAAATTAATCCTCAACTAACAACCCCTCCCACATAACCCTTAGCTACCTCCTTACGAACATACCCCCACCATATAGGCATCCAAGGTACTCAGAGACAAAACTGGGTTTGGTTGCATGGCTAGGCTTATAAAGACCCTGGTGGTCATTAGCAGATCATAATCCTATGAAACTAAGAGTACAGGGTTTGATTCTACCTTGTGAACCTGAGCAAGTCACTTAACCAGACAGATCCTACTAGCCAGGGCATTTCACACACACACACACACACACACACACACACACACACACACACACACACACACACACACACACACACACACACAGTAAACTTCCCACCCTTTGAAGTAAAAGAGCTCTGTATCTGAAATTCTTGTAGACCACAGATTCAAGTAAACCTTCCGTACACAAGATCCAAATAAGCTTTTCTCACTGAATCAAAGTAAAAGAGATCCTTCTGTACTTGCAAACATAGACACTCAGCTGAGATCCAGGGAAAATTTCCTGCACTGTGGATACAGGTAAAACAGTTCTGTATCTGCAATTCAAGTGCCAAATCCTTGCTCATGGGGTGGGAATTGAGAGAAACTGACTATTGGTTGTACCAGGGGGGAGGAGTTGGAAATTCCTGAAAAAAGAGAGAGACCAGGAGGAGGAGGAACTTCAACACTAGGAAAACAGACACATTTTTTTCATTTGTTTTATTTATTTTTTAAAATGTTTTATTCTGCTGTAGGTGCTATTGCTGGCTGGCCATGAGCCCACCTAGAGCTGTGGGCCGTGGACAACCATCTGTTTCACCTGTATTATAATTTACCACTTCACACACACACACACACACACACACACACACACACACACACACACACACACACACACACACACACACACACACATAGCCCCTCCCCTGACACACACAAACAGCATACACAGTTACATGCATATTTACATAAACACATGGCAAGCAGACCAACATGCCTGTGGTCAGTTTGGAGAATTGCTAGTATACTCATTATGTGTTTTTGAGATCTGGCAAAAACTCACACAAACAAAGGGAAGGACATGTAGGCTCTACACAGAAGGCTTCTCAGTCATGAATTTAATAAAGACTCAAGCACTGTGAATCAGCATTGCCAACCACTACTCCACCCTAAAGTGATATATAATTTAAGTAATTGGGTGTTTGTCTGCAGGTTAGTTGTCATGCAGTCAGACAATGATATATACTTGACTACAGAGTAGTTGTTATGTATTTAGGGGATGAAGTGTGCTTGGCTACAGAGTAGTTGTTATGTGGTTATGGAGGAAGATGTGTAAGCCCTAATAATGCATTAAGAGCATTTTGGTTGACACTTCGAAAGATGTTCAACACTGGTAACATATTAATACATACCCATGCATCTGCATAAGCCCATTAGTGTTATTAGTATCATCACAATTTGGGCTTGTGCAAACAGGCGCGAAACCACTGAGTATCCTCAACCAAAGTGCTCACGTCACTGTATGTTAAGGAAGATGTTAATCCTGCTTGTACCACACTGATCTTTAATTTGTTTATTTTATTTTTTATTTATTTATGCTTTATTGACTGGATTAATTCCACTAGGCAAGTAGCTTCATTTCGGGAGAAACCCAAGGTGGTATTCCAGTACTGGTCATTGTTGCAAGTGGGACTCATTTTGCATGAGCACTTCTTGTTTTTATTCCAGGCACAGTGGCAGCCCAGAGAAACATACAGGCAGATGGAGAAAGAATAAGATAATTGAATGGTGAGAAAAATGGAGGAAAAAGCCAATATCAAGACTAGAGAATATGCGTAAGATTCTGAGGAAATGTTTTGAAGAAATCTGTTTGATGGAGAGGAGTCAGCAAATGATGGCTGTATAATTACAACCCTCTAGTCGGGAGGGTTGTGGGATGATATACTTATAGAAATGATGATGTAGACTGAACCAGAAAATGAAGAAGATGTTTCCTGGGGGGGACATTATAGAGAAAATATAAAAAGAGGATGCAGAGACAATCTTGCAGAATATTGGTGAGATGGAAAAGAAAATACATGCAGAGAAAATAAAAGAAGGGAAAAGGACAACAGCAGAAAAGAAAAGAAAAGACAAAGAAATGGACAGGTATGATGTGGGACAATTCAATAGCTCCGCTGGGTTTAAAAGGACATGATGTAAGAAACATTTATTCTTATTAACAGAGATATTATATTTGACACTGTTTTTTCAGTGGAACATCTTTTTGGAGAATATGAAAAAAAAAGACTGTAAACTACTGAAATCTTTATGTGATAAAAGCATTTAACAGTGAAACAAAAAAGAAAATTCATATACAGTTTCAAACAGATGTAGAACAAGAGACTTTGAAAGACATTTGAAATTTATTTTTTTTGTAAAGAAGTACTAGACCTTGCAAAAGTTTATGATAAAAGGGGTTTACGGACTTAGAGATGGGATTATAATATTGTGTTAAAAATAGAAAGAGAATAAATTATACATATACCAAGCATGATAAATGTGGAGGGGAATAGGAGTATTGTAAAATACTTGGAACAACTCAAAACATGTATTTTTTTGTGGAAATGAGAGACATTTGATAAGTAACTGTGATAAAAGAAAATATTATATTTATGAGGAAATAGGACTTGATGAAAAAAATGTGAATTGAAATGTTATAAATGTAACAAAATTGGACATTTATGGATGGACTGTAAAATGAAAGTAAGGAAAAAGAAAAATAAAGAGGAGAAAATGAATAAAGAGAAGAAATTTTAGAAGCAGTAGAAATTGAAGAAAAATAGATTAAAAATAATGAAGAGGGCATAGAAGAAGGCTTTGAAATAAGCTATGAAAAGGACAAATTGTTAGATAGTAAAATAAAGAAGTCTATTGGCAAAAAAGTAAAAGACAGAAAAAGAAAACTCGAAGGGATAAATATAAAAAAATAAAGAAAATGGATGAAAAAGAATCTATACAGCTAAAGCTTGGGAGTTGGTATAATGGTTAAGGTGTTTGACTCACAGACATTGTCTGATTCTCACCTTAGAGAGGAAAATTGGACAGGATTAGAATGGCACATTACAGTCAGCTAGTTTAGTAATTAGCTATAAAACCATGAATGTAAGGAAAAGGGAAAATGAAATTTTAGGGTGCTTTTTGTAAATGTGAATAGTATTAAGAATATAGTAAGAAAATATGGACTTTTCCGTGGTGTAATACATGTGATGTAGATGTAGCTATATTAGAAGACACACATTTTTTTTTATAAATAAAGAGAGATTACAAACAGAGAAATTATGGGGAGGAAAGATAATCTGGAATTTGGGAAATGAGAGATATTGTGTGATAGTCATATTCTATAGAAATGCAGTAAAGATATTAGATGTAACTTCAGAAAAAATGAGAAGATTAACCATTGTAGATTTAAAATGGAAATAACAAGTATATATAGCATTATGACCTTATATGTTTATACTAGTTGTAAAGAAAGGGAAAGCTTATTTCATCAGATTTTATACTATGTAGTAATACATATGAATATTATAATAACAGAATAATTTAAGAGACATGCATAAAAAAGGACATAATATATGAAAAAGTGTTAGAAGTTGTAAGATGTGGTAAGCTAAAACTTTGGGACAAAAATTGATGGACTTACAAAAAGGGTACTCATAGAACTAAACTGATTATTTTATAGTATCAGAAGATTACACTATAAGAGAAGTGGAGGTAGTTGAAACAGTATTTATTAATCATCTTGCAGTGTGGCTAGACATAAAGAAAACAAGGAATATATAAAAACAATCAAATGAATAAAAATGATAAATGAAAAAGCATGGAATGAAGAAAGAAGGAGATTACAGTTATGTAAAGATCATATTACTTTGAGAACATTTTATAAAAATTAGCTTGAATGATGAATGATATTTAAAGGGATATATAACAATGAATTTTACAGTGGCAGTATCATGTGGGAAAAGTAGAGAAAGAAAAATATAAAGGAATAGATAATGATATATTGGAAGATTTAGAAGATAATGATAGAAAGTACTTTGACAAAGAAAATTAATTATATGAAAGAACTCAAGAAAAATACAAGAATCTTTATTTAAGCAAATATATTTTTAGAAGGGAAAAAAAGAAGTACTGAGTTATTTAAGTAGATTAGTAAAAGAAGATGGTAGTATAGTGAGAAAAATAAAAATGTAAAAGGAGAAATAGAAAGAACTCTAGAAAAGTTTATGAATAATGTAGTACAATATGTATAAGAAATGTTTATAGAAAAAAAGGTAGTGAAAAAACATGGCAAGTGTTTGCTTATGGTGATAAATTACAGCAAATAAAAACACGAAAACTTCATAGGGATCACATAGACTTTCAAAATAACCAAGTTTTTGCCTGGCCTAAGTATCGTGAAACAAGAACTGAATCAACACCTAATACTAATATTAAGAGACAAGAAGAACAGCTCACTATTGCTAACGAAGTGAGCGTTTCCTACTCACAACGTGACATTTCCATCTTAAGAGATTCTACTCCCACTACTGACGCACAGACGTCGCTCTCAACACTTACGAGCATCATGGCTCATGACATCAGAGACACTCCCCCTCCTAATCAGCAAGCGCTTGTGAGAGAGAATCCTAATATACCAGGTGCGAAACCAAAAGTAAAACAAGGCAATTTAGAGGGTTTTTTACTCTTACCGATAAAGTTCCAAAAGACATTTCAGAGCAGATCCAGAAGCAGAGGGAGAACCAAAAGGAAGTTTTCTGGCGAACAGTTGAATTATGGAAACAGGAACTGAAGGAGAGAGTAACCAGTTTGGTTTTTAATTTATCAAAACGGACTCTTACAGAAACTGAGAATACATTGCTAAACAAAGGACTCTCATTTATACCAGCTCAGGTTAGTAATATAAGTGAGGTGTTAATTGACCTGAGACTGTTTACACGAGATATTGCACTGAAATACTTCTTTGATAAAAATAAGAAGAAATCTTCTGAAACTGATATAGATACTTGCTCTAGTTTTAAAAGGAAAAGTGTTTTCACGCCGACATTACCAGCAGTAGTAGAATGTTTTATGAGAGCTTGTGAGAATGACTTCTACAGTTATTTTAATAATCATAAAAGGAAAGGGTTATATACCAACATTTCTCACCTAGAATGGGAAACAATATACTCTTTACAACGAGATTGCAATACCATAATTAAACCTGCTGATAAAGGAGGTGGCATAGTTTTATTAGATAGCTCAACATATAATAATAGCATGCATACTATGCTCAGAGATACAGATACATATGTTAAAATTGATCATTCTGACTTAGTGAAGCTAGTTTATACAGTACACCAAGAACTATATGACTTTTTAATGTGTAGACATATTGATCATGATCTATACCTATATTTCTTAGTGGAACAGCCTAGAATCCCATACATAAAGGGTTTGCCGAAAGTCCATAAAAACATATTACCACCATCTTTACGTCCCATAGTTGTTGGTAATGGGTGGATCACAGAAACAATGTCTACTTACATTGAAAAGAAACTGAGACCTATTGTTAATCATATTTCTTCCATATTGAGAGACACGTACCAACTTCTGGAAGACTTAGAAGCCTTTGATCAAGGTATTCCTGTTGATAGTCTCCTAATAACTATGGACATGAAAAATCTGTTTACATCTATACCAAATAGTTATGGCACAGAAGCCATTAGATGCCTTATTAAAGATAGCAATAGGTTTAGTAATAATGAGCAAATTTTACTCAATGCACTATTAGATCTAATATTAAATAATAATGTTTTTATGTACGGTAATGATTTATTTCTGCAACAGTGGGGAGTAGCCATGGGCACTCCCTGTGCGAATACGTACGCGAACCTAGTGGTTTACTATTGGGAATGTATGCACTTGTTTAATAATGATTATTTCCAAAAGATGTTGTTATATAAACGATTCGTGGATGATGTTATTATTTTTTGGAATGGCACGCTAGATGAGTTCTCAGCCCTAGTAGAATATCTAGAATCAACCACCTCTTTCTTCAGGTTTACTGTTGAACATTCTCCAGTTAAAATAGATTTTCTAGACATCAGTATTAGGAAAGATGAATATGGCTCTTTACATCATTCCATTTACAGGAAACCATGTTGGAAAAACACATTATTGGAGTATAACAGTATGCACCCTAGGCATGTGTTCCGAAATATTATAAAAAGTCAGTTTATTAGGATTAACAAATTGTGTAAAGATACTGAAGATCTATCAGAACAAACCTTTAGATTAGAACAGATGTTTATAGAGAGAGGATATGACCCAAATTTGATATATTCTGTGAAACAGTCCCTTCAGTCTTTTCGAGCTTTAAACAACTGCAGAGATGTGACACATAGGATATGTGGTAGTTATATACCTAAGAAACAGGTAGTGAATTTTAAAACCAGGTTCACTAGTGATAATAAGTTTATTACTAATATTATACATAATAATTGGCACATACTTCTGACAGATGAAGGGATTAAGAAATTGGAAGGAGAGAGACCAGTTTTTGTCTATACCAACAGTAAGAATCTTAAGAGACTGTTGTGTATAGAAAAAGATAGTGATATAAGTTGTAAAAATAGAAATATAAGAGTGAAAAAGAGTGACAATATAGGTATTTTACGAAATAAATTAGGGACATACCCTTGCAATACTTGTAATATGTGTGCTCATATCACAAAAGAACTTGAATTCACACATCCCACAATGAGTTTTACTTTCAAACCTAATTTTATATCCAGCTGTGATAGTGTTAACCTAATATATTTAGCAGATTGTCAAAATTGCAAGGCATTCTATATAGGCATGACAACAAGATCATTGAAGGAAAGAATCTATAATCATTTATATGATATTAAGAAGAATGATCAGAAAAATGCACTAGCCAAACACATCAATAGCTATCCAGGACATGTCTTTAAATTTAGAACATTACAATTAGTCCATCCGAATAAAAGGAAAGGCGATACATTTAATGAACTTGAGAACATTGAATTGGAATGGATTATACGCTTTAAAGCACACCATTCACCTGGATTGAACCAATATATTAGTGTTAGATCGACACTTAAAAAAAGGAGTTTGAAATAATAAATATTAAAATTTTATTTCCTTTTTTATTATCTGTTTTTAGGTTTGGAAGACAATTATATGATATGTATTCATATATTTTCCATACATATTTATACTATTTACATTTTACATATACATTTTCAGATACATACATTTTTTATATAATTTTATGGCATAGAATAATATTTTTTTCTTATATATACACTGGCATTTTTATATACATATATTTTGTATATAGATTTGATTTTAAGTCTATAATCACACACTTTTCTATACATAAATTTCATTAATTACATACAATTCCATTTATATATATTTAATACTATTATTAATTATTTTTTAATATATAATATATATATTTTTTACATCGCTTGTATGGATTACATATTGATATATGTCTCATAATTATTTTAGTTTATTTCACATCTCCTTTCTATTATAGGAAATACATTTATACATTTTTTACACCGCTTTTGCCATGATCGCACATGTTGCTTTTTGCTTCTATTTTAGAATTCCTACTAATAATATTTAGATGTGTTTTAGCCTTTAGAACTGATAAGTCCCTATCTTACTATCACCTTTTACTACCATTTTAATCTATTTAACTGTTACTATCTGGCTTTCTTGTTTCTTGCTTCACAGTCTAGATGTCATGTGACGTTTTTATAAACGTTTTACACAAGTTGTCCTAGTTTCATGCCATTAATGTCCTAAGCACATTTATTGCATATGTTTTTAATATGGTTTTAACCTTGACAAGCCTAGCTTGATTTTAGTATTTTTAGGTATATTCTCAGATTTTAGCATTTTATACTTATAGATGGTCGCTTCACATATATAGATATTTTCTTTATATACTTGGATTCTAAGTTTTCAGCTTGGAACAAATGTATATAGAATTTATGTGCGATGAGACTGAAGAATTGCATATATAGTGCTACATTATGCTTGTCATATAGAACTGATTTTCAATTGTGATTTCCTAAATGTGTTACTATATTAGAATAATTTCAGCTTCTAGTTTTTTATACAGTGCCTGCAGTGAGGAGCGTTATACATTTTAT